>NW_012151618.1:8195953-8200671 GCF_000956105.1 Propithecus coquereli | reverse complement strand
GGTTTTTAAAGAGACAACTTGTAAAACGTTCCCTTGCCCTTTTTCTGACCTTTACCTCAGTTACACACCCTCCTAGGTGGGGAGGAGGAGGTTTGATCTGAGACACTCCTTTATCAATTAAGGCAGACACTAAGGTTAAGGAAACAAAAGTTACCTGTGGGTCTAGAGTCCCAGGAGTGGCTGGCATGGCAAATTTCTAAATTCCCATGGCTACAAGAAAAACCACACTCTTGCTAAACTCCCTAACAATAGGAGCTCTCAGACCCCTCCTAACTCTGGTTTGCAACCCGGACCACTACAACGCCGATTGGACGGAGGACCAGCCTTACAAACGTTCTTTTCAGATAAGCACCTACAGACCTTATGCCAGTTTCAGCCAGCTTATAGAGGCTGTGCACAAACTGTCTTTGTGTCCTACAGTTCACCTTTTGACATAAAGAGCCAAATTCCACATCATTTTTTACATTTAAAAAAAATTTTTAAATCTACCCCAGATAGTACTTCATTCTCCTTATTTTAATGCTAAAACCCTGCCCCAAAGTGAACATGGAAATGTATGTTACCTATATGTTTTCCCATTGCACATGCATTCAGCTCCCTTCTTGAATATGTATAGCTTTTGTTAGGTAGTCAGTTAGGATCTCGGGCTCTTCTAGGGGACAGGGTGCCCTGCTTTGGTGCTGTCTTGAGGAATTGCCCCACCTGGGAAGAAGGATAAGAGCGGGCACTCCATTCTGGTGTTTCCGCACCCTTAATCCTATCCCGAGCAACTGCAATACCTGGGGAAGGAGGGGATGCTTTATCAATCTGAGAATTCCCCAGCCCAGGCATGATAGGGTTCAGAAAGTGACCTAGAGTAACCTAAGGGGAATTATTATGGCATTAGCTTGAATCTGCATTGTGGTTCACCCGCCTCCCAGGGGGGCTCTTGGAGAGGATGCTTGTATATGCAGGACACCTGTTGATTATTTGATAACATCCCACACCTCCCGAGAGCCGTCCCCCAGACTGAACTAATAAAAGGAAACAATGCAAGAATTCAGTGAGGGAGTCTGTCTGTCTCTCTCCACTCATGGAGACAGACTGGTTTTGTTCTCCAATAAAGGGCTGCTCGTGTGAAACTGCTTCCTGCCTGGGGTCACTCTGTCGTATTAGCCCTGCTGGTGATTTTTCCAAGATAATAGTCTGGACTTGACATGTTGGTGTGTCTAGTCATTCTTCAGCCAGAGCACACCAAGAACTGAGGGCAGACTGCCACCCTGACACTTTTGCCCCAAACCTGCTAAATATGTACGGCTATATTGTGTAATATGAACACTGGGAGGCATAGAAACCCAACCTGCCTCTTCCCTCCTGGAAGAGAGAGCACCTTTGGTACATGCTGGAGACTCGCCTCCCAGTTTGCAGACTGATATCGCCAATAAAGCTCTCCTCTCTGCCATTCAGCCATCCTGGTGGTCTTTTGGAGGACAACTGGGAGGACAGGAAGGGTGAGCACAGGGCTATAGGAGCTAGTGGTGAGCTCTGACTTCTCTCTCACCCCCATCCACCGTCGTGGAGGCACAGGGTAAGATTGCACCTGTGGAAAGTCAAGTAGACTGATTTTGCTCCTCAATACTTTCCAGCTGCCAAGTAGCGTAGTTCCAGCTCAATGAAGATGAGCTTCACTTTTGAGCCATGTTTCCTGCCATGGCCATGGCCCACGGGACTTCTACAGCAGCAGCTGGCATCTGTCCTGGTGTGGCCCAGAGCCCATGTTGAAATGGTTATGGGAAATCCTAGCTCCCTTTGTCCCCAGGAAGCTCCTGAATCCCCTCCCTGCCTCTGCCATCTAATCTATAACTTGATAACTAATGGGTGTGTGTTGATAATAATAACAATAATATTAATAAGATGATGCAACTAGCAGGTGGCAGAGCCAGAATGTGTACCCTGGCAGTCTGGCACTAGGCCCACCCCTGTATCCATTCCACTCCACTCCAGCTGTCCACACTACAGGTAGAACAATTCCCAGGCAGGCCAGCCACTCCTAGTACAATTCTAGATCAGGTCTGGATACGCCCTAGCCAGGGAGCTGTCTAGGACGCAGCCTTTCTCTTCCCTGGGCCTCAGTTGCTCCACTCAGAAGGGTAGATAAAGTGGATCACATGTAAGGGAAGAAAGCAACTTGCCCAAGATAACAGAGTTTCCTGTGATGGATTCACGCTGAGGAAATCCAGCTTCAGAGTCAGTGTGCTTAGCCTCACGCTCATGGCTCATGGCCTGGGGAATAAACGCATCGACTGTGCAACACCCAAGTGGTTGAAGGGATGAGCCCTGCCCAGCTCTGAAGGGAGGAAGGATCACTGGATTCTAAGACATATTTCATCCAGCACCTTAGAGACTGACTCATGCTCTCCTTGTAGGAAACTTCTGGAAGAATGCATATCAACAGCCATCAACATATTATTTTACAAAAATTGAATACTTTTTTTTTTTTTTTTTTTGAGACAGAGTCTCACTCTGTTGCCCAGGCTAGAGTGAGTGCCCTGGCATCAGCCTAGCTCACAGCAACCTCAAACTCCTGGGCTCAGGCGATCCTACTGCCTCAGCCTCCCGAGTAGCTTGAACTACAGGCATGTGCCACCATGCCCGGCTAATTTTTTCAATATATATATTTTTTTAGTTGTCCAGATCATTTCTTTCTATTTTTTAGTAGAGATGGGGTCTCGCTCTTGGTCAGGCTGGTCTCAAACTCCTGACCTTTGAGCGATCCACCCGCCTCGGCCTCCCAGAGTGCTAGGATTACAGGCATGAGCCACCACGCCCGGCCCAAAAATTGAATACCTTACCTGCCCTTTTGAAACTTGCTTTTTCTCTTTACTATATATTGAAAGTCATCTGTGTCAGTCTATTTAAAGCTATATTCCATGTTAGTGTAGTTAGAGCTACTTCATTTTTTTCTTTTGTAATTGAAATTTTATTGGCTGTGTTGAGAATCAGTACAAAAACACCTCAATTTGTACACAATTTTTAACATGCACACCAGAAATCTAAAAAACCATGAATTGTAATTCTTTTTTAAATTTTTTTTTTGTATTCTATGGGATTTATAGTTTTAGCTATTCCATTTAGGTCTATGATTTTTTTTTCAAAGTGTTACAGGTGTACAAACATTTTGGTTACATACATTTGCTTTTGTCCAGTTTGAGTCAAAGTTATAAGGGTGCCCATCACCCAGATAACGCATATTGTACCTATTAGGTGTGAATTTATCCATCCCCTCCTCTTCCCTCCCACCTGTTTGATTTCCAATGGGTTTTATTTCCATATGTGCACATAAGTATTGTTTGATTAGTTCCAATTTAATAGTGATATGTAATTCTTTTTTAAACAATTATTCCAGTGACTTTCTGGCTTAAAATTGGGAGGCAAATTTTCCTTTAGAGTATATCAAGTACCTATATCTTCAAATGTGGATAAGCTGTTCCATAAGTCCCACGAATTCACAATATATTATCACATAGACCACATACATTCGCAATCTTTCACAGCACACTAACAAAAGTTATTAGGGAAACAGGACTAGCACAACCAAAGGTGTTATGGAGCGCACACAATTCTGACAGGAAGAGCCACGATCAAGGAGTGGTTCCCTTTAGGAAATAGTTCTTCTAAAAAAACAACATGGGAATAGGAATGATTTAAAATGTTCAAGACATTAAATGCAGGACTGTGACTCCATATTGCCATTTAGTATGCTTTGTGTTATAGGATATGAAAACTAACCTCCGGTCTATGGAATGTTAAGCTGACACCCAAGACAGTCAAAGCCTCCTGAAATTCAATATCCCACACTGTTTTATCAAAAGATAAACAACCAGCCAATGATTTCACCTCTTCAATAAAAGCCTTTACACTTAAAAAATGGGATGAGGTGGGATTCCCTCCTTCTTAAAGACATTTCTAGAGCTACTAAAACACTTGCATTTACAAAATAGTTGATACTAATATTCCTGTGGATTGTACAAGAAGGGAGACAGGGAGCATGGATGAGACATGGTGTATGGTAGTACTCGGGCTTGGCTTCTTTCTCTGCTTCCTCAGAGGCTGGACTGCCCTCGATGTTAGTTTTTCTTTTTTCTGCAGGTAAATCTTTAGTTTCTTGGTTAGCCACTTAGCCTGTTTTCCCTTTAGCTAGGACTTTTTTGCCTGAAGATTTATCCTTTCCTACTGCCTTTTTTGGCTTCGTTTTCACTTTTGCAGGAGGAGGTGGAGCTGACAACCCACACATCTCCTCTTGGGCTCTTCCTTCACCTCCCCTTGGGCTGAGCTGACCTTCCCCTTGGGCATTTTGGCGGTGGGGAGGGTGACTGCCAGGTGCTTGCTGGCTGGCCGTTATGCGCAGCCAGAGTCTTGGAGAAGCTGTACTGTCTGGCCACTGCCCCTCCTCCCACCAAGTACCTCATTTTTACAGGCCGCGGATTATCCCTTGCTTATACCTAGGAGACAGAATATAATTATTTAAACAATCCTGTTATGAATAAAAATGAAGTTATTTCCAATGCATTTCTAATTACAAAAATTGCTGCATTAAAAATATATGTATAGGGCCAGGCACAGTGGCTCACGCCTGTAATCCCAGCACTTTGGGAGGTGGAGGTGGGAAGATTGCTTTGACACCAAGAGTTTGAGACCAGCCTGAGAGACATGGCAAGACTCTGTCTCTACAAAAATAA
>NW_012151618.1:8191806-8194828 GCF_000956105.1 Propithecus coquereli | reverse complement strand
ATATGGAATGTTTCACAAATTTGCATGTCATCTTTGCGCGGGGGCCATGCTAATCTTTTCTCGTATCATTCCAATTTTATTATATGTGCTGCTGAAGCAAGCACATAGCTATGCTTTGAAATACAGATTTTGACCTTTGGCTCAGCACTTCCAGAAAATGCCAAATACTGGTGAATAGGGGAGAGAGGAATGGAAACCTAAGGGAATGGAGGTGGCTTGAGGTGTCACTAAGCAAAAACACATTTGATTTTGTCTATGTAAACACCAGTCATTGATTTTGAAAAACCACACACTGCTAGTGATTTTGTGGGAGAAAATAATAATATAATTCATTAAAAAAGAAAGCAAACAAGCCAATCTGAATTGGTATAACACATAGGATTTTATTACCTCTATTAGGAAACATCTAATCTTGGCTGCACTTTGAGTGGCACAGTCCACGTACCTTAGGAGTTATTTAAATAAGATACACTTGTGAGTTTTAATCAAGTTCCTGTTCACAGGCAACCCAATTCGATATTTACTGCCGTCTGTGCAATTGCGCAAAAATAAATAGCATCTAACACCAAGCCGATCCAACTATACATGTGGAAAAAACGTTTTAATTAAGGGGCTAATTCATTTGTTGGTTCTGTGGGGAAGCCAAAGATAGAAGTTCGAAGGTGCTGTTAGTGAAGGAAGATGGAAGTACAACTGGGAGGCCAGAGAGCTGGAAGAAAGCAGAAGCATCCAGTGAAAAGCAGAATTCACTGTGGGAGTATCAGGAAAAACCGACTAGACAATCAAACGAGTTGCCATTGACTGTGTTTTATGAAGTTCTTTCCCAGGTACGACACTTGATATACAGAAATTTGCATTTTTCATGTAGTCAAATTTATCTGTCCCTTCCTGTTGGCTCCCGAGCTTCATATAATGCTTAGAAAGCCCACTTCCACTCCAGGGTTATACAACCATTCACTCACATTTTCTTTTAACAATTTTTATTAGAAACGACAAAGTAAGGAATAAGGAATCCAGAACTTTCTGAGGTTAAAGTAGGCAGAATACTAATGCCAAAGGAAAACAGATTAGGCGGTGTGTGGTTTTTCAAAATCAGTTACTTATCTGGAAGGTGTGGATTAAAGCCAGAAAAAACCTGAATTCGTTGACACCCCATTCTCCACACCCATTAATGGAAACATTTTCTACCCTGTACTTTGACAAGGAAATTAATAGGGATAAACACTGAGACTTAAGTTCAAAATTAATGTCCAGGAACTGTCTAGGGCACATGCAATCTGATGTTTTATTGGGTTCAACCTCATTAAAAACATTTCCCTCCCTCACTATGTGACTTTAATCAGCTACTTGGTTTTTCTGGGTCTTCGTTTCCTCAGTGTGTAGAAACTGGAACCCGTAACACTGACTCTGAAAGACCAGCTCTTTCAATTCAGAAATTCTACTATCCTGCTGCCTGACATCTTTGTCCTGGGAGCAACATGTCAGAGCCAGGATTCAAGCATCTTTATTTGATAGCAGAGCCCACCAGGGATGGAAGGATGGAGCAAAAAAATGAAAGTGACTAGGCCAGCTGGGGAGATACTGCAGCAGTCCAGGCAGAAATGGTTAGGACGCAACCAGATCACTGATACTGGGGAGAAGAGGCAGAGAGGGCTGGGAGAGACAGGAAGAATTTAAAACCACCACAGGGAGAGATTGGAGAAGACTTGAAAGCCCAGTCTGAAAGCTAGGAGCTTTCTGACCCAAAGTTTACAATGATGACCCCTGGTCGTGCCAGCCCAGAAAGGAAAAGTCAATCATGCTTTAAAGTGTCGTTTTCAGAAAAGTTAAGAAAACTTCACTCTCTGCAAATACGCATTGAACGTGTCAAAAATGTACTCAACTCGCTAATGAATGAGAGAAGCAGTAAGATGGTAAAGCTGGTTCAAAGGGCACCTTGAGAAACTAGATATTTCTAGACGTTTATAAAGCAATGTTAGAATGGAGTTCCTAACTTAGATACAAAAGTAGTTAATGCCTTGTAGGCGATATAAAATCATAACATTTGGGGATCTTTTCTACTGTGCAGAAATTACTTGCATCTCTACCGAACAAAATCTTCAAGTTAACAGGGACTTTTACTGAGTCAGAGTCATTTATGCACAGCAGATAGCAAAGTCAAACAAAGATGCATTCTTCTGATCAATGGTTCTCAACCAGGGGTGGTTTTGCCTCCGGAGGGTATATGCGACATTGTCTGGAGACATTTTGTGGTTGCATCTCTGGGTGGGAGGGGGTATCTACTGGCATGTAGTGGGTGGAGGCCATGGATGCTGCTGAACACCATACAATGAACAGGACAGCCCCACAGCAAAGAATTATCCAGCCCAAAATTTCACTGATGTGAAGGTTGAGAAGCTCTGCCCTACGTAATAAATAATCCATGGGTGGGCTTCTTAAAGAACACCTTTACATGATACTGCAAGAATTTGTTGCCCAACTTTTTTTTCTTCTTCTTTCCATCTTTTAAGTCTTTTAAATAATTTTTCTTTCTCCTTTTTTTTTTTTTAAGAGAGACAGAGTCACTCTGTCACTCTGTCACAGGCTGAAGAGCGGTGTGCAATAGCTCACTCTAACCTTGAATTCTTGGGCTCAAGCAATCCTCACACCTCAGCCTCCCAAGGAGTTGGGACTACAGACACAGGCCACCATGCTCAGCTATATTTTTTATTGGCCGGATGCAGTGGCTCACACCTGTAATCCCAGGACTTTGGGAGGCCGAGGTGGGAGGATCACTTGAGGTCAGGAGTTCAAGACCAGCAAGACTTCATCTCTACAAAAAATAATTTTTTTAAAAAAATTAGGTGGTTCAATAGTGCACACCTATAATCACCCAAGCTGGAGTGCAGTGGCATGATCATAGCTCACTGCAGCCTTGAATTCCTGGGCTCAAGTGATCCTCCTGCCTCAGCATCTTGAGTACCTAAGATTACAAGTGTGCACCACTGTGCCCGGCTAATTTTTTTATTATTATTTTCTATAG
>NW_012151618.1:8189064-8191523 GCF_000956105.1 Propithecus coquereli | reverse complement strand
TATTTTTAGTTGTCCAGATCATTTCTTTCTATTTTTTAGTAGAGATGGGGTCTCGCTCTTACTCAGGCTGGTCTCCAACTCCTGAGCTCAAACGATCCCCCCGCCTCAGCCTCCCAGAGTGCTAGGATTACAGGCATGAGCCACCGCGCCCGGCCCTGAGTATTTTTTAAAAAGTTTTTCTGCTTAACCTGAAGGACATCAGAAAAACTCAATTAAGCAGGACACCCCTCCCCATTTACTGAGAATTTGTCTTATTACAATCTTACTGTGGTAGTTTTCAAATGCTGAAATTTTTCCGGGGAATATGAAAGTGCCCATACATTTCTTAAAACCAAGAATAGTCAACTAAAAAAGAAAACAAAAAAGATGTTCTGATGTCATTGGGGTAAGCTGGCAGAAGGGGCACAGGTATAGGTCACAGGGAGGACAGCTGGGAAAAGACAGATGCTGATGATGACCTCAGGTGACTCAATCTGGACACGTCATCTTCCCTCCTCAATTGCTGGGTGTAAATCCCAGAAATGAGCAAGGAGGCAATAAATATTTACTGACGTGTGAGAGAGATTGAACTCTCCTATGCAGTAGCGGAAAGGTATTAAGGGCTGGGCATTTTACCTCCCTTATCACATTTCAAGGAAAGCTCATTCAGTGTTCCAAGGCCAGTCTCAATAAAGATTTGTACCTACGCAAAATAAACAAAGAAGTCTCAGCCACAAGTGTCCCAGTCACTCTGGTGAGCCGTTGTTTTCCTCCTACCTATGCCAGGCAGACAAGAAAGTCCCACAAAAGGGAAATCAATAAAGACAAAGGGAAACGTAGGTAAAGCCTGAAGCATTGATAATACTTTAAATGAATTTGATGTTTATCATCTTGGACTAGGAGTGATGTAAAAATAGGACTATGACTGGTCAACCAGGTGGATCTTCAGACCAGGTGGGGTCCCATCCTACGTTAGCTGCAGTGGCTGTACTTCTCCTAAGACCTGGGGCAAAGGACACAAATGCATCTCAAGAAGGAGATGACAACAACCAGAAAACATCTCACTTCATAGCTTCAAAGCCTCTTTTTTTTCATGTCTTTTTTATTCTTTAAGATGGGGTCTCCCTCTGTCATCCAGGCTGGAGTACATGATCATAGTTCACTGCAGCCTCGAACTCCTGGGCTCAAACCATCCTCCTGCCTCAGCCTCATACCTAGGATTACGGGTGTGCACACTGTGCCTGGCTAACTTCTTTTATTTTTGGTAGAGACAGGATCTTGCTATATTGCCAAGGCTGGTCTCAAACTCCTGGCCTCAAGGGATCCTCCTGCTTCAGCCTCCCAAAGTGCTGGGATCACAGGTGCGAACCACCTCTCCCAGCCCTCATGTCTTTTCTTAATCACTATGTTTCTTCATTCCTTCATATCTAAGATGTCATTGATTATAAGATGTATCATTATTTAATGAGCCACTAAGGAAGAATAAATGCTGCTAACTAAAGCTGAACTCAAGCTTTCTAGCCATTTAGAATATTTACTTTATGCCTGTCTGCATTCCAGACACAAAGGACCTATACCTGTATTCATCACCTTGCTTTCTCACCTTCAGCATTGATAGTATAGTTTTGAGGATGTTGAAGAACACTGGGGTTTAGTCAGCATTTCCCATTTGGCTACATTTGCCATTTTGTTTTTGACATAAGGGAATCAAATGTCTCTGGAAATTGAGGAGTTTCTGTTCAAACTCAGTAGGAAGTTTCTAACAAATTAATGCTCAACTCCTTAATAATAGCCCATGATGATGCCTGAATCAGTCACATAGACATGTCATTGCTTTGAAATTTATCCTGAGAAATCAGGCAGTTCTTCCTACCTTCAGTTGTAGCACTTGCCACAGAAAATAAAGTACAAGTCTTTATTGCCTTATAATTAATTTTCTTTAAAACACTTTGTTTTAAAATTTGGTCATTCCTCCAACAATGAACATTTGCTTCTTTAATATGTAAAATCTATGCCCTGATGCTCCACTTCTGCCCTCTTTATGTACTTTTTGTTTTAATGTCGTATCATGAAATGATCTTTTTTTATTGTGGTAATGGTTTCATGGAAAATATATACGTATATTACTTTAAATATATGCAGTTTACTATATGTCAATTGTAGTTTTAGGGCCAGGCACGGTGACTCACACCTGTAATCCCAGCACTTTGGGAAGATGAGGTGGGAGGATTGCTTGAGGCCAGGAGTTTGAGACCACACTTAGCAAGAGCAAGACCCCATGTCCACAAAAAATAGAAAAAATTAGCCAAGCATGGTAGTGCACACCTGTAGTCTCAGCTGCTCAAGAGGCTGAGGCAAGAGGATCACTTGAGCCCAGGAGTATAAGGTTATAGTGAGCTATGATAATGCCACTGCACTCCGGCTGGAGCAACAGAATGAGACTCTGTCTCAAAAAAAAAATTGTACTTTAATAAAGCTCG
>NW_012151618.1:8176747-8188213 GCF_000956105.1 Propithecus coquereli | reverse complement strand
CATCAGTATTTATTGGTACAGTAATTAGTTGTTAGTGGTTACAGATTTATGTGTACAGATCATTCATTTAGGTTCCAAGGCTCCCCAAAGGTTTCTAGAGATGCCTTAATTACTTCTATCTACATGAGCAAATGGTTACAAAACTTTTCTAAAATAAACTTCTTAAGCCCTAAGTTAAGAATAGAACTAGCTGAGTATACAAATTAAAGATAAAATTGCCAGTTACCAGAAAAGCTAAAACATAAATATAGAGACCATATATTTCTTTATCTAGTTTCTCATTAACTGAGACATGTGGTCAGAAGTGAAGCAGGAACTGTCCTTGAGGCTAATTGGTTTTAGCTGCAGGTATCTGCTGGACTGGCATTCTTTGATCAGTCCTTAACCTATGGCCCCATGCCAAGCTCTGCCTTGCACAAGCTCCAGGCACTGGCCTGCAGGTTTTGAGACAGGTGTCACCTTAGAGATGCCTCTGATCGGTGATACTCCCCCCTTGTTGCTGAGCAGCTTCTGGTCTGTGAACTAACATGCTCACAGATTCCTTCAAGGCAAAGCTCTGCAAAACTCCTGAAACTTTCCATGTCTTTTAATTCTATATTCCAACATCTCCCCCTTTCTTTTTAGAAGTAACCTGATGAAGTTGAATAGCCATCATTTAGAGGAATTAGTATCCAGAGTCTTGTCTTCTTCGGAGCTTTTCTCAGACTATAAGTAAGCACAAGCAAACGATTAAAATAATTCCAAAAGTTACTATAGTGGAACTCCCATAGATCTTAAGATGAGAAAGTGGGTTAGCTGACTCCAGTCCAGATGAAATAGCATTAATAATGTCAGCCTCAGAGAGTGAATCAAGTTTGTGACTGAAGGTACTTAATATTTCTTGTTGTAAATTTCCAATCTCTTCAGATTTCCTTGATTAAGTAGATGTTTCTTAATGTTTTCCCAAGGAAACGGAGTTTGATTATATATGTGAGGTGTAACACAAAATTGAGTGATATTCCAATCGCAACAGAGTCTAATTTGCTTTTGTAGGCTTATCACCTGGTCTCCCAGTAAGGTGACCGCTTGTTGTAAGTCGGCCACTTGAGTAGCCAATTTGTTGTCAGTTTGATTTTGGGTGGACCATAATTGATTTGATTCATGATGCCAATTTTGAACAAATTCAGTAGTTTGTACAGTTTGATGTAAAGCCACTCCTGCTATAGCTGCAGAGGCAGTCACAGCAATCATTCCCAACATAGCTGTTATTAGGAGACCAACAAATCTTTTAGTACATTTAAGAATGTGATTAAGTAGTTTGTCTAAAAGGAACATTGCTGGGGTTTCTTGCCAGACTCTATTCATTTTAACAGGTAACCACAGTCCCGTTCTGGCTTTGAAAATATAAAGTGTTTCTGCATAAGGATTGAACTTTATGGAATTCTCAATACAGGTATAATAAGAACAGTTGTTACAAGTCACTAGGAAAGAAGATTTATTATACTTGGCAGGTCCAATCATGAATCCACTCTGGGCTTGATTCTTCTGCTGGGAATCCATATCGTTTGTCCGTCATCTGTCAAAACACAAGCAAAACCTCGACCCCACACCTTTGCCCATCCTTCTCTTCATTTATTTCCTATATCATCTTTCGACCAGATGGGCTGGTGAGGGAAAGAGTCTGGTTGTTGACTCCCATTCCAATGTTTCTCTACTGCCGTTAAATTGTCTTCTTTATGAATATTCAAAAAATTTAGAGTAAGGCTTGATTTATTCTATCTCTGGGGGACCGTATACCTCCCCCTTTTTGTTTTAATAACATATTTTTTAAGGTTTGATTGGTACGTTCTATAATACCTTGTCCTTGAGGATTATAAGGAATGCCAGTAATGTGTTTGATATTCCATTTAGTGCAAAAGGTTGCAAAAGAGTGACTAGTATAAGCAGGGCCATTGTTGGTTTTAGTGGTGGCTGGAACTCCCATATTTGTAAAACAGGAGTATAAATGCGAAAGTACATGTCTAACAGTTTCTCCAGGGGATGGAGTAGCCATAGTAAGACTAGAATAAGTGTCTATTGTAACATGTACAACACCTAACTTGCCGAATTCAGGAATGTGTGTAACATCCATTTGCCATAATTTATTTGGTGAGAGGCCTCGGGGTTTAACCCCTGCAGGAAGATTAGGCTGATTAATTGTTTGACAAGTGGAACAGTGAGAAACAATATGCTTGGCTTGATTATTTGTTATGTGAAAATTTTTAATTAAACCTTTAGTATTAATATGAGTTAATTGATGAAATTGAGTTGCTTCTTAAACAGAACCAATAAGCAATTGATCTATTTTTTCATTGCCAACCAGCAGTGGGCCCAGAAGATTAGTATGAGATCTACTATGAGTAATAAAAAGTGGAAACTGGCGATTCCATATAATCGACTGAAGTTGTTGAAATAGCTTGGAAACTTCACCAGTTTCTATAGTAGTAACTTTTCCCAAGGCTAGAACTGCTTGTACAACATATTGTGAGGCAGAAACAATATTTAAGGGTGAAGTAATATCTTGTAAAAGCTGAGTAACAGCTCATAGTTCCACCTTTCATGCTGACTTATAAGGTGTGGTCCACACTTTAGTTAAAGGACCAGAATAACCTACCTAACCATTGCAGCTGCGGTCAGTAAAAAAGGTGGGGGCATGAGGTATAGGCATGGATTTCACTATTTTAGGTACTATCCATTGAGTTAATTTTAGAAATTGCAACAATTTGTTTTTTGGATAGTGATTGTCCATTTTTCCTATAAAATCAGATATACCTGATTGCCAATCCAGATTTTGTTGAATTTGTGAACTAGTAAGAGGAACAACAATTTTCTCAGGATCTTGGCCACTTAGTTGTTTAGTCTTTGATGGCCTTTAAATATAATCTGACCGATTGTGTCCAAATATGTCATAAGATGTTTTTGTTGTTTATGTGGGAGAGAAATCCATTCAATTATACTCTCTTCTTGAATTAAGGTAGCAGAGGGAGAATGTTCTGATGGGTAAACAATCAAATTCACTCTTTTTTCAAGATTTACTCTAGACAGTTGAACTTTGTGAATATGAGATTGAATCCATGCCAATTCCTCTTTAGCTGCCTGAGTTAGTTGACAGGGGCTATTAAGATCAGAGTTACCCTTTAGTGTATCAAACAAGTTGTTTAACACATAAGTAGGAATTCCTAACATAGGTCTAAGCCAATTTATGTCTCCTAGTAATTTTTGAAAGTCATTCGGAGTTTGTAATTTATCTACACGTATTTGAACTTTTTGAGGAACTATTTTATTTCCATCAATGAGAGATCCTAGATAAGTAAATGGATAATCCTGTTGGACTTTATCTTCAGTAATTATTAAATCAAATTGAGGCAATACTTATTTGGCCTATTGGTATAGTTGTTCCAATTTTTGTTTAGAAGAATATGCAAATAAAATGTCATCCATATGATGAATAATATAACTATGGGGAAAACAGTTTTGCAATATTTCCAAAGGCCAATTGACAAAATGTTGGCACAGGGTTGAGCTATCAAGCATGCCCTGAGGCAAGAGTAATCATTGGTACTGTTTAGCTGGCTGTTGATTGTTTAAAGCAGGAATGGTAAAGGCAAATTTTTCTCGATCAGATATTTGTAAAGGTTTGTAAAAAAGCAGTCTTTTAAATCTACTATTACAATATGCCAGTCTTTAGCGATCATAGTCAGAGACGGGAGTCCCAGCTGAAGAGTCCCCATTGGTTGTATAATTGAATTGATCTTTCTTAAATCAGTTAACATTCACCATTTACCAGATTTCTTTTTAATAACAAATACAGGGGAGTTCCACAGACTGGTGGACTCCTCTATATGTCCTGCTTATAATTGTTTTTCTACTAACATTTAAGAGCACCAATTTTTCCTGGTTTAGCAGCCACTGCTCTGTCCATATAGGCTCTTGTGATGTCCATTTTAAAGCCAGTGCCCTTCAACAGCATTGGCCGCTATCCAAAATTTGGATAGCCTAAACCATGTCGAGAAGACTGCTCTTTTTGGCGCCATGAAAGTCTTAGCCCCTTGGCCTTACTTACTCAAACCAAAACAAGGATTATAACTCATATTAACCATCATTTGTTGCAGATAGAGTAGGTATACTAACGTAAGCTCCCCATTGTTGTAACAAATCTCTTCCCCACAAAATAATAGTTATGTCAGTCATGTAAGGTTTTAGAGTGGCTGTCTGTTTATCAGGGCCACACCAATTTAATATTTGTTGACTTTGAAATACATTAGTCATAGTTCCAATTCCAGTAAGTACCATGGGGAACTGTTGTAAAGGCCAACCCATCAGCCAAAAAGCCTTTAGAAATAACTGTAACATCAGTTCCAGTATTTACAAGTCCAACAAAAGATTTATCATTTAGTTTGATTTCTAGTTGAGGTCTCTGGTCATTAATAAAAGTTTGCCAGTATACTTTAGTTCCAGTACCTCCAAACCCTCCTTGTCTTTGAACATTAGATTTTCCAATTTGCAAATAAGGTAATAACAGAAGTTGTGCAATATGGTCTCCAGCCTGGATAGGATAATCAGAAGTGGAACTCATCATGACCAAAATTTCTCTTGAATAGTCTGAATCAATTATGCCCAAATGCATTGAAATTTCTTTCATAGTAAGAGAACTCCAGCCAATGATTAACCCTACTGTGGCTCGAGGAATTGGACCAAATACCTTAGGTAACTTACATATGCCAACAGGTGGCATTAGAAGACCATTATTATGAGATGGCAGATCTAATGCCACACTCCCACTCATGGCTGGTGACAAGTCAGCAACCTTTAATTTTGGGGAATCCAGGTTTGAAATCGTTGTGGAGGTTGCTGGCCAGGGCTGTCTGTTGCCACATTGTTCTCCTGAGTCTGTGGCTGCCAAGTCAGGAACTGTTGGATAAGATTGCTTCCCGTATTGTTTTTCTCAAGGCCCCAGGCAGGGCCCCATCCCCCTTTCCCTGGTCCATAAGAGGGTGGCATCAGCATGAAATTTAGATTGGCAGCTATTAGCCCAATGATACCCTTTACCACAGCGAGTGCAAAGTCCTGGATTGGACTAGTCGGCTGGCTATTATTAGTTGCTCCTGGAGGTTGTTTACAATCTTTTTTCAAATGACCTTTTTGGCCACAATTAAAACATTTAGAGGCTGTTTTTTATCCTCCGGGCCTTTTTCCTGGGTAGCCTCAGCCAATATTTGCATTTTATAAGTGTCTGACCCGACATCCCAACAGGCTTTTATGTATTCCTCTAAAGAAGCGCCATTGGACTTTAAAGGGCGCAAAAGCCGCTGACACTCAGAATGAGCGTTATTAAAAGCCATCATATGCAACAGCATATTTCCTAAATCAGGAGGTCTAACCATTTTCACAACATCCTGCAATCTAGTAATAAAATCCATGTAAGGTTCATTAGCAGTTTGTTAACATTTACACAAGAAGGCACAGTTTGTCCAGGTGGAATTATCTTTTCCCATTCTCTAAGACAGCATTGCCCAACTTGAGCAATAGCCTAATGATCATATCTTAATTGAGCATCTATGCCAAACCATTTTCCTTGTCCCGTAATTTGTGCCACCAAAATATCCATTGGCAGATCTTGGGACCGATTAAGCCACGCTTGCTGACGAGCCTCATCCCCCCACCAGGTGGTAAACTGAAGAAATTCAGATGGAGATAAGGTTGTCCAAGCAAGCATTTCCTAATCCCAAGGAATTAATCGTTCTGTTTGAGCCAATCCCTTGAGCAAGCCCTTGGTGTAAGGAGAGTTTGTACCATATGAGACAGAGGCTTGCTTTAATTCTTTCAAAGTTTTAAATGGAATGGTCTCATGAACACAGCATGGGCTCCAAGGTGCTCGTGCTGCCCTGCCTTGATCATCAGAATCCAAATTTGGCTGTACTATAGCACCTGGGAAAAGATAAGCTTCCAGGTCTCCTTTTAACTGTGCCTCCCTAATACCCCCCTGTATGCCACCTTGAGCTCTTGTTTGTTTTTTAGGAGCCTTCTTTAAAGGCTTTTTAAAGGGAGGATCATGTTTTGGAGAAAAATCAGTATAAGAAAGCAGTGGTGCTGCAGGCGAGAGCTGGGAGCAGGGAAGTCTTTATGTGAGGTCTTGCCTTTATTTTCAGTCTCACAAGGAGCAATGGGAGGGGGAAGCAGAAATTCATCTTTAGAATTTCTCTGTTCCTTCATTCTCTTGATTGATCCATATTAAGGACCAGCAGCCAAATTTAGCGGCTTTTTCTCATCCTTACCTGATACATATGGAAGATTGTATATAACCTCCTCTTCCATAGGAAAACCAGGCTCTGGATCTGACACTGTCTTTTCTTTAGGATGGGAGTGAGCCTTCTCACTATCAGAGTCTGAGTTTGATTGAAATGGTTGCAGAGCCTGAGTAATTAAGGAGCAGAGTTGCCACACAGGAAGAGGAACCTTCTCACCAGTATGCACACCGCAAAGCTCTGACAGCAAGCCACCATTGCCATAGCCTGAGTGTACCCTGAGGGGGACGCCAATAACAGTGTTTGGAAATTAAATGAAACAATCCCTTAAAAGTTTTCTGTATAGCAACCACCCCGGAACTCTGTAGCAGAGTCTGCAACAATTCAATGTACTCAGTACATTTAGACTGGTTCTTCCCCATTGTTACCCTAACTGAAAAATCCCCAGAGCTGAACTCACCCTTCCTGGGCACTGCAGCTCAAAGCCTTCTCCAGTTCTCTGTGACACTGTGCAGGAATCTCCTTCACTCCGGTGAATTCTTTGGCCTTTAGGATCCTGCTCGCTGCACCAGTTGCCAAGAGTTAGCTACTCTCCCAGCAAAACAGGTCCCAGGTAGGATTGTCGCAAGAGATTTGGAAATAATAGAAACAAAGTGTAGTTTAAAGTAATGGGAGAGTCAGGGGTCCTCCAGCATTCCTGTGAGCCACGAGTTACTGAGTGAAATCTCGCATCAGTATTTATCGGTACAGCAATTAGTTGTTAGTGGTTACAGATTTATGTGTACAGATCATTCATTTAGGTTTGAAGGCTCCCCAAAGGTGTCCAGAGATCCCTTAATTAGTTCTATCTACATGAGTAAATGGTTACAAAATTTTTCTGAGATAAACTTCTTAAGCCCTAAGAATAGACCTAGCTGAGTACACAAGTTAAAGATAAAATTGCCAATTAGCAGAACAGCTAAAACATAAATATAGAGACCATATATTTCTTTATCTAGTTTCTCATTAACTGAGACAAGTGGTCAGGAGTGAAGCAGGAATTGTCCTTGAGGCTAATTGGTTTTAGCTGCAGGGGTCTGGCATGCTTTGATCAGTCCTTAACGTGTGACCCCATGCTGAGCTCTGCCTTGCACAAGCTCCAGGTGCGGGCCTGCAGGTTTTGAGACAGGCGTCGCCTTGCAGTCGCTTCTGATTGGTTAAATGCCCCCTCTTGTTTCTAGGCAGTTTCTGGACTGTGAACTAACATACTCACAGATTGCTTCAAGGCAAAGCCCTACAAAACTCCGGAAACTTTCCATGTCTCTTAATTCTATATTCCAACAAAAAAGGAAGGCAATTCTGATACATACAACAACATAGACAAACCTTGAGGACATTATGCTAAGTGAAATAAGTGAGTCACAAAAGGACAAATACTATATGATTCCACTTATATGAAATAGCTATAGTAGTGAAATTCACAGAGGAAGAGAGTATAATGGTGATTACTGAGGCTGGAGGGAGGAGAGAATGGGGGGTTATTGTTTAGTGGGTACAGAGTTTCAGTTTGGGATGATGACAAAGTTCTGGAGGTGGATGGTGGCGATGGTTACTGTTGGGGCTCATAAAACAGTGCCCCAAAATATGGCACTTTGGCATGCTGAACTAAAGAAGCAGCCTCAGGGTCTCTCTGACCTTCCCCTCCTCCCCACACCATTTCTCAATCTTCTGTCTTTCCCAAAGCACAGGATGAGGCTGTTTTCTGGAGTTCTCTGGAGTTCCCTTATCTACCTAGAAACCAGACCTACCACAGAGGAACACAGCGCCTTCAATCCCTTCCCTGAAACTTTATTCCTGAAACCAGAGAAGACTAAACCTCATATCACAGAGGAAGAGACTAAAAATTAAATGTCACACCTAGAGCCCAGACAAATTTGTCCTACAACTATTGTTTGTTCTCCAGTCCCATTCAGTTCCCAAAGAGAATCATTTACTAACCATTGTTTGAGCATCAGATCCATTCACTCCCCCTAAAAATTACTTACTACCTCTCAAATTGCCACACTTCCCACCCACCCCTGCCGGCCTTTGCCTCACTGCTTTCATTCTGTGTTGCTCCATGGGTTTCACAAGCCCCTCTCGCTGGGGGTGGTGAATTCTTCCTGGGGTCATGGACCAAGCCAAACCTGGATGGCAGGTCAGGCAATCAGAACAATCCTTACATGTGTCCAGTGCTCTGCCCTGCTCACTAGGTCCCCATAATCCTCTGGGATGGATTGAAATCCTGGGCTATTGGTGAAGCCACCAATGTGCAGAGAGACTAAGTGCTGCCCAGCTGGAGGTCTGGGTGCCAGCAGGGAGACAGAGATCTTCTGGTTCCAAGTTGGGTGGCTTTGACCTCTAAGGCCCCATTTAGCCTTGTCAGCCTCTGTTACTATTTATGGAGCACCTCCTTTTTCTGTTTTTACAGGGCTGGGGGGGCATTACAAGTGCTTTTCCCACTTTCCCCAACGACACCCCTTTCTTCCTTTTGGTTTCCCCTATCTATTCCTGGAACTTCTCCCTCTTCTGTCTCTCCTACACGACGATGTAGCCTTTCTATAGCAATGGCAAACACTGAAAGTAACCTAAATACCGATATTAGAGGAAGAGGTTAATAAAGCAGGGGACATAATTATGAAATGTTAAACAACTTAAAGTGAGCATTGTGAGAGCTAATTAGACTCATAGGGGAGCGTATCTGATAGTCATTAGCAGGTGTCAGCCGTCTTAGATAATGTCGTTTCTATGCTTCAGGGATGTTCCAATGTCTTCCCTACAGATCTCCCAATACCTGCAGGTCACACAGTGACAGAGGCTGTAGTCAAGAAACCTAGGGCCTCCTGGAGATGGAACAGTGGAGTCCGATCCCAGCTGGGTGTGGCTGATAGTAATTAGAAAATACAGGTTATATAGAGAAAAAGGCACATATTACAAAATTGTATACACACTATGATTATGAATATGTAAATTGCATACATCTGGGCAAGGTCTGGAAGAGAACCTGAAAAAAATGGGAAGCAGTCCCTTTTGTTATTTATGGATATTTACATAGTGCTTGCCACATCCGGACCTGTTCTAAGGGCTTTAGAAACATTCATTTACTTAATCCTCGTAACGATCTCATAGCAGTGAAAAAGTAGTGCCAATAACTGATCTAATCTTGGAGGGGAAAAAGCAACAGCAAGTGTGTTTGCTCTCCCTCTTCCTCCCATTAAAAAAGAAATAAAGAAATGGCATATTCAGGAACATTATCAAAAACTAAAGATATTTTTTGATAAGTCGATTAAGTAACCAATAGCCAAACTTTAAAGGTCAAACTCTAAAGCACTACATGGCAATATAATAAATGCACACAGTATTCTGCAAAGCAATTAAATTTTTAATTTTTACCTAACTTAGCTACTTGATTGAGGATGAGGATGGCTGCAAGATGGGCAGAGAGGGAGGCTGGGCCCTGATTCTGGCTGCTCTCCTGCCTTGGAAACACCTCTAAGATCTGTCTGCAGTGCTAGCAGGTGCCAGCCCAACCTCAGTGGGTGTTGGCCAAGCCCCAGAAGGAATGGACCAGGCCAGGAAATGCACTTGCCTGCTCTCGTGTGTCAGCAGGTCCATGCTTGGGTCCTATTTTCTGCAATGACTATGATAAAAGTGCCCGCCCTGACTGGGAGTGATGCCTTCAGGACAAGCAGAGACTCAGGGACATTGTCAGTGCTCTGCCTCCAGTGCCCAAGCCAGGGACTGAACACCAACTTCAAGCCGTGTGGTTCTGGGGTACCCAGACAGAGAGTGGCACGGGCCCCATTACAGCTCGTGGGCTTGGTATGCAGAGTTGGCTGCCCTAAGTTAGCTTCCCCCTCCCTGGCCTCTGTCAATGGTTCTAAGACCCACAATCTCTAACTGAGGCTTGGAGAAGGGAATGTGCCACAGGTGAGCAGATCTGTCCCTATATTTGGAAGGGCTAGACTAGGCCAGCCCCTACACCTAGCTGAGCTCAGACTCAAGAAACTGACAGAAGGAAGAGACATCCCCAGACTGTCTGAGCTCTAGCCCCCGATGTGACCACCAAGCCAGCTAGTGGTGACAAGATCAAGGTATGTGCTGGGCTGTGGCGTGTCTGTCTGGGAGGGAACCCCAGAAAGCTTCCCGTTAGAGAGTGGGTCTACAAGCAGTGTCCAGTTAATTGCAAAGAAATAATATGGCCCCATTGAGAAGTTCTATGGGGGAGGAAAAAAGAACAAAGAAAGAGTAGGAAGGTCAAAATCATCCCCAAAGTAGCTCTCCCCCAGGATGTACCTGTTCTATTCTCACCTTTCAGGTGAGACTGGGGATGAGAAGATTGTATTTTATTCTACTGAACAGACAAGGAGTCTATGTTCCTCACACAAGCTTTGTAGGCACACAGGCTTTTGTTTGGAAGAATGAAGAAAGGGGCGAGGGAGTGTAGGGAGAAGGTGGAAGTCTGGGAAGTCTTTCCAGGAGAATGACCTAAACTGAGACTTAAAGCATTCACCAGGTGAGGGAGGAAAGGGGAAGAATTTTCTAGACAAAGGGATAGCACATAGAAAGCTTCAAAGGCGAAAGGAGGGAAGGGAGTTTCCAGCAGGACAGATTGTAGTAGACTGCAGATTCCAAGTTGGGACAGTAGCAAAGGACGAGGCTGAAAACTTGAATGAGTGGCCAGTTTGTGAAAAACCTTTATAAGCTTTGTAACTGCTGAGTGCAATTAACATCAGAGGACATGATACAGGCTTCAGAACTCTCTGCCTGCTTGCTAGGTGGGGGTAGAGACTGGGGTAAGACGAGAAGTAGGGAGACCAGGTAGGGGTGTCTTGGACTGGCTCACAAGGAAATAAAACAACCTGCAAGGCCAGGCTCAGTGGCTCACGCCTGTAATCCTAGCACTCTGGGGGCCGAGGCGGGTGGATTGTTTGAGCTCAGGAGTTCGAAACCAGCCTGAGCAAGAGCGAGACCCCGTCTCTACTAAAAAAATAGAAAGAGCTGGACAACTAAAAATATGTATAGTAAAAATGAGCCGGGCATGGTGGTGCGTGCCTGTAGTCCCAGCTACTCGGGAGGCTGAGGCAAGAGGGTCACTTAAGCCCAGGAGTTTGAGGTTGCTGTGAGCTAGGCTGACGCCACGGCACTCTACTCCAGGCAACAGAGTGAGACTCTGTCTCAAAAA
>NW_012151618.1:8155927-8174657 GCF_000956105.1 Propithecus coquereli | reverse complement strand
AGGAGGTTGATGTTTCTTGTCATACCTTAGTGTCAGTAAACTGTGCCTTACAAAGCTGAGATAAAGCCAGTGGACCACTAAGAAGCCATTCCTCATGGTCTAAGAGCTGGTGTTAGGAGTGACAGAGCCTGGGGAGGAAGAAGTCACCACTCCTGACGTGGCACCTTTGAGAGTTCAGAGCCCTGGCCACAGTGGGGACACTGCAGGGCACGCCCTGCTTGCTCGGTACAAGTGGGTATCTTAGGCACAGGTACCGGGGCCTGGGCTCAAATCCCCACTTTGCCACTTATTAGCAGTATGACTTAATCAGATGAGTTGTTTAACTTCGCTGTGCCTTTGTTTTCTCATCAAGAGTGAGTTCCTACCTCACAGAGCTATAATGAAAAACAAATATATGTAAAGTCTTTAGAGCAGTATAATCTGGACAAAAACAGAAGCTCTATTAATGTTGCTAAACAGATGCTGTTTTGAGATGACTTAACTCCTCTCCTTTCCCGCTGAAGAAACTTCCGTTGCTGGGGAAGCCACAGTCCCAGAGAAACCACCCTTCTTTCGGTTGGTCATTCAACAGCTTGTTACCAATTGCTAAGTTTTCTCAGAATCAGAGGGGCTGTGGAGGAGGTTCCTATCCTGCGAATAAATGAAATCTGTTGTGCTAGCTAACTAAAACTTAGTGCTTAATATAGACTCTACATTATTGCTAAGTGATTTTCTCATCTAGTTCCATAGTAATCTTAACAAGTTGTTACTATTTTTATTCCCATTTTACAGATGAAAAAACAGAGGTTTACAGGTATTAAAGAAATTGCCCAGATCTGGTATTTTTATTCTGGTTTTCTGACTTCAGTATTCAGATGTTTAAGCACAGTGCATTAAGCACTTGTTTGAGAGATTGACATCTTGGTCCTGTGTGGATAGGTGAGATAAAATTGGAAGAAGCTTTTTCCTCCCTTTTGTTCCTTTCAATGTAGGGACATCCACAGCTCATAGTTCTCATGGGGATTAAATTAATCAAGTTGGATAGACCCAGTCCAGTATCTAGATAGGTGTTTGTATGACTGGTAGAGAAATAAGGTGCATATAACCTATATGAGTCCGAAATTCTTATGTCGGTCCATGCGGAAAGATGGCTGTGCCCAGGAGTCAAGGAGAGGAGACAGACTTTCCTGATGTGGTGACTCAGCTCAGTCTTTTTCAAGGCCCTGGTGCCTGAGGAAGCCTAGATGTGCCGGTTTTCAGACATGAAAAGCCGGCCTTCTGTGGCGCGAGTGAGCAGCAGTCTAACCCCGGTCACCCCCTCTGTGAAGGCTGAAGAAACTGCTTCCCTTGGTCAGGGTTGGAAACAGATACAGTTGGGGTGGGGAAAGCAGAACGGGTGTGTCCAGGGACAGCCAATAAATCATCCTCACAGAATAAAGCCTTTCTAAAGGAAGGAGCCGGCCCCCAAAACCACGCGTCTCCTGGACGGAAGACTAGCCAAAGGCAGTGGACACAATGAAGAGCGTCTTGGCAGTGAGTGAGGAATCTTGAGTTCTGACCCTACTCTGGGTAAGGCGTACAAGTTCGTGGATGCTCTGAGAGCCAGGTTTAAGCCATAAATATCTTTCTATATGTTAAACCGTATTCAGTTGGCCCTCCATATCCACGGGTTCCATGTTTGCAGATTCAACCAACAGCACAATGAAAACACAGTATTCTCAGGATGCAGAACCCACGGATACAGAGGGCCGGCTTTTCATACCCACTGTTCTGTAGGGCTGACTGCAGGACCTGTGTATCTGCGGATTTTGGTTACCTGCGGAAGGCCCTGGAATCAATACTCCCTCAGATGCCAAGAGACAATTGTATATCTATATAAATGTCTAAGCCATATATAACTATCAGACATAAATATATAACAGTTAAACTATCCATCTTATCTCTATACAAGCATATTGCAAAGTGCGAGACAGGGTAGGTACTCAATAAACACTCCCTTTCACTAATAAAAAAATTCATATGTTAAATCCCACCATCAAGGGGATGGTATTAGAGGGTGGAGGCTTTGGAAGGTGATTAGGTTATGAGGGTAGAACCTTTGTGATCTGGGGTTAGTGTCCTTATCAAAGAGGCCCGGAGACTAAATAGAGGAGTATGATAAGATAAGAAATTGTGTGTGTGTGTGTGTGAGAGGGAGAGAGACCACGTTCACATAACTTTTATTACAGTATATTGCTATGATTGCTCTATTTTATTACTAGTTATTGTTGGTAATCTCTTACCGTACCTAATTTGCAAATTAAATTTTATCATAGATGTGCATGTATAGGAAAAAACATAATATATATGAAGTTTGGTACTATCCATGGTTTCAGGAACCCTCTAGGGATCTTGGGAAGTATCTCCCAGCAGATGAGGGGGACTACTGTATCATCCACAGAGACTTACACCTAGAAAGCTCTCAGAAGTATTTTTGGAGTGATTAACTTATTAGCGTGTGGCTAGCCTGACCTTCAGAAAACCCAAACTTCATTATTTTTCCCTTTTGTTTTCCCTTTTGAAAAATGTGCATTGATATATTCAGCAAGAGACATTTAATAAATAGCTCCGGCATAATTGTCTACCTTGTAGAAATAAAGTTAGATCCATATCTCATACCGGGTACAAAATAAATGTCAAATCAATTCAAATATAGTTTTAATATAAAATATTAGAAAATGGGAAATATTTGTATTGCTTAAAAACAGAGGTAATCTTTTTAAAGCAAGACAAGGATGTATAGCTATGTCAGGCTGGCAGTCTGCCCTCGGTTCTTGGTGTGCTCTTGGCCAAAGAATGACCAGACGCACCAACGTGTCAAGTCCCGATTATTATCTCAGAAAAATCACCAGCAAGGCCAATACGACAGAGTGACCCCAGGCAGGAAGCAGTTTCACGCGAGCAGCTCTTTATTGTAAGACAAAATGGGTCTGTCTCCAAGAGAGACAAATGGACTCACTCCCTGACTTCTCATTCACTGATTCTTTCCTTTTTGTTAGCCCGGTCTGGGGGACGGCTCTCGGGAGGTGTGGGATGTTATCAAATGATCAACAGGTGTCCTGCATGTAGGAGCTCCCTCTCCTCATGGTGGGGCACGTGGGTGAGCCACAATGCAGATTCAAGCTTAGGTTACTCTAGGTCACTCTCTGAATCCTATCGTGCCTGGGGTGGGAATTCCCAGATTGATAAAGCATTTCCTCTTTCCCCAGGTGTGGCAGTTGCTCGGGATAGGATTAAGGGTGGGGCGACACCAAGACAGAGTGCCCACCCTTACCTTGTTCCCAGGTGGAGCAATTGCTCAAGACAGTACCAAAGCAGGGGACCCTTGTCCCTAGGAGAGCAGGAGATTCTATCTAGCTACCAGCTACACCACCCTGAACACGCCTGCTCTATGTCTGATCTCGGAAACTAAGCAGCGTCAGCCCCGGTTAGTACTTGGATGGGAGACCACCTGGGAATACTGAGTGCTATAGGCTTAAAACATATACAAAATAAAAATAAAGCAAACAAGAAACACAGATGCTGTAAACAACACAAAATAAACCCTGAGATTGGACAATATAGAATTAAACATTTCTGTATGGTAAAAGACACTACAAGCAGATTCAAATAATAAACAGTAACCCAAGGAGAAAATGTTCCCTTAATATTCATAATAAACAGAGAACTTCTTCTATATGACAATTAGAGGTGGTCGTTCCCTGCTGAAACTTACAAGGATATGTCTTGGGACCTGCCCATGGTGTTTCCTCAGGTGGGTACAGAGGTCGTGAGACTGTTTTATTTAGTGGATATGTAAGATAAACAGAATAAATAAATGCTATTTTACTCAATTAAATTCTTAAACAATTTAATAAGCTAATTCTATTTAAATCCCTTTAGCAGCAACTGGGTCTTGCAAAGGGCTTTCACACATGCGATGTGCTTAGCCCTGCCTACAGGCCTTCCTGCCCCTGTGTCTACTACATCACCATTGACACTCTTCCTCTTCCTCATTCTGCTCCTCACTCACTGGCCTCACTCTAACATCCTCTATCTCAGGACCTTTGCACATGCAAAATTTCCATCCTTTGGATGCTTTTGCCCACATACCTTGTGCTTGATTCCTCATTTCATTTACTTCTCTTCTCAAATGTCCCCTCTTTACCTAGGCCTTCCCTGACCATAAGGGCAGGGACTCTTTTTGCTTCTGTTTGTGTCCCCAGTGCCTAAAGCAGGGCCCTGCCCATAATAGGAACTCAAATAAAAATCTATTGAATCATAGGATTAATTAGATAATCAATTACTTCGTGTAATTTGATCTTCACAATAAAAGACCTGTTTATCCAGGATATTTACATTTCTAGGTTTGAATGCAATACACGCCCTGTTGTATTTTCTTACGTCCCTCCAGCTCAACACAACTGCTTTCCTGAAGCATTTACATGCTTATGCTTTCTCTCTGCGGAAACTCCTTTGTCTAAAAAGGCCTCATGAAGCAAACACCTGCAACAAATACCACTGCAGTATGACTCATTCTTCCTACTTCTAGTTGGGTGATTAAAAAGCAGCCAGTATAGAAACTCATTAGCAATTTTAGCAATTTGAAAACTATTAGCAAGTCACTCCTTAGCATTCCTGTTCCGTGATCATTGCAGCTTAAAAATGGCACTTTGTTGCAGTGTCCTGCAAAAATTTCCACCAAAGGAAGAAGCTGTCCTGCCATTTTCCCTGTGCCCACCCACTGTCACACAACAGTCTCAGGACAAACCTCAGCCTCTTCCAGCAGGGCACGGTAACCTCTGATTGTCTTACATCAGGGCCATGCTCAAGGCACCAGTGCTTCATGGAGAAATATGAATGCTGAGGAATGTGGGCTGGGGGTGGGAGTTGGAAATAGATAAAATATACAAAATTTGCCAGGCGCAGTGGCTCACACCTATAATCCTAGCACTCTGGGAGGCTCAGGCAGGAGGATTGCTTGAGGCCAGGAGCTCAAGACCAGCCTGAGCAAGAGCAAGACCCCATCTCACAAAAAAAAAAGAAAAAATTAGCCAGGTGTGGTGGTGCACACCTGTAATCCCAGCTACTCAGGATGCTGAGGCAGGAGAACCACTTGCACCCAGGAGTTTGAGGTTGCAGTGAGCTATTATGATGCTATCGCACTCTAACCTGGACAACAGAGCAAGACAGTGTCTCCAAAAAAAAATATATATATATATACACACAAAATTGATAAAATCCTTGTACTTGAGAAATTAATATTATAGGGTATTCAGGTCATGAAACCAGCTTATGATAATAAAAGTCAGAATGAAACATATATTAAATAAAAGCCCAAGCAATGTGCTCTGGAAAGGCACATTTCCAGAATAATGGAAGGGAGAAGGAGAGAGAGGTTTTATTTGTTTGTGTTTAAGGATGAGGATGCTTGGGTTTAATTACAGTAGACTTAGAAGAATGGGGAGGGATTTAAGATACAATAGGAAAGAGATGATTATTGGTGACAGAGATGATAGCAAGTCCTTGGGTAGACAGGACGGTCTTGGGCAAGAGGAGAATTATTTCCTCCTGAGACACAGAGGCAGCTGAAAAGAACGCATGAGGATGTAGCGACGTTTTGATGAGAAACAGGAAAGTTTATGCTACAGTCTTCTCGGAGAAGTGGAACACTAGATCATTAAGTAAGAGTGGAGGTACAGGAAGAATGAGGCCGCAAAAATGAGGATGCACATTAATTTCAGACAACTGGGGAGAGTAAGATGGTGCATAATCAGGGATACTAAAAGAATCATCAAGCAGCATTTAGGATCCACCTAAAGGTTGATCACATAACTTCGTAATGAAGTCAGTAATGTGGGTCTATGTTTTTTGGGTTTTTGTTTCCCCAGCACTATGCAGACAGCCTGGGTGCACCTGCACAGGAAATTCGCAGCTAGATTTACCTGAGGCTGAAGATTGACGAGGCTCCTAAAAAGAAAATCAAGGGCAAGAAGAAAGGAGGAAGGGTATGAGAGCAGAAAAATGGGTGAACATTAGGTCCAGGCTGGATAGGGAAACAAAGCCAGGGGGGACTGAAACACTGGGTGAAGGAGGGAGGGTTGGGAGCAGAGGCTGAGACACGATCATAAAGCAGATTTACGGGGAGGGAAGATGCAGAAAAGGTACAAGGTCAGCACTGGAGAAAGGAACTTCAGGGTTTGTATTAGTAATTTCAGGTTCTGCAAGGGGACCTGTCCAAGAGCGGCGAGGGGGTGAAGATACAGTGAGGCTAGATGCCAGATCTGTCACTCATCTGGACACTGGGGCTGCCCAGGTGACTGCCAGGGCCTGAGTGCTGGGCAAGCCTGAGATCCAGGGGCTGAAATCTGGAGGTGGTGGCAATATGTCTAAACAGCAGGCCATGGTGGCTTCAGAGGAGGTGATCGAATCACTGTCTGAAAGCAGACATGGAGAGCACAGAGACAGTGCCGTCTTCCTGAGACCAGCACTCAGGACTATGAAGCTGTAGGGAGAAATGCTTCACAAAAAGCCCATGGTTGTCTCCTTCAGCCCTCTCAAAGGGCGTCCTAAGCCTCAGTGAAAAGCTGAAAACGCAGGTAAGGACACACAGAACCTCAGCGCCGGTCCTGAATCCCTGAGAACCCATCGGCTGTGGAACATTGACATTTACCAGGGTTTCTTGTTACTCTTTGTGCAGTGACAGACGCCCTCCCATTCCAAATGCTCCCCGACTAGGTAAGGGAAAAATTTCTTCAACTCCCAACGCCTCTTCCCTGGGCTTCAGATCTGTATATTCCTCTCTACTCAGATATCTCACAGGCACTCAGATTTTAAATGTCTAAAGTGAGTTTTTGGATATGCCCTCCATTTTTTTTGTTTTTTTTTTTTGAGACAGAGTCTCGCTCTGTCACCCTGGATAGAGTGCAGTGGTGTCATCATAGCTCACTGCAACCTCCAGTTCCTAGGCTCAAGCCATCCTCCTGCCTCAGCCTCCTGAGTAGCTGGGACTACAGGCGCACACCACCACGCCTGGCTAACTTTTTTATTTTCAGTAGAGACAGGGTCTCACTCTTGCTTAGGCTCGTCTCAAACTCCTGAGCTCAAGTGATTCTCCCACCTCGGCCTCCTAGAGTGCTAGGATTATAGGTGTGAGCCACCGTGCCGGCCACAGATATCCACTCCATTGACCAGATCTTCTCCCAGCCAAACCCACTTCTCTGTTAAGTCTCCCTTCAGTAAATGGTACCACCAATGGCTTTTACTAGAAACCCAGGAGTTATTCTGGGCACCAGCTTTGTCCTCATGTCAGTATAGCACCAGGTTCTTTCAATTCTACCTATCAATAAATACCGTATTTTCTCAATTCTATAACGCTTAGTCCTAAAGGCATAGTATTTTGTTAGGATTAAGTTACATAATGTAGAGAAATTGCTTAACACAAAGTAGGTGCTCAGTATCTATTAATACTACTGTTATTACCTTCTTGCAATCTCCATTACGTAGCCATTAGGCAAAGGCAGGCCGTGGCAGATGGCTGTCACTGCTGTCATTACACAAGCATCCCTGCATCTGTGGCCACATCTGTAGGATCCCTCACAGTGGAATTTGTATTTCAATTTGGATTCTTCATTCCTTCCTAAAATGTCTTCAAAGGGATTACATCATAATGCAGTTGTTAAAAATTTTTTATATTGACGTACTGTCAGACTTACAGAAAAGTTGCAAAAATAGTACAAAGAATTCCCTTATACCCTTCACCAAGATTCCCCAAATTTTAATATTTTATTTGCTTTCGGAACCATGTGAAAGTCAGTTACAGACATGGTGCCTCTTGACCCTAAATATTTCGGTTTGTGTTTTCTAAAGATGAGACCATTCTCTTAAATCACCACAGGACAATTACCAAAATCTGAAGATGGACTTGATACAGTTCTATAAGCTAATCTACAGACCTCATACACATTTTGCCAATTATCTGAATTAAGTCCGTAGCAAAAGAAAATCCCAGATCATGCACTGCCTTTAGTTGTTAGAGCTGTTTCACCTCCTTTAATCGTAAACATCTTCTCAGTCTTTGTATTTAATGGCATCGATATGTTAGAAGAGTATGGGCCAGTTATTTTGCAGAACATCCCTCACCTGGGATTTGTGTGCCATTTATTTCCTCATTGTTGGATTCATACTATGCAGTTGTGGTGGGAATGCCACAGAGGCGGTGTCCCCTTAGTGATTAATACATTTCGAAAGCAAAAATATATTGGATACACCAAAGGTTACTTAGCAATGTAAATGGTAGAAATTGCCTGTTCTTTTCAGACTGAAGGATTTGGAGGGATTACTTGTGGGTCTTCAAGTTCATTTGGGGCTGAACATCTGTTTAGAGGATCCAGGGGACTTTCAAGAGAAGCCATTTCATTTCCGGTATTATATAATTCAACTAGGGACAGAAACCAGACCTATGAATTAAATCAAATAGAAAGTGTAGATGACATCCCCCATACTTTTCACTCTCCCCTGATATTATGCTTTTAATTCATAAAGTTGCTAAAGAGATGGAGATTGAAGCACAGTTATGGAGCAAAAAAGTGACCACCTGATGCAACTGGCATCCATGAGTAGCTGAAAGTGATTCAGAAGCATCTTTAAGCTCTGAATGTTTCAAAATCTTAAGCTCAAACTTTGTAATACTTAAGGAAGAAAATAGTGATAATTATGTGAATAAGTGGATGCTACTGCCAATTAATTTAGAAGGGGTACATTTAATATGCAAGCACTTATACCCATGCAAGGATACTGATATATTCAAGTACAATGCACATTCATACACCTACACGTAACCAGTAAAAAAATAAAATAGAAATAAAATTCAGAACTATTATACAATGGCATGGCTTGTAACTTTGAGTGATTGGCTTATAGTTTATGAATAAAGAGTAAGAATATTAGATAAGCTTGGCACTTTTCCCTAAGTTCAGACAATTAAGAGTCCTTAGAGAACAAAAGAAATAAATGGTAGGAAAAAAAAATCCCACATTTGTCTTCATTGAACCCAGAAAAGTAACCTCTCTAAGGTACTCATTTGAAATATTTCCAAATCAGAAAACAATGGTTTGTTTTCCAACTTTTAGGAAATTGCCGAGTTCAAGTTTATAACAAAACCTGGAGTTAATTCGGCATCATCGACGTCGGCAGCACGGCAGTGCTTGGATTCTTCCTATCATGAGGTTCCTTGTTAGCTCAGCAGTAATAGCAACACCGATTTCTAAATTGGTACATTCTCATTTACCTAGAGTAAAATAAAAGGTACCTTTTTTTTCCCCACCCCCAGCCAAACCATATTCTTTATTCTTTTGTTTATGAAACAACAAACGAGAAGGTGATATTGGGGCTTTCCTATAAATTAAAAACCAAAAAGTATAGACATGTCACTAGGTCGGAACTCATTCAGCCCAATCTTTTACAGCATTTTCAGCTACAGCTTATACAATGACGGTTGACATTAATCATCAGTTCAAATCCTGTGCCATTTAATTTTAGCATAATGTCATTCAATATTTATAGGTTCACTGTTTAAAAATAAATTACCGATGTCTAGTGAACATAGGAAATTTCCGTTAAATAGAATTTGCAGAAAACTAGGGCACACATGGTTTTCTACCCTTCTTGTATAAACAGATTAATATGCTAACAATGTTTATGTACCAAGTAGAAAATAATAGATCACCCAAGTAACCTATAGGAGAAAAAAAAAAAGAACAATGCTGGAAAGCCAACAACAGTCATGTGCCACATAATGTTTGGGTCAACAGGTACCACATATGTGACGGTAGCCCGATAAGATTATAATGGAGCTGAAAAATTCCTGTCATCTAGTGACTGCGCCATAGCCATGGCCACATCATAGCACAACGCCTTACTCACGTGTTTGTGATGGTACTGGTTTAAGCAAAGCTACTGCACTGCCAGCCATATAAAAGTATAGCACTTACGATTATGTATAGTATATAATACTTGATAAGAAATGATTAAAACTGGTTTACAGATTAAGTATACTTTTTATTGTTATTTTAGAGTATACTTGTAAAAAAAAAAAAAAAGTAACTATAAAACAGCCTCAGGCAAGTCCTGCAGGAGGTATTTCACAAGAAGGCATTGTTATCATAGATGACAGCTCCATGCCTGTTCTTGCCCCTGAAGATCTTCCAGTGGGACAAGATGTGGAGGTGGAAGATGGTGACATTGATGATCCTGACCCTGAATAGGCCTAGGCTGATGTGTGTATTTGTGTCCTATTAGGTCATTAAATAGGAAATATCTAATTTCAAATCAAAAGTTTAATTTATTACATCTCAATCAAGAAGCAGTACAATTAATCAAAGTACATGTCTAAACTAGCAACACAGTTTTGCCATCTTAACGGTAGCTTGTTTACGCCAGTAGCGAAGAAGCCTGGAGTGTGAGTGGCGATGAAATTGTGAAAGGCATTTTCCACAGCTTATAGAGAATTGAATATTCTTCCTTGCAATAAGTGGTCCAAACCCTGGAAGAAGTGGTAGTCAGTTGGCGCAAGGTCTGGTAAATATGGTGGATGACAGAGTTTCTAAGTCCAGTCTCTGTAGTTTGAGCAGCGCTGTTTGCGTGACATGTTGTCTTACAAGAGGATTGGCCTGTCTCTATTGACCAATCTCGGCTCCTTAATGGCAAGCATCTTCATCATTTTATCCAATTGGTTGCAGTAGACATCTGCTGTAATCGATTGATCGAGTTTCATGAAGCTGCAGTAGACAATACCAGTGCTAGACCACCAAACAGACACCATTAGCTTTTTTTGATGAATATTTGGTTTTGGACTGTGTTTTGGCACTTCATCTTTACCCATTCATTGTGCTGAACACTTGTGATTGTCAAAAAGAATCTATTTTTTATCACACATATTAATACGGTGTAGAAAAGGTTTGCCTTTATGTCATGACAGCAAAGAAAGGCAAGCTTCGAGACAATTTTTCTTTTGATGTTTGTTTAATTTATGTAGTACCCATCTATCCAGCTTCTTTACCTTGTTGAATTATTTTAAATGGTCTATTGTTGGAATAGTAATGTCAAAGCCTGCCTGTAGTCCCAGCTACTCGGGAGGCTGAGGTCGGAGAATCACTTGAGCCCAGAAGTTTGAGGCTGTAGTGAGCTGTGATGATGCCACTGCACTCTACCCAGGGCAACAGAGTGAATCTCTGTCTCAAAAAAAAAAAAGGTATATTTAGACACACAAATACTTACTATTGTGTTACAATTGCCTACAGTATTCAGTACAGTAACATGCCGTACCACTTTGTAGCCCAGGAGCAATAGGCTATACCATATAGCCTACATGTGTAGTAGGCTAGGTTTATATAAGTACACTCTGTGATGTCTGCACAATAATGAAATCACCTAAGGACACATTTCTCAGAATATATCTCTATTGTTAAGCAACACATGACTGTAATTCCCTTTAGAATTTCTAAACTTGGAACAACCATTTAATAAAATCAAGAGCTTTTGCTGAAGACTTATTATTCAGAGAAAAAAATAATACAACTGACTTAGTTGAGAAAACTAGTTCTCTTTTTTAAAGAAGTTTTTATTTTAAAAATATTTTACACAGTTCAAAATTTTAATCACATTAAAAAAAAAAAAAAAGCCTACAAAGACTCCCATTTCCAGCCGTGGTAAATTTGATAATTTGAACTAACCCTCCCATTCAGAACAACTAGAATAGCTGAACAAAAAAATTTTTTGATCTGTTTATAACATCTAAGTGCTAAAGAGATAGTGAATAATTACTGGGCCAGTATTCAGGAAAGGATGAATAGCCAGTGAGGTGAGCCTATCATTTGGGACAGCTACTACTCATGTGGTATTTACAGAATCTGGAAGAGGCCCTGGAGATAAGCTTTTAGGATCAGGGGGACAGGACGTGACAAAAGTGGAGAACCTGGTCAATACACCTTGCGTGATTTGGGTTGAGGCCCCTCAGAGCTGCATCTTAAGAGTCGACACACTGCAGGCTACCTTTGAGTCACCTGAGTGACCTAAAAAAATCACACCTTGGACAAAGGCAAAACTCCAGGCAGATGACTGAGACAAATGAAAATTCTGTTGGGGAAAAATAACATTTTGTGAAGCTCAAATTATTTTCACAAACATATTTTTAAATATGAAGCCCAACAACACAATCAAAGATGACCAGGCATACAAGGAGACAAGAACACATACACAAAAGCTATCAGAAGCTACAGAGAATTAAAATCAGACCCATGAAGGCCTCCAGTGTGATTGCAACTATCAGACACTGACTCTAAGATTTCTCTGCTTATCATGACCAATGAGATCAAAGACAATATGAAACATATTGGCAGAGAACTGGAAACTTAAAAAACCTAAGTTATTTGAAAAATTAGAATTAGAAATTCTGAAACTGAAAAATGTAACAGTTAAAATTAAGAACTCAATGAACCATACGTCTGATTGACTAAAAAAAAAAAAAACAATTAAGACCTCAATAAATAGGTTTACCATCAGATCAGACACACCTGAAGAGAAAATGTATAAATCAGAAGTTAGTGTGAAGTGATGGTATACTGGTAAAGCAGCTGGCAGGAGACCCTGATTTGTACTGTTTGCCAATTTCCGTGGTGTAAATAGTCCCATATCATGCCACATTCCAAGTTACCAATGCCTTAACAACCAGCTCACAAATTTTCTTTATACTACAAAATTTAATGATAGGCTCTCACAAACTGTTGTAAACAGTCTATAGAACACCTCTGGTTCTGAGGAAAATATCTACATTGAAGCATGGAAAGTCAAAGGATTAAAAACCCAAATGAGAGATAAGAGATATAAAGGATGACAGTGAAAAGACTTCACTTATATTTAATTGTAGTCCCAAAAGGAGAGGAGAGGAGAGAGAGAATGGAATAGAATCAACCTTCAAAAAGATAATACCTAGAATCCTCCAAAATTGATAAAAACCTTTAATCTATTTGAGAAGTCTTATAAGCCCCAAGCAGAATAAATAAAAAGAGACCCTTACCAAGACACACGATAGGAAAACTGCAGAAAACCAAAGGCAAGGAGAAAATTCTGAAATCTAGAAGCAGCCAGAGCGGGGAAAAACTTGTTTTCAAAGCAATTAGAGGAAGAGGCAACATTTCAACCTAAATGATAGAAACTAGAAGATAACGGAAAGATATCACCAAACTTCTGAAAGGAAACAACTGCCAACCTAGAATTCTATAACTAGTGAAATTATCCTTCGAGAATGAAAGTAAAATAATTTTTAGGCAAAAATTAAACAGATGTTACTGGCAAACTGTGTTAAAGGAAATTTCTAAAGAGTAATCTTCAGGTCAGAAAAGTTAATCCCAGGTGGAAGTACAGAAATAAAAGGAAGGAACAAAAACAGTCAATCTAAATGCACAGTAAACAAGAATAGCCATGTCTTGTCGGGGTTAGAATGCACATAGAACTAAAATATTTAATAATAAGAGCATATAAGTCTGGTGGGATGTCAATGGATTCAAAGTGTTTTAAGGTCCTAAGATTATCAGCAAAAGGATAAAAGCAACAATTAACCTTAGCTTTCCAAATTGATGTATAAATTCAAAGCAATTGATCCCAATGCAAATCTCAGCTCTCTTTTTTGTAGAAATTATCAAGCTGATTCTAAGATTTACTCTAAAATTCATGCAAAAGACCTAATTAGCCAGAACAACTTTGAAAAAGAACAAAATTGAAGGACTAGTAGTATCTGATTTCAAGATTTATTATGAAGCTACAGTAACCAAAACAGCATAGTATTAGCATAAAGATAGATAGATAAATAGATCGTTAGAACAGATTAGAGGCCAGAAATAAACCCGCACACATATGAGGAACTAATTTTTTTTTTTTTTTTTTTGAGACAGGTCTTGCTCTGTTGCCCAGGCTGGAGTTCAGTGGCATCATCATAGCTCACTGCAGCCTCCTCGCACTCCTGAGCTCGAGTACAGGCATGAGCCACCGCATCTAGATGGGTTCTACTTTTTGCTCATTGAATAATCCAGGATAAGTTACTTAATTGTTCCCCAAACCCTAATTCCCTCACCCATAACGTCAAGTTACACCTCTTCCATCTACACTCACAGTAGGGTTAAGGACTAGGTGTGTTAATATGTAAAAAGAGGCTTTTCAAAAATATACAGAAATGTCATTCCGGTCATCAAGGTGCAGGGGGAACCCATAGGCTCTAATCCAACGTCTTCATTTTTTCATTTTTCTATATGGAAACTGCCAGTCTGGGAGCCTCAGCCAGAGGCAGAATTAGAATTAGAACTCTGGCCTCCCCATGCTGAACTCAGTGCTTTTCAAAGCTGCGATGTCACAGGCCACTGGCAAGTTGACAGTGAGGCTAGAGCATCACCCAGTCACTGGCATGGCATGGCCTGGGCTGCAGATGGGCTCGACCAGAGGGGTAGCGTGTGTGTGCTAACGATGGCGTAACCTCGGGAAAGGCCCGTCTCCTCCCTCTGGGCCCTGGTTTCCTTATCAAACTGAAAGGAGTAGGCTAGATGGGTTCTGTGTGCCCTTTGGACACTTATATTCTAAAATGTTATCTCAAGGCAAATCCTCAAACATGTACACCTATTACTACAGGGTACAGAACAGGCATTTCTGATTATACAAATTTCCAACTCTACCCTCATCTTCTATGACTTCTCATTCCTTTGAATCAAGTCAAGTTCAAGTTCCTTCTTTTGACACTCAAGTTCCTACTACCAACAACCAACCTCACCGCCCTGAGGCCGTGCCACCATCTAACTGGGTTCTGTGCTTCCGCCTTTGTCCCAGGCTGTTCTGCACAAAGCAGCTACAGGGAATGAGTTAAAATGTAAGTCAGATCACATCACTCCTCTGCTCACGACCTCGTAATGGCTCCCGTCTTAGCCAAAGCCAAATTCCTTGCAAGACCCTACATAATGTCCCTCCACCTCTTCCGATTCTTGGACCACTTCTCCTATCCCTCTCTCCATCAGCTCCGGCCATGGTCTCCTGGCTATTCCTGGCATACCGGCACCTCCTTCCTCGGGGGCTCTGCTCTCATGTGTGCCCTATGACCTGAATGGCCCTGTCCTTCACATCATTACTCAAATGTCACCGTCACAGCAGAACCTTCGCTGGTCACTCACTTTAAAGCTGCGTCCTTCCACACATACGCACATGCCCTATCCCCTTTCCTGGTTCATTACCTCCATAGCACTCGTCACCATGTACTTTACTTACTTATTTTGTTTATTGCCTGTCTTTCCCCACTGTGAAATTTGCTCCATGAGGTCAGGGATAGGCCGTTTTGTTCACTGCTGTATCTTCAGCGCCTAGAACAGCATGTGGCACATAGTAGGTGCTTGATATTTTTTGACTGAATTCCGGCCACAGGGAGATGGCATAACATGTTGAACTAGTTTACTTAACTACGTGCTGAAAGAAAAGACAAGAAAAGCTTGAGTAGGTCAATGGGCCACCCCCTCTGGGGGATGCTTTTTAAAATTGGAGAGGTGTATGGGTGTGTGTGCACATACACATGTGTTTAACGAAAGCAGGAAAAGAACCAACCTGAAAAGGTGATAGAATCATTCACCTAAGCTGAGAAGAGTTTATGGGCAGACATGAGTCATGCAGTTGCTACTAATTGTCATAAAGGGCTTCCAGATGTCAGGAAGTGACAAGGGGCACAGTCTTCCAGGAGCGAAACGGAGGAACATCCCCGCAACCAGTCAACCCAGAATCAACATAGGCATTAGAATAAATGCAGATAGCAAAGAGGATAAAAGAGGCAACGTTAAATATTTACCCTGGGCTTGCAGTAAATGCATTAGCAGAACATGGAGTTGGGGAGATAGTAAGGATTTTGCTGTGGAGTTGGAGCCAGACTAGAAGCAATTATTACCTCTCCTCTGATAACTCCACTGGGCTCTCTGTCCCTGATGTCAGGGACAGCTGCATTTGCCCAGCATGCATGGCGAAGCACACAGTTGACTTTGCCCTGACCACAGATATGAAGTTGCTGAGCAAGGAACAATGGGATTCTGCCAGGACCTGTGGGACTCATAGTGAGTAACTGTCTCGCTGGGATGGTGTAGTCAGTCACTGCTGGGCAGGCCCCCGTCCGTGTGCATCCTGAGAAAATGCACCATTAGACACTCCCATGCAACCAGATAGGAGAAGCTACACCTCCTTCTACACACCATGTGCACGGCACCTGCTGTCAGCCAGGTCACTCTAGGGGGGTGTTTCGTGCTGTTTGGAGTCTTATCTTTTCTAAAGAGAAATGGAATGCAGTTCTTGGGGAAGAGATATTTCATTCTGCTTTGGGTACAAGCTGTGTCATTCTCGCCATCTATTTCCACCTTCCTCTTTGGCCTCTTCCATCTCCCCTCCTGCCTCTCAGATCCCAGTCGTATTTCGCTGCCACTTCTATTTCTCTTTCAATTTCCAGTAATGATCGCAGGATGTGACACCTTTCAGTTGAAGGGTGTTGGTTTAAAAAAAGAAGAAGAAAGAAAGAAACTAGTCTATTTCTTCTGCGTGTTTTCCATTCCCGGAGTCTGAGTAAGTTAGTATTCATTTGGTTCATTTGTTTTTTGTTTTTTTTTTTTTTTTGAGATAGAGTCTCACTTTGTTGCCCGGGCTAGAGTGCCGTGGCTTCAGCCTAGCTCACTGCAACCTCAAACTCCTGAGCTCAAGCGATCCTCCTGCCTCAGCCTCCCGAGTAGCTGGGACTACAGGCATGCACCACCATGTCTGGCTAATTTTTTTCTATATATGTATATTTAGTTGTCCAGATAATTTCTTTCTATTTTTAGTAGAGATGGGGTCTCGCTCTTGCTCAGGCTGGTCTCCAACTCCTGACCTTGATCGATCCACCCTCCTCGGCCTCCCAGAGTGCTAGGATTACAGGAGTGAGCCACCGCGCCCAGCCTGGTTCATTTGTTTACTTACATCGGAGCTTATCTCAAAAAGAGGGTTTAATTCAAATATACATAAAATATACTAAGATAACAAAAACTACCAATAAGAAAGCTAAGATAAAGGACTGTTACAGCCCAACCAGGTCCTTTGCCCACTGCCCAATAAACTAGGCCAATATATTGAGACAGCAGGTGTTGCAGAGAAGAAAGGAAGAAACAGTTTTATTTCACAGGATAGCAGGCAAGGAGATGGGAGTCATTTCTCAATTCTATCTCCCCGAGAATTTGGGGGCTAAGATTTTTAAAGGTGGTTTGGCAAACAAAGGGCTAGGGAATTGGGTCTGCTGATGGGCTGAGGATGAACTCAGGAATGGGAAGCAGAAATCATCTTCTCTGTTGGGAGATTTCCTGGGCAGGGGGTCTCAAGGCTTGTCGGATCCGTTCCCACGCCTGTCCATGGGTCTGGTTGATGTCAGTGGGACTTCTTGAATGCACAGTCTGAAAAATATCTCAAAGACCAGTTTCAGGATTTACAATAGTAATTGTATCTATAGAAGCAGTTGGGGAAGTCACAAGTCTTGTACCTGTCAGGGATGATAGTGCCATTAAGCAGGAAGCAGTTATAGCAGTAAGGAAGTTAGGGAACAATGGCTGGTTAACTTCTGGCTATATCCATACTTGTATAGAAATCAGACTTCTATTACTATTTTTACCCATGGCTTTATATTATTTTACTATAGGTGGTTTCAGTCCTCCCTGGACTTGATGACACCTCATTCTTGAGGTGTGGGCCGATGGGGTGGAAAAGGGTCGCTGACCACTCTGGCTTTCTCCTGCCGACAAGGGGCGTGGTTGGGGTGGACCTGGGGTGAGAGGAATGAAACTGCTTTGCAGCTGTCTGTAGCTTTTCACGGGTGCCTGGCTGGGGACCCGAGGTTTGCATGACAAAGACATGGGTGCTCTTAGCCACTGTTTTAGTACAATAGTTGAGGGAGCAGCGGGTGGGTGACAAGGTAAGCAAGGAGCTCTGTCGGAAGGAGGGAGAGGCCCAACTTGAAAAGGCCTTGTAGAACCGACCTGAAACCTTGCGTTACCAAGTGAACAGCCCTGAGACCCAGTCCATCGTGGGTCACCAGTATGAACCTGTTGTAGCCACGCAGCTTGTTGGGAAATCTTTTTTATTCGGCTTTTAACTTCTCCTGAGGTATTCATATAGGTGCGGCAGGTGGTGTTTCGCACTGCACAAACTCCCCCTTGTTTAGCCAGCAGGAACTGTAGAGCTGACTGATTGTCGAGGACTACCTGTGCCCGGGCGTTAAGGGACTTCTGCTGGGCCCTATGGTTTTTTGTGGTTTCCTCAGCAATTAACCCCAGGGTGTCAGACAAGTTTCTGATCATGTCTCTGTTAGCGTAAAATCCATAGCTAGGAACAATTATTCCTAAGAGGCTTTGCCACCAACTGTCCTGGTATCCTTCTGGCAGCCCTCTTTCTAATCTGTGAGGCAATGGCTAGAACCTTTTGCCATTAGAATGAATAGAGAATGGGGTCACAAAGTGTCTTAACAAGCAGGAAACTTCTACGTGTAGGCTGTTAAGGCACGGATGGTGGTAAAGATTCCTGTGATGCTCAAAATAATTATTATAATCAGGAGGGCATATTATTTAACTTTTATTAAAAGGTAGAAAATTATCTGGGATTTCTCTTGAAGAGATACTTAAGGTCTGATAGGAACTTGCTTTTCTAC
>NW_012151618.1:8140786-8154597 GCF_000956105.1 Propithecus coquereli | reverse complement strand
GTGGAGTCATGAATATGTTCAACAGCGTCATTGATAAGATATTTGGGTACCAGAACTGTTCTTATCTCTTGTATATCCACCCATCCTGAGTCCGGTGGTTGGGGTCAAAGCCCCAACTAAGCGTTCTTTTCAGGTCTTCCTCTGAGTCTGTGGGAGTTTCAGGGCCAAGATCTATTTCAGGCAGCAAGGGCATCAGTAAAGGCTTGGGGACCTTTTTCCTTGCTGTTTCCTTTGCATCCCGACCTGCCTAATGTTTGCCTCTTGCCACCAGATTGTCCATCTGCTGCCGTCCAAGGCAATATAGTATAGCTACTTCCCTGGGGGCTAAAATGGCATTCTGGCAAGGCTAGAATTTCTTTAACATGTTTTATTTCTTTATTACCAGAGGTTAGGTGTCCCTTTTCTCTCCAGATGGCCCCAGGAGCATGAACAACAGGAAAAGCATACCCAGAATCCTTGTAAATGGTCACTCGTGCTCCTTTACCTAGCTGGAGTGCCATAATGAGAGCCGTCAGTTCCGCCTTCTGTGCTGAGTTTCCAGGGGGAAGCACTTCAGCCTCCAGTGTTTGTCGATGAGTCACCACTGGGCACCAGCTCTCCTTTGTCCCCGATCCATAAACTGCTTCTGTCAGGAAACATCTCTAAGTCTGGGCTTTCTAGGGGTATTGTTACGGAAAGATGGGCACTTGTCCACAAGGCCACACCAGAAGAACAAGGACAAGTGGTTGAGGAGAAGGAAAGAGAAATTTATTACGTTGCTGGCAAAGGAGGAAAATGGTAGACTATAGTCTCTAAATCCAAATTCCTGTACATAAACAGAAATGCAGAGCTTTTAAAGGGGGGGAGGCTCAGTTATAGGCTATTGTCATTTAACTACAGTTAATGATTCTAATCATCCCATCTCTGCTGAAGACAAAGCTGTGACCTTGGCCCACCAAAGCTGTGACCTTCACCCACTAGAGGCAGGGATGCAGGTCTCAGTTCCCAAAAAGAGTGGGGGAAGTTTTAAAGAGACAGAAAACCTTTTTTCTGTGTTTTTTTTTTTCCAGGCCATTCCCTTTGTTACATATTCCCCACTCTCAATTTACACTTCCATATCTGCAGGAGGAGGGGTGACTACCCTGTTACAGTGTGTCTGTCAGATCCAGTAGGCTGGAATGAACTTGTTCAACTATTCGTGAACAGTCATACACAGGTTCAGCTGGCATTTGAGGAAGTAAGGTGGCAGGATTTGAAGTAGAGACTGTTCTCAGTGTTACATTTGGATTGTCTAGAAAGAGGGCCTGGTATCTGCCAAGCCTCCCGGAGGTCAGCCAATATCCTCCTTTTTGTTCCGGCATGAGAAGCACACACTGCAGGGGGTGTGCGCGGTGGTAGGCCGGCCTAAGGTAAACTTTTCCGCTTCCTGAAGCAGGTCACAAGTGTTGGCAACAGCCCAAAGACAAGAAGGTCATCTCTTTGTAACAATGTCCAACAATTTTGAAAAATAAGCAATAGGTCTCTTAATATTTCCCAGGTCCTGAGTTAACACTCCCGGACTTACGTCTTATCTCTCATGCATGAAAAGATTAAAAGGTTTTCTTATACCTGGGAGCCCCAGTGCTGGAACAGTTAACAGCTTTTCCTTGATATTTAAAAAAGGTCTTTTGACAGTCTCCAGCCCATTCTAAGGGTTTGTTATCTCCTCCCTTTATGGCGTCAGATAGGGGCTTAGCAATAAGCCCACAGTAAGGAGTCTACATGCAGCAGAATCCAGCCATGCCTAAGAAGCCCTGCAGCTGTCGCAGAGCCGTGGGTCTGGCTCGTCTGGCGAGGGCCTGCCTCTAGCAGGGAGCAGGTTCCTCTGTCCTTGGGAACTGAGCCCTAAATATTTAATTGAAGGCTATGAAACTTGAACGTTTTTCTTGGATAAGGTTCAGCCAGGAAGTTTAGAGGTAATATAGTGTTCTGGTCGGATGCCTCTTTTGTAAAGGTAGCAACTAATATGTCATCAACATACTGCAGTAAAGTCCCATCTTGTAACTGGAGGTCTTGGAGGTCTTTAGCAAGGATTTCCCCAAAGATGGCAGGGGAGTTTCTGAAACCTTGGGGAAAAACTGTCCAACGGCATTGTTGCTTTGCTTTTGCATCTGGATCTTCCCATTCAAAAGCAAGCAGTTGTTGTGACTCTTGGCTCACAGGGATGTAAAACAAAGCACCTTTTAAATTTAAGACCGTGAACCAGCCAAGTTCACCAGTCGAAGCTGTGAGTAGCGTATGAGGGTTGGGGACCACCGGGTGGATGTCTTCTACAATCTGGTTAATGGCTCTCAGGTCCTAAACAAATCTGTGTCCCTTAGTCCCAGGCTTCTTGACTGGCAGGATGGGTGTGTTATATGGGGACCAGCAAGTAGGTCTAATGAGTCCAAACTGAAGGAAAGCGGACAGCAGAGGCCAGATTCCCTGTCGTGCCTATTCCCTCAAGGGGTGTTGTTTTAAACGTGGTGGTGTCATTCCCACTCGGACCTTGACTTGCACTGGGGTGGCAGTTTTAGCCCTTCCTAGGCTCCCATCTTCCCACACCTCTGGACTCACCTCTCGGAGAAGCTCTTCAGGAATGAGAGCAAGTTCAAGGACTTCTGGATGCAGCAGGGCAGCCTGCAAGGCACCGGCCTGTCCTGGAGGCACCCTGATATTCATTCAAGTGCCAGCAAAAGAATGGGACACTCGGGTATGTACAGGAAACTGTGTTTTAAGTGGGTGTGGCCTAATTGGCACTCCAAGGGGTGGAGGAATGGCCTCGTCAGGGTTTTTCCTAAAGCCCTAGTCACTTTTGCAGTCTCCAAAGACGGTTTAGACAGCCGGGTGTTTATCACCGAGTAAGTGGCACCAGTATCTACCAGAAATTCCAGAAGTCGATGCCCCACTGTCATCACAACCTGGGCTCCCTGTGGGACATATGGAGGGCCTTGTTTGGGTGGGGAGGAAGCCCTGGGCCCTGTCATTCCTCATCCTTGACGGTTTCAGCATCAAGCCTCCTGGCTAGCTTGGGCATCTGGTGAACAGGGAGGGAAAGCCTCCCAGCACTGGCCTTTGTAAGATATGGGCAATCTCTCTTCCAGGGCCCTTCCTGTTTGCAGTAGGTACATTGACCTGGATCCACAGTGGGATGTTCCTTTGCGTTGGGGGTCTGGGCCCCGGGGGTCCTACCTTGGACAGAACACCTGAGGGAGGTCCACGCCATCGTCCTGGAATTCCTCGAGTAAAGGCAGCAGCCAGAAAGCCAGCCTGCTGTTTTATCTTCCATTGTTCTCTCTTCTCTAAGACCTCCTTTTGATCAGTGAGCACCTTAAAAGCAATTTCTACTAATTGAGATATAGGCATGCCCAAAGCCCCATCCATTTTTGTAATTTTCTCTGGGCGTCAGGAGCACATTGGCTGATAAAAGTCATATTTACCATTCTAGAATTTGCTGGCGTTTCTGGATCAATGTCCATGTACTGTCTGTATACCTCAAAAGTCCGCTCTAAGAATTCCAGGGGCCCCTGTCTAATTTCTTGTACTTTATTAAGACTTCTCTGTTTTGGCACTTCCTTGCAGAGACAGCCAAGACGCAGTCTCTGTAATGCTCAAGCTTAGGCCTGTCTCCGTTCTTAATATTCCATCCTGGGTCTGAGGTGGGTTCTGAGATCTGAGCAGTTGCCCTTACCAGGTTGGGGGAGAGTCGGCGTGCATGCAGTCTGCTTCCTCCCTGGCCTTATCCAGAACCATCCTTCAGTCCCATGAGGTCAGTGAAGTATTAAGCAGATTCTGAACATCTGCCCAAGTGGAGTTGTGGGTTGCAAATATTGATGACAACAAGCTTTTTATTTCTCTCAGGTTGTCCCGATATGTAGGCCTGTTATTTTTCCAATTAAATAAATCAGAGGTGGAGAACAGTGAGTGGACCCAGCTAAGCCCCATGGGCTGACCTGTGGCAGCATCAATGTCCCATAGGCATCTGCTGAAGAGGAAATTGACCTCCTGGAGCAACAAGTGGCACCTGACCAAATTGAGTTCCCTCTCGAGTATGGGAGATCATTCCTTTTGTCCCCAGCCTCTGGCCCCGTGGAGGTGGGGACCCTGGTTTAGGGGCTGGGGGCACAGCTTCAGCCCCTCCATAAGGAAGGGGAGAGAGAGCTGGTGGCTTGTGGAGCCAGGCAATCAGAATGTCATCGTCCTTTTCTTGGGGTTCAGGCAACACAGGCTTTTGGATCATAACCTTACCTCCCTTTCGCATTGGTTTATTTTGCCAGTGTAGCAGAAAACACTGCACATAGGGGATCTCATTCCGTTTTTCTTCTCATTTACAGAATAAATCTAACTGCAGAATTGCATTATAGTTACGGGACCCATTTACTGACCACTGTTTTCCCAATCCCAGCAAGTATTGTGGCCAAGCTGCGTTACAAAGGAAAACTGTTTCTGAGTCAGTCGGGGGTATCCAAAACATTTCTAATTCTTCAGGAGGCAGCCCAGTGGGCTCTCCTGGTATGGCAGGTGCCTGGTTCCCCTTGTGATGAACTGGCTGTTACAATTTGTCCCCAGCTCCTGATAGGGAGTCTCCAGTGATTTGTAGGGATGCCCAATCTCAATACCAGACCCAAATCAAATATTTAACTCTCTCTGCCCAACAAGAAGCCCAAAGTGCCAGAGCGGGCATTTGGTGGCTTCTCCGTAGTCTGGCAGTTCTCACAGAAAAACCAAAGGAACCCAGGGAGGGGCTTTGCCAGGATGGGGAACAAAAAGTGGTTCAGCTCTCTGTTGCTGAGGGGGAGGAATTTTAAAGGCAGTGAACAAAAACCATGGAGCTGCCCAGTTTTTCAAGCACTTCCCCTCCACTCTGATAGGGGCAAGTGGGAGGATGCCTGAAAAAGTCTCCTGAGGATCCCATGGGCCGTGGCGAGCCCCAGCTCCCTCGGCCTCCAGGAGACATGTTAGGGAATAAAACGTAGGGGAGGTGCCAGGACACAAGAAGGGGCCACACTCAAGCACGTGATTACCACACACGCAAACAGATTCAGGCACACACAGACAAGACAGATCAGGCATAAACAACGGGACTGCAACAGCCTTCCAAAACAAAGTTCCAAGCCAAAGTTCTCGAGAGCATTCTTCCCGGCAGGCTCCCTATTCTCTGTCCAAACGGGGGAAACTTCACCAAGACAAGACTTTCCTTTTTTCTTTAAGAGGAAAGACCACCAAGACCCACAAAAGGCCACAAAGCCCCCACGAGAGGCTAACAAATCAGGAGAGAGAAGGGGAAAGGTGCTGGTGCACACAGAGCACTCACCAGAGGCTCTTTTTCAGTGCCAGGAACCGTCTCCACCAAAAATCAAGTTTCTAAGCAACATGAGTTGACAATGTCCCACGCCAGAGATGGTGCCAGAGATGATCCCACTGTCCAAAAAGGATTATGCAGCCACAAGGGCACACCCTTAAGTCTGTCCTGCCAGTGAGAGGCTGCCAAACCTCAGGTAAGCACCCAAATCTCAGATGAGCCCCAATTTGTTATAGCCCAACCAGGTCCCTTGTCCCCAGTAAAGGCCAATATATTGGCAGAAAAGAAAGGGAGAAACAGTTTTATTTCACAAGGACACCAGGCAAGGAGATGGGAGTCATTTCTCAATTCCATCTCCCCGAGAATTTCGGGACTAAGATTTTTAAAGGTGGTTTGGTGAACAAGGGGCTAGGGAATTGGGTCTGCTGATGGGCTGGGGTTGAACTCAGGGGTGGGAAGCAGAAATCATCTTCTCAGTTGGGAGATTTCCTGGGCAGGGGGTCTCAAGTCTTGTTGGATCCGTTCCCACGCCTGTCCATGGGTCCGATTGATGTCAGTGAGTCCCCTCGAATGCACAGTCTGAAAAATATCTCAAAGACCAGTCTCAGGCTTTACAATAGTAATTGTGTCTATAGAAGCAGTTGGGGAAGTCACAAGTCTTGTACCTGTCAGGGAGGATAGTGCCATTAAGCAGGAAGGAGTTATAGCAGTAAGGAAGTTAGGGAACGATGGCTGGTTAACTTCTGGCTATATCCATACTTGTATAGAAATCAGACTTTTATTACTATTTTTACCTTATGATTTTACATTATTTTAGTATAGGTGGTTTCAGCAACAAAAAGGAGAGAACACATAGGCGTTTGAGGTTGCAGTGAGCTATAATGGTACCACTGCACTCTGAGCCAGGCAACAGAACCACAAAAAAATGTGTCTTAAAAAAAAAGTGACAGGACACAAAATAGAATCAGGAATTTGGCTAATACAAAAACATATACCAGGAAGTTTTATTCTCTTAAGAAAATGGGCCACAAATTCAGCTCTAAAATTTCTAGCTAAAAAAAGCTATCAGCAACATGAATCCTAGTGTCTATTCGATTCTAAGAAATAAATAGAACTGTTTAAGAAACACATACCTGACCTGATACCAACACAAGGAAGAAATTTCTTCTTTAGATACAATACATGGAGGTTGTACATTGGCCTGCAGATAAGGGGAAACTGAGGAATTGAACTCTGCCATTCTTTGTTCCAAATTTCCCCGAGAGGCCTGTCATACCCATGTTAACATTCCTTTCCACTAATCTAAAAATCCCTGAATACACCTATGCCCCCCCAATTCAGGATATCCTGCCTTTTGGGACCAGGCCAATGTACAACCTCCATGTATTGATTTAATTTTGCCTGCCTGGAACGTACCCCTGACTTGTAAGCCACCTGGGAGTTCAGGTTTTAAGTGGTAGTTGCCTGTACTCCTTGCAGGGTGCCCTGCAGTGAAGCCTCTTTCTCCCCCTGCAGCTCTCAGCCTCAGGGTCTGGCTTTACCGCACCAGGTGAGCAGACCCCAGTTTGGTTTGGTAACAAATTCCTCTTGGCTCCCTTTGCCCCACCCCATGCAGGTTGACCAAGGCAAGGAACCCAGGCAAGTCCCTCTGTCTCACCAGCACATCTGACTGCTTTTCTTTCCGACTTACCCCTCCTAGGGGCTGGCTAGGGCAGTGTGAAGTGCCCCTTCCATGAGCAAGGCCCATGAAACCTACTCCATGACTTGGTCAGTTTGTTAATGAAGAAGGCCGAGTGTGTCCCTGGCCCATTCCTGCTGAGATCTCTGCCCCCTACACCCCTCTATGCACCATCCTTGCCAAATGCACCCCAACCAAGGAGAAAGCTCTGGGTAAGCCTCCACAGTGGGAGGGCAGAAAGAGCTCCACAGAAACCGGGGCCAGCTGAGATCTCATGAGAGTCCAGGTGCCTGGGAACTTGGCGCAAATAGTTCTCTGAATTTCTCTCTCTACTAGATAAAGAAAATGCAACGTTGCCTGAGAGGGCTTCATGTTTTAAGAAAAATAGGAAAGAGAAAATTCTTTTGTGGAAGAAAAGCAATTTCCTGGGTGTTTAACACGCAAGCAAAGTACGTCTGGGCTGAAGGAGTGTGACTTGCGCAAGGTCTCCCTCCAACCTAGAGAGCTGGGAATTAGGTCGCCTCCCCCTGGACAATGAGGATGTGAACATGCTGCTCAGGAGGTCCTTTGCTGACTCTGCGCTCTCTCCCAGCCACCCGCCGGGGCTGTAGAAGCTGCAAAGAGGCAGGGGAACCAACCGACAGATGAGAAGCACAAAGATGTAAACTAAAAGTAAAATCCGAAGCCCACCACTGTCTGAACAGACCCCTCTTGGCCAAGGGAACCGCAGAAAAACCTTAAAAGTGAGTTCCTGGCCGTGAAGGGAAGGGAGGTTGGACATACCACCCCTGCCTTTGGGAGTTTGGACTAATTACAGACTGGACCTAAGGCCATGCCAGGCAAAGCTTAAGTCATGCCTGCAGGCCATCGATTTGCTTAACAGGTCACTTTGAGGATGCTGTGGCTTGCTCTCTGATTAGAGTCCTGCTTGTATAACTTAACTCAAGCATTCCTTTCTACTGACTCTAACACTTTAGATAAAGCTTTATTTCTTTAACCAATTACAAATCAAGATCGCTGAGCCCACCTATAACCTTATAAGCATCCCTCTTCAATATATCCCACCTTTGGGGGCCAAACCAATGTACACCTTCCATGTATTGATTTATGATCTTACCTGCAAATACTGTCTCCCTGAAACGCATAAAACCAAACCGTAACCCGACTGCCTTGGGACCACTTACTCCACGCTTCTCAGATTTGTGGATCCCTGGGCCAGCAGTCGCTCCTATTTGGCTCAGAGTAAACCTCTTTAAATTATTTTAGAGTTTGGCTTTTTTTCTCATTAACAGAGAGAAACTGAGTCGCATGAACGATGAAGCCAAGAAGAAAGGCCTAGAAAGTCAGGCTGCTGACATCTGTGGAGCCACCTGGGCCCAGACCTCTCCTTGCGTTTTCTCGTAAGGATCCTGAGTTGCTTGAAATAACTTGACCCCAGTCCTTCTACACAAGGAAGCCACAGTGCTACTTGTTAGGTTTGCTCCAGGTGGGAACCCGAAATGTATGTAGAGGACAGAATGTGGTTAATGCAAAACTTAGGCTTGCAAAACAATACTGGCAGGAGTCGGGGGTGCCCCTGGACTTTGTAGATCCGGCAGCCAGCTGCAGCCAGCATTCCTCCTCCCTCCGTCCCTGATGGAGGCCAAGGCTATCCGCCCCCCCGCCCCCGGCTCTCCTGATAAGGACGACGCCAGAACAGAAGGATGGATGCCACCGGGGCAAAGGGATAGTAGGAGTTGGTTGTTTGAAAAAGAATTTACTACGAACAGCTGTTCTGCCCACCATCCTCTGCTACACGTAGCAGGAAGCAATTGTTCACTTGCCAGTGTGGCCCAGAGATAAAGAACTGAACAGGGCAGGTGGGAGGGGGTCAGCTCTCCCCGTTTATAAAAACCCTCGCTAAACCCCCTTCTATGCTGACTCTCTTTTCCGACTCAGCCCACCCGCACCCAGGTGGATGAACCAGCCATGTTGCTCCCACATAGCCTGTGTGGGAAATGTGTCCTTTGGGTCCTTCATTCACCCTTTCTCTGCCTTTCACCCTTTCTGTGCCAGTTTCTGTCCAAAGGGCCAGCACCAGGCCACCTGACCCCGAGCCCCTCTCCTCTGGCTGGTGGGGGGTAAACACCCCGCCCCAGTCCTTGTCCTCCTGGCTCCTCGTCTCTCGTCACAGCCCACAGGTCTCCCGCTCACGCGCCGTCGCCCCAGACACCAGATCACAGCACGATGGGTGAGGGGCCTTTGCGGTCACCTCTGCCGGATTGGGGGGTGTCCAGAGTCTCCTCCCACACACGTGCGTGTAAGGAACTTAGCTCTCCTCACATTCCGTTGATTTTTATTAGTCTCAATCCCAGACACCGCACTGTTCCTGACCTCAAACCCGAAGTTCAAGTACATGCCACCTCAGTCCCACAGCACTGACTGTGTGTCCAGGTGACCCTACCTTCCTGCCACTTCAGCCTTATAGACTCTGAGTTTCAGAGTTACAGGAGCATAGACGTCCCTGAATCCTTATGATGCTTGAGTCCCTTCTGCCGTGATTGGTGGAGTGTGTGCCTTCCCACTAGACAGGCAGTGCAGCTCCCATGGCGCCAGGCAGACCCACCACAGCTGCCGGCGCCGAATGAGTCCTCCGTACCTTCTTCCAGTTCTTCCCGGGCAGCCACAGTCCCCTCCCTCTGCCTGAGGCAGCCCTGCAGGGTTATGGCACTGGGCATGCCTCCTTTGCTCCCCTACCCACTTCCTGCAGTTTTGAATCCCCTCACTATCCTACGCTGCCCTCTCCAAACACGCGCTGGGCTCACAGAGCTTCTCGGGCTTTACTGTGCATCAGCATTCCCTGGGCTCCTGCCGCCATTCCCTTTCTGACCCGCAGGCCTGGGTGAGGCCTGGAGCCTGAGTCTCCACCGAGCTCCCAGGTGATGCTGATGCCTGCCCGCCAGGCTGAGCAGTGAGACGTGCAACTGGGATTGCCTTTCTACTTGGGGTCACCTGGAGCTCTAGAAGCCCTCCCCTAGACTTCCTGCATCAGACTCTGCAGTTTAACAAGGTCCACAGGTGTGAGGTATACCCTTCGATGTTTGAAAAACTACAGCAGAGGTTGGCAACCATGGCTGCACATTAGAATCATCTGGGAAATTGGAAAACAATTCCAGTGTCCAAGAGGACCCTAGACCAATTACATCAGATGGTGTGATCCAGGCATCAGCAGTTGTAAAGCTCCCCAGGGGATTCCAGTGTGCAACACCGTGGCCTTGGAAGAGAAGGGTGTGGTCTACTACCTTGAGCTGCTCAAGTCGTGGCCTTAGGCCCCATCTGCTCTGGGCAGCCATCCACGCTTTCGAGCTGGTACAGAATAGTGCTTAGGAGCTCTATTCAGCAGTCAGGTAGACTTGGGTTTGAATCCTAATTCTAACATTTATTAGCTGCATGACTTCATGAAATTTACCTAATTTCTCTGGGCTTCTATTCCTTCATGTATAAAATGGAGCAGAGATAGTACCCACCTCCCAAAGTTACTGTGAGGGTTGAATTAAACAAGGAAAAGCATAGACAATGCTTAGGATAGTGCTATAGCCCTGTAGGTTAGTTGCTGTTAATTATTATTGATGCTAAAACTCCTGCGTATGCATGTGCTTGCTGTGTGTGCTGCTAAGCCACATTGACTCAGTGTATCAGTTGAACTTCCCCTTTGCAAATGGCTCCTGTTTAGCCAATTCTGGCTAACCTAGGTAGAAAAGAGGTATATTAGAAAGCTGTGCCCAAACCTAAGGAGAGGAATGAAGCCAGCTCCTGGGATCTCGGCTGAAAACTTCCAAGTGCTGTCCTGAGAATGATTCAGTCCCAACAGTTTCCCTGGGCCACTTGACTCAGAGTTCAAATTTCCAAGCCAGAGTCTGATTGGGCTCAGCGAGGTTCATCTGCCGCTTGGTGGGGGGTAAAGAGCCCTGTAAATAACATGTCCTCCGGGACCACACAGAACAGGGGGAAGCTTGTTCTTCAAGAGCAGCCAGAGGCTGTCACCCAAGTAAAACAAGGCGGAGGCTGGCCAGGCAAAAGGCGACATCCACGTCAGCCCAGTTGTATTTTAAATCCAAAGGCACGACCACATCTTTATCCTTATTACATTTTTTAATGGGAGTTGAGTGATTTTTTTAAACAGCTTTATCAAAATATAACTCACATACCATAAAATTCACCCTTTTAAAGTGTGTAATTCAGTAGGTTTTAGTACATTCATTGAGTTGTGTGATCATCACCCCTATCAAATTCCAAAACATTTTCTTCACCCCAAAAAGAAACCTTGTTCCCCATTGGCAGTTACTCATAATTCCACCTTCACCCTTGGAAACCACCAGTCTACTTTCTGTCTCTATAGATTTGCCTGTTATGAACATTGCATGTGAGTGGACTCATACCTTATGTGGTCTTTCACTTCCTATACTGTTTTCAAGTTCCATCCATGTTGTAACATGTATCAAAATTTCATTCCTTTTTATGGCTGAATACTATTAGGGTGTATGTACCACGTTTTATTTATTCATTCATCAGTTGATGGACATTTGCCTTGTTCCCAGCTTTTGGCTCCTATGTATATTGCTTCTATGAATATTCTTATGCAGGTCTTTGTGTGGACGTACGTTTTCAATTCTTTGGGATGTACCTAGAAGTGAGACTGCTGGGTCCTATGGTAATTCTTGCGGTCTCTATATTTAACTTTTTGAGGAACTGCCTGTGACCACATGGTTTTCCAAAGGGGCTGCACCATTTTGCATGCCCACCAGCAGTGTATGAGAGTTCTGGATTTCTCCACGTCCTCATCATCGGCATTTATTATGGCCTGTCTTTTTTTATTTTACTTTTCTTAATGAGGTTCAAGTGGTATTTCGTTGTGGTTTTTCAATTTGCATTTCCCTGGTGACTAATGAGGTTGAGCATCTTTTCATATGCTTATGTTCCATTTTATTCTATTAAGTTCAACCCGTCATTTCAACTGATCATATGTTTGGATCCTTTTCCTATCTTTGCAATTCTTTCAGTTCCTGGTCAAATGCAAATATCATGGGGTATCCCGTTTATCTACAGCCTTTTTGCTGAAAAAAAAATCATTGAGCATGTTGGGGCTGAGAGAACTCTGCAGTTTGCTATTTAGGCTGGAATTGAACCTTATTTAGGAACCCATTTAAGTTGGCATTGAACCTTATTTAGCCATCTCTGTGCAAGAATGGATTCTTCTGTGCATAGCTCTGACCCTAACCCTCATTGCATGGCTCTCTCTCTCTCTGTCTCTCTCTCTCTGTCATCACTGTCTGCCCTGAGGCTGGTCCTCTGCCCCTCTGCACTTTAAGCAGGTGCTCCTTCAGCCACCTAGGCCTCTCCCCACCCCCCATTTGCCAGCTTAGCCCCCAAACTACAAATTCTCCAGACCACATTCATGGAGAGGAAACCATGTCTGGTTTTCTCAAGAAATTTTCAACATCTCTCCTTCTGTTTGGTTGACTTATTCTTTCCCGGGTTCATTGTCTTCCATCTAGGTATGATCAGGGGGAAGACCCGTCCCAATTCCTGCCTTGGAGGATGACCCTGCCATCTTGGAGAAGACCCAGTCTGACATTTGCTCCCTCAGTCTCCAGGGCTCCCGAATATGCAGACTCTAGCATCCTGCGGTGTGGCTGGTCCGAGTGAGCAGCTGGACAGAGGCTCATCAGTTGGGATGGAGTTTGTCTCTCATTTTTAGTTCCTTCATCCAGAGCAGGGATTTTTCAAGCTATAGTCAGTCCAAAGACTGCCTGAGTCGGACTCACCTGGGGGCTGGTTAGAACTCCAGAACCATCGAACCAGAATCTCTGCGGGGTGGGTCCTGAAAAACCACATTTGGAACAAGTTCTTCAAGGATTCTTCTGTACACTAAAGTGTGAAAAACAGACACCTAGAAGTATTGTTTTTAATTTATTGCTAATAAACGTACATGTATTTATAGAATTCTTTAAAAACTTGTATTTTCGTCCCAAGACGCACATCTCATAATCAGCGGAATGAAGACTCAAACCTGGGCTTTCCAACTTCTTGCCTGTGCTCCTTCCCCTCTGAGACAGCTGCCTCACTTTTGTCTGTGGAAACCTCAGGGGTAAAGTCCTGCAAAGCCTGTCACCTGCTTGACATCAGGAAGTCCTGTCACTTTCCTTGAAGGTGTAGGGGTCCCTGGATCTCATTGCACCTCTTTAATTCTCTCTGTCCCTTCTAAAACATACATTCCAAACCAAAGACTCCTGCAGCGTATGGTGAGCAATTGTAGGATAAATAATCCATGTAACTCAGATATCAGTTAATTTATGCCGTCTTCCCTAACCGCCTCATCCCGCAGCAAACACAAGAGACTGCATGTGAGTTGAAGTAACCATAGACCCAACTCAGCCTTATGCACCAAAGCTTTTCAGAGATTACTGTTCACCTGTGATTGGCTGTCCTTGATAGGCTGTCCACCTTGATCTAATCAGCTGTGACCAGGAGGACATAAGCCACCTGGGCAACAGAGACTGTGTGTGGGACAGTTTCATTTAGAGTGCGGGCACAGTAGTCACGACAACTGACATTCCTGGTACAATCCACAAGGTGGTCACGTCACAAAAGGACTATTGAAAGTAAATTCTACAATAATAACTAGTGTTTCACATAGTTTAATGTCATTTGCTAATTTACTAATGCTTCAAATACAAATAATACCACCTACTCCTCTATTTAAATACATTTTCAGTAATAATACTTATTAATCACCTATTAACTGTTGGTCCCTTTGCTAGGCATTAGAATACAGTTTATATTCTGAGAAGGATT
>NW_012151618.1:8119766-8140251 GCF_000956105.1 Propithecus coquereli | reverse complement strand
GGAAGTGTTACAAAGACACTTTGGAAACACAGCAGGAGGAGTGAGGAAGGGAGGAGGGATTTTTAGCACGAAACCAATGACTTTTGCACACTGATGCTACAATGTTAACTTCCATTCCTTTCTCATTCTCCTTCCTTTTCTGCAGCTCTGAAGGTCTGTGAGATGAAGACCTACGCAGATCGCGCAAACAAAGCAAGGTCTCTTCCCAGGGCTCCTTCTCAGAAGTTTTAAGACTGTAATCAGGTTGTACTAGGAAACTCACCAGACCTGGAGTCCAAGGAGCTAGGTGCTCAGCCTTGCTTCACTAGCTATGTGACCTTGACCAAACATCCTTGAGATTTCCTATCCCTATTTGTAAAATAAAAACAGTGATTTCTTACTCATCAGGTTGTTGTCCAAATTAAATGAGATGTATATTTTAAAGTGTCTGACACATAAAAAATGTTCCATTAAAATTAGTAACTTTGGTTTCTTCATCTGTGAATGAGAATAATAATAGAAACACAGGGTTGCCATAAGGGCTAAATCTTTTAGGTAAAAGTGGTTTGAGAATTACATGTTCTGTGCATGTATCAGGTCGTCGTTATTTCAGACATTTGAAGGGAGGTCGTAGGTAGGCCCTTAAAAATTTAGCTTATTGCTCCATCTAGTGATAGACTACAGTCCTGGCTCAGTTTCAGAAAAAGAGCTGAAATGAGGTTAAACCGAAATGATTTCTGCTTCCTGCGTCTGATGAAATCAGACAAATCTACACCTTCTAGTTTTCAGAACACCTGTTTAAGAGAGGTCTGCAATAAAAATTTATTTTTCACATTGCCCAGAAATAACATGTAGGAGAGATAACGCGCACAAAAGCACTTGGCGTGGAGTAAGTGCTCAGTGAATGGTTAATTCAGTGGTCCCTCATATTTTCACCTTCCTTTTGGTAGCTTACCCCCAAACATAGACCCTTAAGAAAGATTACTTAATGGATTGCATTCATTAATTTATTTTATTTTTCATGAATCAAAGATTTTGACCCATCAGCTCCATGAGGACTTATCACAGTGCCCAACACTGACCACAATGTCTGACACGTAGTAAGCGTTCAGTAAGTTTATGGCAGACGTGAATGAACAAACAGAAGGATTGATGATCACCTTAACTTCTAAGGAAAGTTAGCAGGGATTAGAGGCTGTAAAACATCAAAGTTGAACACACTTTCCGGAGGAGAAAGAGGCTATACTGTACGAAAGGTGCTAGTACTGGGCCTGGCAGACAAGTAACATCTACAGAAAAGATCAACGCCTCACCACCCGCTATGGTTTGAATGTGCACGTCCCCCCAAAATTTGTATGTTGGAACTTAATCCCCGAGTGAGGTGGGGCCCTCGGGAGACGATTAGTTCATGAGGGCTCTGTCCTCACGGATGGGATCAGTGCCCTCACAAGGGGGCTGAAGGGAACCAGCGAGGCCCTTTTGCCCTCCCGCCTTTCTGCCTCTTGATGACGCAGCAAGGCACTGTCTTTGAAGCAGGGAGAGCCCTCGCCACCCACTGAATCTGCTGGCACCTTGGTTTTCAATTTCCCAGCCTCCAGAACCGTGAGAAATAAATGTCTATTATTTATAAATTACCCAGTCTTGGATATTTTCTTAAACAACACAAACAGACTAGACACCACCCCAAAGATGAGAAGAAAAGAAAAGAGAATCGGGTCCACAAAGCAACAGCAAAAGCAACCCTCTAAAGCCCGCAGTCGTTTGCTATGAGCCTTGCTCTTTCTGTTGTGTCTTCCTGAAACGAGGGGTAAATCAACAAGTATCTATTGAATCAGTCCTCCCATTAACTCCCATCGTGCCGGAGACAACTCCCCCAGAAATGCTTTTATCCACTACAAAGTAATACAATATTCAGTTTATGAAAACCTGGGAGGCAACATAGCAGTGTAGCTAGGGGAATGGGGGTTGGACTCAGCCACCTGTTGGGGCTCTGAGGAAGTTCCTCCCTTCCATTCCTCATCTGTAAAGTGTAATTAATATAATCAGCCTCATTCATTTGTTTTGAATGTTAAATGAACTTTCACTCTTGCCCCAGGGCCTTAGCACTTTTCGTTCTGCCTGGAAATTTCCTCTTCCAGGTATCTACCTGGCTCCCCCTCATCCCCAGCAGGTCTCTGCTCCATGTTGCCTTGCTGGCCATCCTGCTTTGACTTTCACCCTCCCTCCTGGCACCCCCTACCTCTAGCCCCTGCTTTATTTTCCTTCGACTGCCACATTTCGTACTCACGTGTGTATTTTCTCTCCCAACTCTCACCCCTCTAGAATTAAAGCTCTGGAAAGGCAGCATTTTTGTCTGCTTTGTGCAGTGTCATATCTTAGCAGGTGCAGAGTTGGCCGTAATCAGTGTCATGGTACAGCCATACTATCGTGCATGCTCTCCCGCAAAGCCCACTTCTCAGGTACTCAGTTGCCTGTTCTAGAAAATAAGAATTGAGCTCAGCGATCTCTAAGGGCCTTTCCCCTGAGGCATTCCTTGGTTCTGGGTCCTCCCTATGGAAATAGGTTCCCTGGAAGTTTCCATTCTCTCCATACGGGGGCAGCAAAGGACTGTGAAACCCAGAGGGCTGTCCTGGTGGCTCTGGAGGGTTCCTCACACTTCGCCAGTGGCTGACAGCAAGGGATGGAAAGGTGCAAACATCTTTGCTCCCCTCTCCCCTTCCTCCACGTCTCCGAGGAGTCACAGCTGCTCAGAGTCAGATCTCTGCTTTATTTGTGGCCCAACCTAGTTCCGAGAAGAACCAAGTCACAAGTGTCAAAATTAAACAAAGCATGGCAATTAGGGATAAAAACAGACCAGAAACCATCCAAAGCAATCAGATACACCCAAAATAAGCTAATTATAATAATTGAACACTGAATTTAGCTCCAAATTTCTACACATCTGGGCAGGGTCAGGATCAGGGGAAGGCAGCCTCGAATGCAAGATGTAAGCAGAGGGGCAGCCAAAAACCTCAGAGATCAAGTAAATAATATTTTAGTGTAATATTTCTGAAAGTCAAAATTAATAAAAGATCTTCACTATAAATAAAGTGTCCAATTTTTACATACAATTGCATAAAAACATCTATAGGTGGGCATACATTTTTCCTTTTGCCTCAATTCCCAAACAGCACCACACAGCACAGGCAGATCTGGTCCTTACTTGAGATTTGATATTGTGTTATTTGCCTGTATTCCATTTTATGTTTAAAGCACATTTTGTTTATCCAGTCATCATTTGATGGACCTTTTGGCTATTGTGAATAATTCTGCCATGAACGTGGGTGTACACATATCTGGGTTTTTTGTTTTTTGAGACAGAATCCTACTCTGCCTCCTGGGCTAGAGAGTGCAGTGGGGTCGACATAGCTCACAGCAACCTCAAACTCCTGGGCTCGAACAATCCTCCTGCCTCAGCCTCCCAAGTTACTGGGATTACAGTCCCACGACACCACATCTGGCTAATTTTTTCTATTTTTAGTAGAGATGGGGGTCTTGTTCTTGCTCAGGCTGGTCTCAAAACTCCTGATCACTCCTCAACTGATCCTCCTGCCTCAGCCTCCCAGAGTGCTAGGATTACAGGTGTGAGCCATCGCGCCGGCCTACATGTATCTGTTCGATTCCTTGCTTTCCCTTCCTTTGGGTAGGGGATGCACTTCTAAGTTCCCCTCACATGATTATTGGAAAGTGTCAGTTCACTTTGGACTATTGGACCGAGGGATCAGTCCCTTACTACACCACATGACCCTCTCAATAGGTTGCTTCCACCAGCACTAGTGATGAGAGAAGGAGAGAGAGAGAATAAGAAGGAAGCTACAGTCTTTTACAACCTAATTTCAGAAGGGACACAGGAGAGCAGTAGAGCCCCGATGAAGAGAAACGTAGACAGGACCAGAGTGGGGACCACTCCTGCCATGCTCTTCATGAGAAGCAAGTCCAGCACACACTGAGGGGCGGGCATCGCACAAGGAGATGAGTGCGAGGAGGTGGGCATCACGGAGACATTTCACAGCCTGTCTGCAGCGGCCAGAATGTGGATCTGACACTCAGGTGGGCCTGCCGTGCAGGTATCTATATGAAAAGATACCTACAGAGGTCCTTTAACTCTGGGTTTATATGAATGACAAAATAACTTTTTCAAATTCACTGAACCAAAAACCCGGAATGAGAAATATACTCTGCCATACATGTTCTGTTCTTTTCTTGTCTTTTCTTTTCTTTTTTTAACCCCTGCTTTTCTATCAGATGCCATACGTTTTCTTAAGAGTAATTCTACTACAATTGATGCCACTAGTCAGTGGGGATTCTAATTCAGTTGTCAGCTTTTCTTCACCGTGGGCACACACCGCACACCTCGCGTCCAGCCCACGCAGGCCCTTCCTGTCTATACCTCACATGCAGCCGGCCATTTGGGCCACAGCACCCCCCGATTTGGACCTCATTTCCCAACTTGGACTATGGGCCCTGCACCCCCAGCCTCCACATCAGCCCGCATCCTTGCCGAGAGGCAGCCTACCTCGATCTCGGCTCTGCTCCCACCCACCTCGACCCTCTCAGCTGCGGCCCCATTGCCGCACTCCGGGGGCGCAGGCCTGGGGAAGCCCCGCCTGCTCCTGCGATGAGACTAACTCGCCTGAGGGTCGGCCAGCCCTTGCCACATGCAGGGGTGGTCCCCACTCTGCTCCTGTCTACTTTTCTCTTCATCGGGGCTCTACTGCTCTCCTGTGTCCCAGGCTGGGATGCCACTTTCTTTGGAGGTCGGTGGCTTCCCAAATGTGGTCCAAGCAGGTAATGGAACACTTTGGACCAGAACGTGGACCCCATAGGCTTTCTATGTCCCATTGCCAGTGTCTCCCCTCCCCCACCCCAGGTTTCACTATTTGATGCCTACTATTGCATAAACTGCTTGAGTATTTTGAGAATTATAAATAAGCTCCCTTTTAAAAATTATTATAATCTCCATTCTGCAGCTGAGAAAACTAAGACACAGAGAGGTGAAGAGACTCGTCCAAGGTCAGGCAGCAAGAGGAGCGTAGAGACCGAAAAACTCCGTATAGTTACTTTTGAGTTTCCAAAATGTCATGGATGGTTTGATTTTTCTTTTTTTCAGGCTGAGATCCTAGTGGGATGATCTCAGTTTGGATGGCGCCATCTTTTCTGTTCTGCTCCATGCTTGCCCAACACGACCCGTCTCCCAGTGTACAGAGCCACAGTCCACTACGTAGGGCAGCCCAAGCACAGAGGGCGAAATGCTCGTGATCCTGCCGTCCCATGGCACCAACTGACCCCACCTCCCGCGCCGCCATCCATACAGCCAGAGGATGACATCTGACCCAAGCGAAGCTATTAATAATAGTTAAGGCTGCCTCTTTAGGCATTTGGAATTGGGGCATTAAAAAGCAAGGGTAGTCAGAGGGCAGGACATTAAGCTCATATAGAGATGGGGCTGGAGTCGGTGGCTAGCACACATGTCAGAGCCATGTGGGACGCCGGGACGTGTCCTCAGAGGTAGTGCAGTGTGCTGGTGAAGCACCCAGACCGTGGAGGGAGGCTGCCCAGTTTGAATCATGGCTCCCACTTATCAGCTGTAGGATTTGGGGCAAGTTGCTTAAGTTTTCTCATCCGTAAAATGGGGAAACAAACGGTATTTACCACGCACCAGGGGTGTGGCACAGGCACATAGCACACACTCAGGTGCTACTCCAGAAGCGACAGGCAGCAGAGAAGCCCCCACCACCCAAGAAACCCACAGACAGAGTGGCCCCCGATGACGTTCCAGTTCCCCGAGCGCCTGCCAGGACTTCAGCACTTTATTTCAACCATCAAAGGGTTTCCATGGAAAGCAAAGAGAAATATTTCCTATGGCATTTTACCTAGATAACTTTTCACCTCAACACTAAAAGACTTTCAAATTTAAAAATCATACACCACATTTTTTTGGAAATTTTATTCTTTTTATTGCAAATTTCTGGCAAAGGAAAGAACATGGAAGCTGATTCTCATTTAAACTTTGGTGAGAAGAGTACTGCGGTGGCTGGCGGCTCCCCACCTTGGCTGCACACTGAAATGCCCAGGGTCTCGGACACATACTGATGCCTGCCACCTGCTGCCCAGAGGTTCTGACTTCATGGGTCTGGGGGGCAGATGGCCATCCATAGCTTTGTTAACTCCTCCAGGTGATTCCGACGTGTAGCCAAGGTGGAGAACCCCTATGGTCGCTCATTGCAGGGGGCTGGCAACGTCAGAAGCACCTGAGAAAAGTTCAGCTGACAGTTGAGTGTCACCTGCTTACATCACCGCCCCCACCCTGGCCACAGTCCAGCTGGTGTCCCCTTCCCCACCTTCCCAGATGTCAGATGTGCTGATTCTTCCTCCTCAGAGACCCCAGAGGAGAGAGACTCTGGAGGGGATGTGGCTCTCTGTGCCGTGGCTTGTGCTTAAACGTGAAGAACTACACAAAACGTGGTTGCTCTATCGCAAAAAGAAATTCACTTTCTGATTGCAAAAGAGTATTAACCTCTCTTTTCTTGGTTAAGTGGAAATCTGTGACAAAATAAGAAAATATGTGTTGGATGACATGTTCCTTATATAACCTCTCGCCTCCAAATTTTTAAAAAAAAAATTGACAAGCCATTGAGAGTAAAATATTATGTACTCTAGCAGCATATTTTATATGGGCAAACAGTAATAGCCAGTTAGGTATTTCATTTACGATTTATTCTAAAAATAGAAAATGCTTTTATTTTCCTGAGTCCTTGACAAACAAAAGAAAAAGAATTTTATTTTATTTTCAAAGTATTCCTGTTTTTCTTTTTCCTGGGGCACCCTCACAGTTTAGAACGGTGTGTCTCACTGTCAGTTTTTACACACATAGGTGAACAAACATCACTGGTGCCAATTTTCAAAGACTAATCAGATATGGCGATTGAAAATAAAACACCCATCATCTACACAGTTGCTCAAGATGAAAGTTTCTTGACAGTGTTATAAATGCAATATCAATTTGATTCTTTGTCCATACAAAAGTATGAATTTCTATTCCATTAGTAAGACTGAATGATTAACGTCTTAACAGTGATAAAATTTTTAGAACATTTAAAAAGTATAGAGGATCCCATTTTTACATCATAATTCTGATGAATTATCATTCCTTCTATTTTGTCTTCATAACTTTTACAGGGTACAGTGCATTGACATGATAAAACCAAGGCACAAGAATACAGTTACAATAAGTGCATATAAACTCGAGCACTTTGTGCCAATTTTGGAAACATTTAGAGAGATCATAAAGTCTGAAAAATTCACATTCTATTATGATTAATGAACAATGAATTGTGCAGTAAATAGACTATTAACCACCATTCCATTATTAAATATATGGCTATCACTATACAGGCAGTGGATAATTCAAAAGTAGTTTTAAATATTAAAACCGGTATATCTAGGTGGTTGCTGTAGATATTGTGCCTTGTATTATTTAGATAAGTTTCCATTTACTTTGCATTCTATATGGCAGTTATCAATTTTTAAACTATATCCATTATATAAATGGTGGGGTTTCTTCCAAATGTTAAATCCTTTCCCCTTACAAAAGACAGCAGATTTACAGAAAGATAACCAATATAAGAAATGCATAGACAACAATAATCAAATCCAAATATGGACTCAAAGGTTGAATTCTAACCTATCGGGACATTCTCTTAATTTAGGGTGAGGAGCAACACATTCCTGGGACAGCTCATTAGTTTCTTAATTAAAAGTCACCATGACATTTTTCAAAATAGTAAACAGTCTTGGCTAGAGCATCAAGCATTGAAGAAAAATTAATTCTTTTCATTCATAAAATAAAGAAGATAAAAGCCTTTCAAAATCCAGGGGGGATAATTCCATTGAATTTAGAGAAGTGAAATAAAGTGGTAAAAATTGTACTTAATACTTTTAAAGAAAGAGTGTTTTCAAGACTCAAGGTAAACATTTAGACCCATGAAAACACATTTCTTGGCACATGCACGTCGTGGATGGAACAACCCTGAATGCAGCAATGGCCCGGCTACAGAGGTATCTAGCTCCAAGCCCCACTGGAAAAACCTTCTTTTAGGTCCTTGTCCCAACTCCCTTCACACAGGAGCTTCCGGCTTCTGCATTTGTTGGATTTGCTTCTGTATCTGGTCCTTGTCCAGCTTCATCTTGGCTTCGAGAACTTGCCTGAGGGATCCTATGCTTTCATAGATGGCTGTAAACCCTTTAAGAAGAGGTAAATTTCACAGGAGTTAATATTTTTTTAAAACACTGTATCAAATTCTATGGCATATAATAATAGTTGATTCTGGCAAAAATTATTAATAGATGCTAAAACCCCTGGGATAAACGTTTGATGGGAAACAAGTAAGTTCCATGGTATCTCCCTTGAGATTACTTTTTAATTACAAAGAGGGAAAAGGAACTATTACAATGGAGAAATCTGGCATATAACACTTTAACCAAGTACTCAAAGCTAACATCACCAATACTGGGAAAAACCAACATTGTGTACCTCCTGATAAGATACCCTAGGCAGGACACCCCAGTGGTGTGTGGAATAGATAACAAATTAATTCAGGAAATGATGCAAAGTTAAACATCAATGAAATATTCAAATACCATATTCTCATAGCCCAAAAGACAGAGAAAGAAAACTTATTTTTATCTTTACAAGTTCTCCAGTTCATAAACTTAATTGTACCTCGTACTTAAATAAAATAATAAACTTCTGATAGTAATGACAAAATTATTCTTGGGATAACTAGCTACTTCTATTTCCATGTGGCCAAAACAGAATAATTCCACACAAAAAAATTCATGGAATCACAGAATTGGAAGGAGCTAGGAAAGAATGTAGTTGTGCTTCTCACACCACAAGACTGTCTCCTCCTTCCTGACCACGATCAACCAGCCTCCACTTGAATCCTTTCAGTAACAAAGAATTTTCAAGCTCACAAAGCTACCAGTATCTTTAGAAATCATTAATCGTAAGATAATGAGTTAAAATCTGTCTTCCACTGATTGGTCCCAGTTCTGTATTCCTGAGTTCAAAGTGTAAATCGAATCCCTCCTTTGTATGACAGCACTCAGAACTTCAAATCAGCTTTAATGTTTTCCTCTAAACAAGTGTGAATTAGTGGGCTTTACTGACTTCTGAGCAAAGGGCAATCAGTCATTGCCAGGGTGGTGCTGGATACTGCTAGCAGTATGAAATAAGCCTTCAAAAGCCCCTCAAAGATATGTGCTTACTTCTGAGTCACGCTGACCTTGGCTATGCACCGACAAGAATCTGCAGACAGCGCTAAAGAAAATGCTCAGTTGCAAGCTGATCGATTGTAGTTTTGTTTGCCCGTCCTTCATGGCGGCTCTGTATATAGTTGACATTCACACAGCATTTTAGTTCCATGCAGCACGGCTACTTAGAAAATCAACTAAGGACATTTCACTGTTACCACCATTAGCCAGGTTCATAGGTAGCTGCAGGGTGATACTGATCAATAGGCTTTTAGATCCAATAGAAAATAAGCCATGGGAGGGCTTTGGTTTTGTCCTACCGGCATTAATTTCTGCTTTCATTTCCTTTAGGCTCTGGTTCATCTGCAGCTCCAGCTTGGTGATGCGCCCATGTATCTTCTCCTCGTCCTGCTTTGTCCTCAGCCCATCAGTAGGCTTCCTTTGACCCTCTTCTATTTTGTCCAGTCTGGCTGACATGTGGCTGAGCTTCTTCTCCATGTCCCTTTCACTGGCGCCCTGAGATCCACGAAAAGAAGTGTACTTGATTACTCCAGAAAGAAAGTCTGCACGGTGTGCGCATCAGCCATAACAAATAACATCACTTAACAACAACCTGCGGGGAACAGAATGGCAATGGCTGCTTGTTGTCCAGCCCAATATCCATTCTCCATTTCTTCCTTAACAGATCCCCAATTTTCAGCTGGGTACAACGTCGTCCAGAATAAAGACTATGTTTTCCACTGAATTTTCCTGAATTTGGCGTGGCCATGTGATTATGTTCTAGCCAATGAGATGGAAGCACAAGTATGCAGCAGCTTCCAGGAAAAGTTAAAAGATAGCTAATATCCTTACTCCTTCCCTCTTCCTTCTGTCCCTGGAATGCAGACATAATGGCTGGAATTCTGGCAGCTATTTGAATTACGAGGACGTGGGTTACTTTCTAGGACTGGCGAAAAGTTAAACTAGAAGGGTCCCGGGTCACTGAGGACTGACAAGCCATTGTATCAGTCTTGTTTTGCCTATACCCAGACTTCTTTTATGTGAAATAGTAAATTTAGAAATTTACGTGAAATAGTAAAATAGAAATTTTAGTATTTTATGTGAAATTTTTTAATTTCACATAAAATTTCTTTTATGCGAAATAGTAAAATAGAAATTTTAATAAAGCCACCATTATTCTGGGGTTTACTGTTAGTTATTAAACCAATCTACATGTAAAAATAAACAGTGATCCAAAGACCCAGACTTCTTAGTACAAATGTGTTAGCAGGAATCTAAGGAAATCAATCAGTAGATCTGGTGAAAATAGGGGAAAATATTCAAAAAATTAAAATATTTGGAATATTAAATATTTTCTTCGCTTTCCTTTCCACCATGCTTGGTTTTTAGGGATTCTGTGTAGCAGGCGAGCTTTGGAGGCCAGGACTACAAACAGCAGGCTGTAAGCGGGACGTGGCATGGCAAAGCTCTCCTGACGGTGCTCAGGGAACAGTGTGCAACTCCACGGCTCTGCATCCAGAGAGAGCCGGCTCAGAGATGCAAACTGCACCAGGCACTTTGGCTTCAATCGTCAAAGTCCAACGGGAGGAAGTAGTGCAAGAAAAGAGAAGGGAGAGGGAAATGGTCACACTAAATCACCAAAACCCACAAAAATTTGCTTGCCAAGTACTGGTTTGAGCGTCTACTGATTTCGAAGACTAAATAAGCAAGGCTTTCTTGATACGGTTTTTGAGCAGTTCTGCAAACCTTAATTCTGGGACAGGCTAGGGTAAAAGGAGAAGGAAGATAAAAAAGAAAATAGCGCATTCTGTTTACATGTCGCGCTGTGCTACTGCACACGGCCGCTACGGTGGAATGGCGGGGCCTGGAGGGAGAAATCTATTCAGCACCAGTGAAAAGCAAAACCAGATCATGAAATTAAAACAAACCGGAATGAAGTTGGTAACTGTTAGTTTTGTTTGTCTGTTTGTTTAATCGAAATGGTCCCTAGACTTTAAATAACTGTCAGTTTTATTTAGAAATGGAGACAGACAATTTGGATCGTTAAGATCTTGACTTAAATTCATCTTAACTGAAAGTACTGAAATTTTCTACTTGGTCTTTGTTAACCAAAACAGGTCAAAGTGCTCCATCTCTTTAAGAAGAATACAAAGAATCAATAACGAACTATGGAAATAGATTCTAAGGCAAGAAACAATTGTACAGCTTTAGGTTGTGCCAACTAAATCAGTGATAAGTTACCGGGTATTATTCAAACACTGTAGGCCCCCACTGAATAACTTCCCCAAATTATTGCCGAACATCAATACCTACACTGTTTTCCTTAACAACCAAGGAAAGCTGATCAATTTTCTGTAAAAGTTCTTTTTCTATCCGCTCTTGTTCTTGTTGCAACCAACTTCGTGCTGATAAAATCTGGTTACTGAGTTCCTCAACTGTACCTTTAAACCTACAAAAAGAAAATTAGCAAGTTAGATGTAAAATAATTTCCTAATGACATCAAACAACCTCAATCTCCAACTATCAGATTTCTGGTCAATATGCCGGCATTAAACTCAGCTCAATCAGAATTACATATGCTTAACTTGTCTTAGTACTGCCTTAGCGCTAAGTTGAGAAGGGGAAAGGCAGGAGGACACAACAGAAAAGCACCTGATGATGACTCCTAGCCACAAGGACCAGGCAGTATGGGCACTGAGGTGACAACACGGTGACACAGAGCTGTGCCAGGCGCTACCTCTACAGTTCCGGGGGTCCACAGTGCTCCTGGCTCAGAGGACGTAGTGTCTCCCACCTCTTCTTCGAGGTTCCCCTCCTTCCCTGCCTCTTCTCCCCTGTCCCTTGTGTCTCCCAGGACTGGAACCTGGCTCCCTTTCCCGCTAATGTTCCCCAAATGGCTCATGCCCCATATGGATATTTCCTAATTTAAGTCAAAAGGAAAATTGGAAGGAAAAGAAAACACCTCCCAACCTTCTAGTCCTCTAGTCCTCTCCCTTTCCAAATTCCTTTTATTAATAGTAACTGCCCAGATATGCTACCTCTCCTTAATTATTTTTTTCTAATTTTCATTATGATGATGTAATAAAAGCACAGAAGACTATGTCACGTGATTTAATTAATAATAACATGAACATCCCTTGTAGTAGAGCCACTACTTGTCCTGCAATATCTGTTCTCTTCTTCCCTATTAATTAAGAAGCCCTCGAATGCCAACCAGGCACATGGCTGCCTAGCCAGAGATGGCACTTCCCAGCCCCTTGCAATGAGGTGTGGCCGCATGAGTAACTCGGACCGTGAGACACACATGGAAATGACAAGCACGCTTTTCTTTAAAAACATCTTTTAAAACAATGCTGCTGCCATGGACTCTCCCTGACCCAGCTGACTGGGAAGAAGCAAGGACTGGAGCCATAGAGAAACCAAGCTGAGTTGTGGGTGCTGCCCCGCCTCCTCTGGACCACTGATCTCCCCACTGTTATGTGGCAGCCACAGCACTGCGGCTAACCTGTACCCTAACTAACACAACCACGTACCCCCAGCCTGCTTAAGACTTCTAAGGTCCGGAGCGTACTCCCCAATCACCCCACATCCCTAGACATAACCATTAACTGGAATTTACTATCTTTGTATTTTATTCTATTGGTTTAGATCCTAAAACAACATATTTTTCAGCATTGCATATTTTAAACTTTTACCTAAATGGGACAATAATATCCTGCGAGTTTCTACAACTTCTTTTTACGCTCAACACTGTATCTGTGGGATTCATCCATGCTGATGCGTATAGCTGTAGCTAATTCATTTTCATTTTCATTGTTGAGTAATATTTCATTTTACAAATATACTACAGTTTATCCATTCTTCTGTTGATGGATATTTGTTTTGGTTTGTTTTTATCAATCTTTGCTATTACAAATAATGGTGTTACGAAAATACTGACATATAGCTCCTGATTCACATCTGCAAGAGTTTCTCTAGGGTATAAACATGTGCAACTTTACCAGAAAACACCAGCTTGTTTTCCAGGGTAGCTGTACTACCTCACACTTTACTCAGTGGTACAAAGAGGTCCTGTTCTCCACATCCTTGCCAACACTTTTGCGTATCTGATCTGAATTTTTGGCCTTTGAATTTTTTCTAACATTTGGAAATTATATACTCTAATTTATCCTTTTAGAATAGACATTTAAATATACACATTTAATTTATCAAAGCCTAAAGCTATTCAATATCTATAATTTGATCCTAAAAATCTCCTTAGGACACTTTAATTTTAGAAACCTTCCTCCTAATTTATATGCTGTTATAAGTTGATATTTTGGTTGTACAGTGTTTTGACACTACACAAATTAGACCTTAATATTATTGTTTGTTTAGTTTTCCCATGTTTGTCATATTCTTGGCTCATCCTTTCTTCTTTTATCTCAGACCTTCCTTTTGTATTATTTTCTTTTTACTCAAAAGCTATCTTTTAAAAATTCCTTTAGTGAAGGTTCTTTAGTAAACTCTCAGTTCTTATTTGCCTGAAAGACCTTTATTTTGTCACTGGGTTGTCAATCATTCTGTCTTAGCACATGAAGGTGTTAGACCACCTTCTTCCAGCCTCCATTAACATAGCTGAGAAACCAGCATTGGTCTGAGTTCTCTCTTGGCCTTAAGATCTTCTTTCTATGTTCAGTGTTCCGCAGTTTTACTCTGGTGTACCTAGTCTTGGTTTTTTACTTATTCCACTAGAATGCATTTCACTTTCTAAATTCCAGATTTCTCTATCATCACTTCTATATTTATCTGCCATCATCTCTTTAGATATTGCTTCTCCTCTGTTTTCTCTATTGTCTCGTCACAGAATTCTGATGAGGCACAGCTTGGGCCTTCTCACTCTATCCTCTTATATCTGCTTTCTACCATTCTCAAGAAACCCACCTCTGCACGCTGGCCACCCCCCTCCAGCTGCTTGTGTCCTACTGCCTCACCCTCGCCGTCCGTTCCCGCCACCCGCGCCATCTTTCAGTTTCTGGCATGCCACGTTCCTCCCATGACAGGCTATCCGGTTTCATACACCCTCACCCTACTCTTTTTTTTTTCTTTTTTTTGAGACAGAGTCTCGCTTTGTTGCCCAGGCTAGAGTGAGTGCCGTGGCGTCAGCCTAGCTCACAGCAACCTCAAACTCCTGGGCTCAAGCAATCCTTCTGCCTCAGCCTCCCGAGTAGCTGGGACTACAGGCATGTGCCATCATGCCTGGCTAATTTTTTCTATATATTTTTAGTTGTCCAGATCATTTCTTTCTATTTTTTAGTAGAGACGGGGTCTCGCTCTTGCTCAGGCTGGTCTCGAACTCCTGACCTTGAGCGATCCACCCGCCTCGGCCTCCCACCCCACCCTGCTCTGTGTGGTAAAGCCTGTTCCTTCTTCAGCTCTCCCCTCAAACACGCCTTCCTTAGGAGGGCCCCACAAAGAAGGCCTCTGTTACTCTCATAGCATACAATATTAGTTTCCTGTGGCTGCTCTGAGAAATTGCCACAAACTTGGGGGCATAAACCAACACAAATGTATTCTCTTATAGATCTAGAAGCTAGAAGTCCACAATAGGTGTCACTGGGGTAAAGTCAAGGTGTCTGCAGAGGTGGTTCCCTCTGGAGGCTCTGAGGGGAGAATCGTTTCTTTGCCTTTTGCAGCTTCTAGTGGCCACCTGTGCTCCTTGGCTCATATCCCCTCCCTCCATCTCCAAAGCGTGTCACCCCAGTCTCGCTCCCACTGTCACATGGCCTCCTCTCTGGACTCTGACCCTCCCACCTCCCTCTAGTGATTACAGCAGGCTCACTCAGTTAACCCAGGGTAACCTACCCATTTTTAAATCCCTAACGTAACCACATCTACAAAGTCCCTTTTGTCACATAAGGTCACATATTCACCAGTTCCAGGGATCAGGACACGGAGATATTTGGTAGGCCTTTATTCAGCTTACCACAACGACACCTTTCCTTCAAAGCCCTATCACCACTAGTAAGAATATAGCATATGCTGATTTAAGTCCTTGGTTGACTAATGGTCATCAGCTCCATAGACTGTCAACCCCACAAGGATAAGAAAGCAATCTGGTTTTTGTTCATTCCTCGTTCCTCAGCTCCCTGGCCAGTACTCAATAAGTATTTGTCGAATGAACACATGGATTATTATACAACCCCTAAAAACAATAATTATGAAGGAAATGTGGCAACATGCTATGTGGAAACTTGTCCTTTTAACTTCCGTTATTGTTTTCACTTTGTACAACAAATAAAAACGAAGAGGAAAAAAATATATAATATTGCATAAACTCATAAAGAACTCCAACCAAAAAAAATTTTTTATAAATCGATTACTTACTTAGTGTCCAAAAGCTGAAGCTGGTGGTTACTGTCTCTGTGGGACATCTTCAGTTTGGTGCTCTGCTCTGATATCGACAAGTCCACTCTGTTCAGAAGTTGAGAAATCTGAAAAAGAAACCTTGCTTATTATAAACATCACCTCTAACCTCTTCAGATGTAAGTTCAGAAACATTTAGTAAGCCATATTCTAGTCAACGGCATGAAGATTCAATCAAATTTAGTAAATTCATTTAGGAGTTCACCTCGTCTTTCCACCTCCGTTTTCTTTCTTACACACCTATCAAAAATAAAGACCAGGCCGGGCGCGGTGGCTCACGCCTGTAATCCTTGCACTCTGGGAGCCGAGGCGGGTGGATTGTTTGAGCTCAGGAGTTCGAAACCAGCCTGAGCAAGAGCGAGACCCCGTCTCTACTAAAAATGGAAAGAAATTAATCGGACAACTAAAAATATATAGAAAAAATTAGCCGGGCATGGTGGCGCATGCCTGTAGTCCCAGCTACTCGGGAGGCTGAGGCAGAAGGATTGCTTGAGCCCAGGAGTCTGAGGTTGCTGTGAGCTAGGCTGACGCCATGGCACTCACTCTAGCCAGGGCAACAAAGCAAGACTCTGTCTCAGAAAAAATAAAGACCAGTAGCGCTGCCAAAATATTCATCCTTAACTTCACAGTTCCCTGATGAGCAAGTCCAACTCCTGCCCCGGGCCACTACGTCTATCGGCTGGCATGAAACACAGTCAACTTTACCTTGGGATTTCTACCATCAATGTGGCTGCTAGTCACAGAAAATGGAATTTTTATTGTTTACGAAATTCATTAAGGTCCCAGGTTTACCTCCGTATCAAGTCAGGTCACCGGTAAATATAAATTGTAGACTATATCTTATATCCCCTCTGCTCCTTTCTCCCACTACCTACCCATTTTCCTTGTCTTTTTACTAAAATTTAATGTTAAACTAGGCCTTTGTGAAATGTCTACATTTTCTGCTAAACTTATGTTTAATGTTCCTTACTTAAAGATTCATGGTAGTTGTCAGATCCAGAATAATGAAAAAGTATGTCTCCTTTGATGAATTTCTGTACCTATTTTACTTGGCTTGGCTACCTACTGGGAAGCTTAAGATTTCCTTTCAATTTTCTGGTGCAATAATTCCATCCTCACTCATTCTTCAAAAAAAAAAAAAGTATTGGACTTGTCTTTTTATTCTTTTTTCACATTTCATATAGTAGCTTCAGATTGTAATTGAAGGTAGTTAGAGTTTAAATATTTTTAATCCAATAAATTGACCAGATGTCCCTATTTTACTGGAATAGTCTCTCTTTAAATAAAGAAGAGCAAATATGGCAGCTACTATGGGAAAAGTCTTAGAAGACAGGACCTACTTTGGCAAAGTGTCCCAAAACCAAGCTGTGAAATGCCAAGAGTTTTGCTTTGTGAAATTAATCTGTGAATTTCAAGGTCAAATACCCTCAGATCCATTAGCCAGCCTACCCTCCAGCTTTGTCCTACTCTTGTCCCACACACAGACTGTGTGAAGAGGTAGCACACACCATTGGTCCTAGTGAATACCGTAACTATTTCCTGAGCCAGAGATTGGGACGAGTGGCATGGAAAGCAATGCTTGGCCACTTACCTGTGCAAGAGATACTTCCGGAGATGGAATTTAGAATTTCTGGAATATATTAATTATTTTAGGAACAAGGGGAAAGAATCTTTACAACTAGGACTATACAGAAAAATCTTGGTGGTTTGGTTGCCAGGCTCATGAAGAGCTACTCTAGTCAAATAGAGAAGGAAGAAGTAAAAAAGAGAGAGGCTTTTATTTGCATAAACCCATGCATGCTGGGTGCCCCAGCTGGTTTCTCCTGTAAGAAATAATCAACACCATGTTATTCTTAGCTAAGAATAAATTACCCTCTTTTAAAAGCTACCCGAAACAGGTCATACCTGTCCCTCTGCATCTTTGATTTTTGTTTCCAGGATAAGTTTGGCAGCTTGCTGTTCTTTGTTCAAGTGCTGGAGCCCCTCATAGGTCGTTTTGTGCTCTGCAGAGAGCCTGGCTATGCTGGCGTCACATCTGTCCGGGCAAAGAACAAAGTCAATTCTTATTAAAGTTTAAAAACATGCACTAAAGCTTCTTTACATACTATAAAATGCAAAACCCCACTCGAAGAAACTGCACTATCAATCATTCTTTTGAGCAGAGGTTCAAATAGATTCAGAGAGCTGCCCTCATTATGGTTTATAAGCTAAACCACAGGGATGTTACTTAATAAGGATAGAGCTGTAACCACCAAGAAGCAAAATCTTTACAATGCTCGTGAATATAACACTGTATACCCCGTGAGAGCTCAATTACAAAGAGCGTGTCTGGTGTGCTGGGTGTGGTCTGCCTCTTCTCAGTACCACTCTGCCCTTTAAAGTTCGGGGCCTCCTTGCATTTGGGAAGCAACTTCTACCACATTTGAAAGTATTACTTCTAAACTTTTACCAAACCACTGTAAGGCTGTGTGCTTCAAGTGGTGTCCGGAGCAGGGAAGGCTCTGCAGGTCGTCCAAGCTGTAGTAAAAGCTGCTCTGCCCCACGGGCCTTGCAACTTAGCAGATCCAACGGTGCCCCAGGTATCTGTGGCAGATAAGCTGCGTATGAAGCCCCTGTCAAGCCCTAATAGGAGAGTCACAGAAGGGACCCCTAGGAATTTAGAGCTAAGTAATTAATACCTTGTTCTGAGACAATCACTCTCTTTTGAGAAGAAACTGTCGGCTTGCTACCGGGCTCTAGTAGAGACTAAATACCTAAGCATGGGACACTAGGCGACGCTGCAAGCTGAGCAGTCCATCATGAACATTATGCCATAAAGATGGGCATATCAGAAGCACTCCATCTTTGAGGGGAAGGGAGTTACAGACATCAGACTGAGCAGGTTCCAAAGGCACAAGTAAGTTACAAGAGCCCAGACTCCTGTGGCATCTACTCCTGCTACTACGCCAACTCTGCTGAAACCCACACCTATGGGATCTTCAAGAACCTATAGCTTCTCAGCCAGGCCCAGTGGGCCACACCCGTAGTCCCGGCTACTTCGGAGGCTGAGGCGGGAGAATCGTTTGAGCCCAGGAGCTCAAGGTCACCCTGGGAAACATAGCAAAACCTCATCTCTAAAAAAAAAAAATGAAATAAAATAAATAAAAATTTAAAAATAAGGATGCTATGGCTGCTTGAAGAGTTCTTGATGACCAGGTAGACTGAAGGAGAAAAAGTCAGGCCTGGCTCACAGACATTCAAGGGAAGTAGCTAACTGCAAGAGATTTGGGAGAAAAAAGAAAATTGGAGGACTGGTGACAAGGAAAAGAGGTTATATAAGTGGATCACTCGTAATTGACAAAACATTTTTGCTTCTTGTGAATTCTCTTGGTATCATAGGGGCTGAAGAGCCCAAACCATACTTCCCAGACTCCTTTGCCAGAAGGGTTCTGAGTTAGATTCCGCCAATGAGAGGCCGAGACCTGGAAGGTAGAAGAGAAGGAGAATCCTTGACTCTGCCCTGGGAGTGGTAAACTGCAGATGTGAGGTGTCCAGGCACATTCCTGCAAAGCACTTATTTCTGTGCCGTAGGCAGCTAAGATTATCAATGGATTCCTTCTGTGGTTCTTACGTATGAACATTAGGATCATCTTATCGAGGTCTACCTAAAACTCTGTTGAGATTTTAGTTGCAATTTCGTTGCTTCTAAACATCAGTTTGAGAGAACTGATAATTTTAAAAATATTAAAGCTTCCCATCTTTGAATATAATCTCTATTTACTTCTGTTGTCTTACTATCTCCATATTTAAATTTTTTTTTAATTTTCCCTGTAGAGGTCTTGAACATATTTTATTAGATTTATACCTAGTTGCTTTATTTTCTCTGATTTTATTTTAAATTGTATCTTATTTTTAAGTATATTTTCTAGGCTGGGCGCAGTGGCTCATACCTATAATCCTAGCATTCTTGAAGGCCGAGGCAGGAGGATGGCTTGAGCTCAGGAGTTCAAGTGATTTAAATGTAGGTTAAGGAAATTTTCTTACATTCCTAATTTACTAGAGTCTTTATCATGAATAGGTATTGTACTTTCTCAAATGTTTTCGCATCTGTTCAAATAATCAGTTGGCTCTCTCTTTTAATCTGAAATGTAAATTCAGCAAGGTGGCTAGATAAAATGTAAAAGTCAGTTTCCTTTCGTAAACCAATAGTGAACAACTAGAAAACAAGCTCAATTTTTTTTTTTTTTGAGATAGAGTCTCACTCTGTCATCCCGGCTAGAGTGCAATGGTGTCATCGTAGATCACTGCAACTTCAAACTCCTGGGCTCAAGGGATCATCACACCCCAGCCTCCCAGAGTGCTAGGATTACAGGTGTGAGCCACCGTGCCCAGCCACAAACACCTCATAAAAGGCAGCCTTGGGGTTCTAACATAGCTGTGTGCATGGATAAAAAGTTTTAGTTAAATAAGCATTTGCAATGAATCTGATCAGTCTTCCCATTTCATCATTGATGTTTTATATCACGATGAACCGATAATGTACTCATCACAAATTTTCCCTTTTCAGGTCTTTGGGCCACTGTTATCTCCCAAGTACAGTTCCAGGTTATGGCCATCAGGTGGCAGAGTGACTCTATTGCTAGGCCATCTAATTAGTGATGGCAGGGAAGTAGTTTGAAGTCCATCAACAGAGTCCCAAAGGTCTAACAACAGGCATGACTTGGGCACCATGCTTAAGCAGAACTTCTCTGACAGCTTATGACATAGTGGCACAGCACACCAAAGGCAGTAACATTTAAAACATTAATTTGGTTGCTTATTTTCCGTA
>NW_012151618.1:8104164-8105520 GCF_000956105.1 Propithecus coquereli | reverse complement strand
CCACGGCACTCTAGCCCGGGCAACACAGTGAGACTCTGTCTCAAAAAAAAAAAAAAAACAAAACAAAACTCCTATATCTCAATAATAAAAGGACAACCCAATTTAAACTTGGCAAGGGATCCAAATAAACATTTCTCAAAAGACATACAAATGACCAATAAACATATTACGTGATGTTCAACACCATTAGTCATTAGGGGAATGCAAATAAAAACCATGAGATACCACTTCAAACCCACTAGGATAGATACAATCAAAATACAGGTAAGTGCTGGTGAGGATGGGAAGAAATTGGAACCCTTACACACTTCTAGTGGCAGTGCAAAATAGTACAGCAACTTTGGAAAACAGTCTTGCTGTTCTGTTCCCCAAAAAGTTAAATATAGAGTTACCATATTACTCAACAATCCCACTCTAGGCACATATCCAAGAGAAATGAAAACATATGACTACACAAAAACTTGAACAAAAAATTTCATAGCAGCATTATTTATAACAACCAAAAAGTGGAAACGACCCAAATGTCCAATTGATGAATGGATAAATTAAATGTGGTATACGGTGGGGTATTATTCAGCCATAGAAAGAAGTACTGATACATGCTACAACATGGATAAACCCTGAAAACATCATGCTGAGTTTCAAAAGCCAGTTTCAAAAAAACTACATTTACGTAAAATGTCTACAAGAGGCAAATCCATAAGAGACAGAACATAGTTGGTGGTTGCCATGGATTGGGGAACTGGGGAACTTAGGGGAAAATGGGGAGTGACAGCTAATTGGGTATGAGGTTTCTTTTTGGATGATAAAAATGTTCTAAAATTGATTATTGTGATGGTTACACAACTCTGTGAATATACTAAAAATCACCGAATTGTATACTTTAAATAGGTAACTTATATGGTATGTGAATTATATCTCACTGAAGCTGCTCAGAAAGAGAGAGAGAGAGAGAGAGAGAGAGAAAGAGAAAGAAAGTCAGAGGCCATCATGCATTTCTATTGGGCCTTCAAGTCTGATCAAATCTTTTTTTGAGTGTGCTGTGCTTAGTCGGGTAAATGTGTCTTTCACCTCCCTGGAAAGCTTGCCTTTGCCCCAACGTTTTTCCTTTTTCTTTTTCTTTTCTTTTTTTTTGAGACAGGGTCTTGCTCTATTGCCTGGGCTGGAGTGCAATGGTGTCATCATAGTCATCCTAGCTCACTGGAACCTCAAACTCCTGGGCTCAAGTAATCTTCCTGTCTCAGCCTCCCAAGTAGCTATGACTACAGGCACAGGCTACCAGGCCCAGCTAATATTTTTTTATGTTTTGTGCAGATGGGGTCTCACTATTGCCCAGGCTACTCTTAACTCCTGACC
>NW_012151618.1:8102515-8104114 GCF_000956105.1 Propithecus coquereli | reverse complement strand
AGAAAAATCTATGAAACTAAGTGTTGGTTCTTTAAAAAGATAAACAAATTTGACAAACCTTTAGGAAGATTCAAATTACTAAAATCAAGAATGAAAGAGGGGACATTACTACTGACCTTACAGAAATAAAAAGGATTATAATGGAATACTATGAACAATTATACGTCAACAAATTAAGTAAATCTATATGAAATGGACAAGATCCTACAAAGATATAAACTACCAAAATAGACTCAAGAAGAAACAATAAATCTAAAAAGACCTAAAATAAATAGATATTGAATTAGTGATTTAAAAACTACCCACAAAGGAAAGTCCAGGACCAGCAGCTTCATTGGTGAGTTCTACCAAACATTTAAAGAAGAAGGAATACCAATTCTTCACACGCACTTCTAAATAACAGAGGAGAACATTTCCCACCTCATTCTATAAAACTAGTGTTATCATGATGCCAAAACCAGACTAACAAATCACATGAAAAGAAAACTAAAGACCAATATCTCTCATGAGTAAAAATCCTCAACAAAATACTAGCAAACTGATCCAGCAATGTATAAAAAGTATTACACATCATGACCAAGTGAGATTTATTTCAGGAATGCAAGTTTGGTTTAACATCAGAAAAGCAACTAATGTAATATGCCATATCAATAGAAAAGGGACAAAAACCACATGATCATCTCAATTGATGGAGAAAAAGCATTTGACACAATCCAACATCCTTTGTGATAAAAACAGCTAACAAATTGGAAGAAAAAGAAACTTCCTCAACTTGATAAAGAGCATATACAAAAATTCCACACCTAACATCATACTTAATGGTGAAAGACTGGGTATTTTCCCCCAAAATCAGGAACAAGACAAGGACATCTGCTTTCACCACTTCTATTCAACATCATATTGGAGGCTCTAGTCAGGGCAATTAGGCAAGACAATGAAATGAAAGTTATCCAGATTGGACCGTAAGAAGTAAAACTACCTCTATTTGCAGATGACATGATCTTTTTTTTCTCTTTTTTTTATTTTACTTTTTCCCCTTTTTTTGTAATTTTACAATTCTTTATGGAACGCTTCGCAAATTTGCATGTCTTCCTTGCACAGGGGCCATGCTAATCTTCTCTGTATTGTTCCAATTTTAGTATATGTGCTGCCAAAGCAGGCACGACACGATCTTGTATATAGAAAATCCTAAAAAAAATAAAAATCCACTAAAAATTATTAGAAGTAATGAATGAGTTCAGCAAGGTTGCAGGATACAAGAATATACAAAAATCACCTGTACTTCTATACAGTGGCAATGAAAAATCAAAAATGAAATTAAGAAAACAATTCCAATTACAATAGTATCAAAAAGAATAAAAAAGGCCAGGCGTGGTGAATCACACCTGTAATCCTAGCACTCTGGAAGGCTGAGGCGGGTGGATTGTTTGAGCTCAGGAGTTTGAGACCAGCCTGAGCAAGAGTGAGACCCCATCTCTACCAAAAAAATAGACAGAAATTAGCTGGACAACTAAAAACATATAGAAAAAAATTAGCTGGGCATGGTGGCGCATGCCTGTAGTCCCAGCTACTCAGGAGGCTGAGACAGAAGGATTGCTT
>NW_012151618.1:8050724-8099605 GCF_000956105.1 Propithecus coquereli | reverse complement strand
CCACCTCTGTCTCCCAGAGTGCTAGGATTACAGGTGTGAGCCACTGCGCCCAGTGGCTTCTGCCCTTCTGAGCCAGATCTACGGGGGGAAAATCAGGGCCTGTTTCCTATTCATCACATCACCAGTGGATCCATAAAAACTATAAAAGTAAATATAAAATAATACAGCAGCCTGGTGATTTAAATATACCACTTAAAAAGTTCACATCCCTTCAATACAATTACATAATCAATTCAAGAAAGCCGAAACTTTGCCAAAGAATTTTATTTCACATGAATTCATTTCAACAATCAAGTCTCATTAGTATTCCAAGGGAAAGACAAATATAGCCACAAAACGAAGCAAAAATATCTGGTATTCGTAACAAACGTTTCTGATGGTTTTAGAGTAAGAGTATTTGTGACAGGGAAGCAATAAGTTGGGTAGAGAAGTTGATAAGAAACTGAAGAAGTGTGTAAGGTTATTTCTAAATAATTTCTCTGCTTTGTATTAGAATCAGTATCGTAAGGACAGTTTCACTGCTGTTTCCCTAAGATGAGAACAGCTACCACTTGTTGCATGCTCACCTCAGCCCATGCAGTGCCCCTCACTTGGTCTTCACCTGCAACTCAAGTGGCTATTAAGAGTCTCCAAGTTGTCCCGAAATCCCTACTCCGCCCTGTAGCTCTCAAATTCTTCTAACGCCTTGCTGTTCTGAGAGGTATCATAGATCTGAGGTCTCTTTTAAGCCAAACTCCACGGAACCAAAGTTTTTCAGTCCTAGTACAGTGAATTTCCTAGATGGCTTTTTGTTCATCCAAATGAATGAAGAATGTTGAGTATCTACTGTGCTCTGGAGGCTGTTCCAGGCACTCGGCTACAGAAGTAAAAAACACAGAACCCCACCCCAGTGAAGGCAGCAGAGTGAGGAAGACAGCACAGAGACGCAACAGGGTGGAGAGTGCTAGGGGAGCTCAGAGGAGTGGGGGTGTCAGGGAAGACTCCCGGAGGAGGTGACACTTGAGCTGAATTTTAAAGGCTGACAAGAAGTTCAAAAGGGAGGAGGAGGCCGGGCGCGGTGGCTCATGCCTGTAATCCTAGCACTCTGGGAGGCCGAGGCAGGTGGATCGCTCAAGGTCAGGAGTTCGAGACCAGCCTGAGCAAGAGCGAGATCCTGTCTCTACTAAAAGTAGAAAGAAATTATCTGGACAGCTAAAAATATATATATAGAAAAATTTAGCCAGGCATGGTGGCGCATGCCTGTAGTCCCAGCCGCTTGGGAGGCTGAGGCAGGAGGATCGCTTGAGCCCAGGAGTTTGATGTTGCTGTGAGCTAGGCTGACGCTACGGTACTCACTCTAGCCAGGGCAACAGAGTGAGAGAGACTCTGTCTCAAAAAAAAAAAAGGGAGGAGGAAAGGCATGCTAGGTCCAAGAACAGCATGCACAAAAGCATAGTGATCGGAGAGCATGGCCTATCCAGGGACTAATCGCTGCTGGAAAAGGTACAGTGCGAGGGCAGAGGGAGGAGAGGAGGTCAGCAGGGCGTCCATCACCGAAGGTCAGACTAAGGAGACTGGAGTTCATCCAGACGAGGCTAGATGACCACAGAAAGCGTGGTCAACCAGTCCTCCACTCAATCCACGCAGCCCTCTGCTATTAGACTGATCGTTACCCAGTAGACCCAAACACACATGCGCAGCATTCAAGGCCCTTCACGTGTTGTCTGTTCTAAAGCGGCCATGGATCCCGTGGGTCCCTGTTCTGTCCCCTATCCCCACTCCTTTGCAGACGCTCTCTGCCATCTCCAGCGGACGGACCCAAGTGCCACTCGCTCCTCAGCTCGGGTGCTGGTGCATATTCATGTGCTTGGTTTTGTTTTGTTTTGTTTTGTTTTGTTTTTTTGAGACAGAATCTTGCTCTGTTGCCTGGGCTAGGGTGTGCTTGGCTCTTAATAGCAGCAGAGGGCAGAAGAGGCCCATAAATACTTTGGACAACTACATCTCAGCCAGATAAAAATAATCCTAGACACAGTCCCTGTGCGGCACTTCTCAGATAATAACGTGCACGTGAATCCAGGGACCTTGTTAAAATGCAAACTCTGACTGAGCAGCTGTGGAGTAGGCCAGAGACTGTCCGTTTTCAACAAGCCCCCAGGCCATGCCGGTGCTGCTGACCCCCCTTTGAATAGAGAACAGCACTTTTCATATGGAGGGGAGAGATTGCTCTCTCTTAAAAATTTCCAATCTGTCACGGACCAATACTTTCAGAAAATAAAATAAAAATGAATTATAAATAAATGAAAAATTTTAAAAAGTCATACAAAATATAAGTCCCAGCTTTGCACTACTGGATAAATAAACATAATATTGCGCTACCAAATTACGTAGGTCAGCTGGGTGAGCTCTCCCAGCATTTCCTTCCACAAAGACAACTCTAATTGCAGAAACACGAGACAATCGTGGCATGCTCATAGTCAGGTTTGACTTCTACCGCTAGATTTTATGGACAAAGCGGGGAGGGGATGTACAAAAGAATGCAAGCAATTTGCTTTTGGGCTTCATGAATATATTCCCCACTAGAATGGAGTTTTAAAAAAACAGTTTTTGATGAACAGAGTCCCCAGCATTTGAACACCTACCTTGCCACTCTTCCTCGAAGATCTCCCAAACCAGAGAGCTGACGCATCTCCAGGGTCTTTAAGGCAGAATTAGTTCCATAGCTAATGTTGTCCCTGGCACGGATCTGCTCCTGGAGTACCTGGGCAACACAAAAACCACCAAGGGAGTCATTTGAGAACTTACATGCAGCCACAGAAGCATTTCATACTTTTGGAAAAAATATGAATGTTTAACTCGTTTTTTCATAAGTGGTTCCTTTTTAACAGTCACTTGATAAACACATATACAGAGAACCAGGGGGAGAGAGAGAGAGAGAGAGAGAGAGAAAGAAAGAGAGAGAGAGAGAGAGAGTAACCTTAGAGACCACTCCCAGACCAAGTCCTTTAATTTAACAATAAAAACTAAGGTCCTTTATTTTTATTATTTCTTCCTTAAAGTGAACGCTTTTTTTTCTTTTAGAGATGGGGTCCTGTTATGTTTGCGCTGTTCTTGAACTAAGTTCAAGCCATCGTCCCACCTCGACCTCCCGAGCAGCTGGGATCACAGGCGAGAGCCACCACGCCTGGCAGCATTTTCTTTTTAATATAATATTTGCAGGGTCCATAGGTTGGGTATTAAGTGTTTTCTTTTTTATTGCTTTAATTTCAGTTTTGAATCCCTCTTTGATCTAAGGATATCTAGGTATAAAAGGGTTACTTAAAATTGTGTTTTTTCATTTCCAAGCAGTTACTTTTTTGGGTCATTCTTATTATTTATTTCTAATTATATTGGATTATGATAAAAATATGGTCTGTAAGATATTTAAGTTTTTGAATATGTTAAGCTTTGCTTTGTGGCACATGATCGATTTCTTTTAAATGTTCCACAGACAGACAAAAATATGCATTTTCTATTTAAGGAACGAAAGCTTCAACATTGTGTATTACATTGAGCTTGCCGATTCCCATAATTCATTTTTTCTAGATCTTATTTGTCTACTAGATCTCTCCAGCTGTGAAAGAGGAATTACAAATTCTCTCACTGGGAAATATTTTCATCAAGTTCTCCTTACACTTTTAATACTTTTTACTTTATACATTTAGCTGCCATTTTATTTGGTACATACAGATACATGATAAAAGTATTTATTGTTATTATATAATAAACTTCTTTATCCTATTTAGTGCTTTGGATATTAAGTTTCACCATACGTGATATTAATATTGCTACTATGTTTTATAAATAATAAGGCAAATACTCGTGTGGTCTAATTGTACAGCAGGCACTGTTACCATCGCTTTAGGTATGTTGACTCCTTTAGTCTTCGCAACACCCTATGACAGAGGTACTGTTATTATCCCCATTTCACAGATGGCGAAATGTCTAAGTACTTAAGTAACTTACCGAAAGCCACACAGTCAGTAAGTGACAGAGCTGGACTTGAACCCTGTAGGCCTGGCTCCATAGAATGTGATCTCAACGGTGACACTTACACCGTTTTGTTTGTGTTTTCATTCATCCTTTCATCTCACTTTAGGCTACAACTATGTTGCTTTTTGTTGTTGTTTGCTTTCTTCTTTTCCTTATTTTGACCCGTTTAATCAGCCATTCCCTGGAGAGTGTTCTGTACACCGTCTTTCCATGAATGGTTCCCTTCCCTTCCCTTCCCCATGTTCATACCACACAAACATCTACTCCAAGCTCTCTCCTTGTGCAGCTCCCCCAATAGGGGACATTCGCCTCACCCTCACACCTACCCTCCTTCCCCCCAACCCCACGTGACTTATCTGGAAGGATTTTCCTTTTCTCCCCTCTTGCCCTTCCCCCACCCTAGCTAGGCTGTGCTAAAATATCTCAATACTTCTAGTTGGGCTGTAGTTAGAAATTTGTTTGCAGAATGTCTCTTGTATTCCAATATTTTTTTTTTCTTTCTTTAGCTCTTCTGTTACATAGTCCTAGGCATTTATCAGTATCTATTTATATGAAATTATATAGGTCTTTTTTGAAAAGATCACTGATTACTTTTGTGTTTTTTTCCTTTTCCCCTCTTACGGTCTCTGTTCAGACTCATCGTGTTTTGGTTAGAATCTTTTCTCTAGCATTTTCCATAGATTGGGCACCTGGAGAAAAGACTCTCTGAATCCTGGTCATGCCGACAGTCACCCTCCCCTCACCCCGAAGGCTGAGGATGATCGACAGGACATGGAATTCTGGAGTTAAAGGCCTTTCCTCTCAGTGAACTTAAGGCAGCCGGGAAGTCTGATGCTTCGTCCTCTCTAACTATCTTGGCTCCGTATGCCTAGAAGTTTGTAAGACTTTTTTCATCATCTTTAAAGTTCAGGAATTTTATCAGAATGTACCTAATTGTGGGTCTTTTTTTTTTTTTAATTCAATTCTACCTAGAACTCAGTGAACTTTTCAATCCACGGTCTCAGATGTTTCTTCAACTCGGGTATAATTTCTTCTTCTATGTAACCAATATTTCTTCTCCATCTGTTTCTTTCTCTCCTCCTGGAACTCCCATTACTCACATGCTGGGTGTCCTGATCTGTCCACCAGGGTTTTTATCTTTTCCTCGTGGTTTCTCTTTTTTTCGAATTTCACTCTGATGTTTCAGAGATTTCTTCTATTTTGCTTGTAGGCAACTAATTGCCTCTCATTCATCTACCGACTTTTAAAAATTTAAGTTCAAAAAGAAATTTTATGTTGTACTTGGATCTCCTTAAATGCAGGAATTATTTTTTGTTCAAGACTCATCAGTTTCCTATTTCATTGTGCCGTTTCTAAGAAGGAAGAATAATTCCTCCTTCTGGCCGCTGGGCCCATTAGGTGTGATGTGACTTTTCTTTCTCTGCTCATTGGTGGCCTTAAGTAGGTGGTCCTCAGTGGGCTAGAGGTGCAGCCAGTGAGAGCACGGGGCCAGTGTGCAGGTGAGGAAGCCGGTCTCCACCAAGGGGAAGCCTCTCTCCATCCTGCCCCCCTCCACTCCCCTAGCCTAGAGGCAGTGGGGACACAGCCCACCTGGTCAGCCGTTCCACCCCTCCATGGGGCAGGAGACTGGTCCAGTCACATGATGAAAGGCAGTGAGCCTGGCCCCTCCTCCTTGGACTCCTAGCCATGAGGTCCCCATCCTCACTGCACAGTGCATTCCGCTGGGTCTCTGCTGGGCTCCCACCCCTTCCTGCCTGCCTGTCCCAGCTGCTCAGGAAGGTGGCACTGGGACTGGGAACAGAGTGGAGGCAGGCACGCCAAACCACCACCTTCCCGTTACCTCTTGCAACAACGTAGGGGTTTTGTGAGGATATATTCCTGGGTATCCACTTGTTACTATTTATTTCTAAAAATTTGATGGTTTCAGATATACCGACAATTTGTGGTCCCATTTGCAGATGAACAGAAAAGCTCAATTAGAGACAGTGTAATTATGCTTACATAAATTGTTTTTGTGCTCCCTTTTCTCAACTATTTTTTCTTTTCTTTTTTTTTTTTTTTAAGTATAACATACCTACAGAAAAATACACCTGCGTACATTTTTTTAGGATTTTCAAACTTCCTAGTAAAATACAGAAATTAGGAATGGGAGTATGCTGTTTTACTTATTGGAAACCTGCTTGAGGCCAACTAGGGATGGAGTGACAGTGACAGTAAAAACTCATTTCACTGAAAGGAGTTTGAAATTGCCATACCTATCTATTATTTCCTGTAGTTTCCAGCTTTTTCTCAATGAACCTGCTCTATGAAGAAAAGAATGCAAACTAGTTACAATCACCTGTGAGTGACAAAACGTTAGTCATCCCAATGTGTTCTTGCAAGGAAACTTCGGATCTGACTAATGTGATTCTCTCCCACTGACGAAAGGTGCTGGCAAGCTCTCTCTCTTAACGGGGAGTAACACCTATTAGTTATAGTTAATAGAAAGTAACACATTGTATTTTTTGCATATAAAGCTTCAAACCTCTGTTTATAATAAGGCATAAAACCAGTGGTTCTCAAACATCTTTGGGGTGCATGAATATTGCCCAGATGGCTTGTTACACACACAAATTCTCAGGCCTCCTCCCTAGAAAACCAAAGCTAGAGAATGGGCCCAGGAACGTGGCCGTCCGTGGTCCACAGACCACCCCTGGCGTTAACACCACATTAGACACTGTAGAAATGGCAAAGGCTGTAACCAATCTTATTTCATCTGAGTTGTTTTCAATCATGAAGCAGAAAAATCACTAAGCAAAGACAATGGAAAGCAATTCACAAAGAAAGAGCTAAAAATAATTAACAAGCACATTTTTTTTAAAGGTGCAACCTTTCTGGTAAGCAAAGAAACGGGAAATAAAAATTATACCGTTATAATGTGCCACTCTGGCATGGGATGTTCACGATGGGGAAGGCTGGTGTGTGTGGGGGCAGGGGGTGTATAGGAACGCTTTGTACTTTCTGCTCAATTTTGCTGCAAACCTGATTGTTCTAAGAAATAAACTCTCTTTTTTAAAAAACAACAAAAAATAACCCATACCATTTTCACTTATTAAAAAGCAAATATTTTTTAATTTATAATACTAAAAAAGTATATCAAAAATCAAAAAGGCACAGTTGGCCCTTCCTGACATAATTTTTCTAGAGACTGATGCTGCAAAATATATTGATAATGTTATAACCTTTGATCCGGTAACTCTAGTGCTTGGAATTAATCTTAAAGGAAAAAATAAGAAAAATGACAAAAATGCGTGCACAAAGATATCTTCATAATGTGATATACATATCAAGTATTTTATAAGATCCATGATTATGCAAACACTAAGAAGTCATGGAAGCAGAAAACAAGGGAAAATGTGTACAATTTATTATTAAGGAAAAAGAGGGTACAAAATAAATGTACAGCATGATTCCAGCTGTGTATTAAGATGCATATAAATCCTAGAATGTTAATGTTTTATTTTTCTCTATGGTGGGATTATGGTTGATTCCTGTGTTTTGTATTTCCCACAATGGGCATATATTACTTTTATAGTCAGAAAAAAAAAATGTGTGTGTTTTTTTTGAAGCTTAGAAATAAGAAAAACCCATTTAATTTTCGGAATTCTTATGCAGATGAATACTATCTTGTATTAGAAGTACTTTGAAGAATACAGAAAATAATTCTGTCTGAGCTTAACACAGTATTCACATTACTGAAAAGTTATATGAAAACGGAAGGCATAAGAGAGCTTACTATTTGAGGGAATTCTAGAATGAAGCTTTAGAAAAACAATTCCTCTGTCAAGTCAAGTAATGTTCCCTAATTTGTCATTCTGGAATAATATATCTTCACAATGCATTTACTTGTAAAAGGTTCTATCCTTAAGTTTATATTATTAATATAAATTCTCCACTATTGTCAATTCAATTCAAAAAACTGGTTTTTGATGCCTACTATATACTGAGTACCAGGTACATCTTCAGGGAGCTCAGCTGCAGCAGGGAAGACGGCAGGGTGGTAAGCGCATTGCCCAAGTCCATACAATATCCCAATATTCAGATAACTGTCAATCTTTGACGAGGTCTCGCTGTTGTTGCCCAGGCTGGTCTCAAACTCCTGGCCTCAAGCAATTTTCCCCTCTCTGCCTCCCAAAGTGCTGGGATTACAGGCATAAGTCACCTCGCCCAACCCCAAGTCCACACAATAAACATGCTTCACATGAGCACAGAGAAGAGGCCAGCCACCTTGAAAAGTGATGCCACCAGTCTTTATTTATTTCTTTTGAAGGTATGGCCTGTCTTTAAAAAACCTCCCTTCCCAAGACAGCATGGAATAGGGACTTCCATGTGACCCTCAATGTGCTATATAATGCTATTTATGCAAAAGTGATGACAAACTCATGTCCAGGGTCCTCCAAGCTGCCCAGACAGGACAACGTGGCCAAAGAATAACCAGGAAAGAAACAACTCTCCATGTTTCTCCTTCTCCAACTCTTCCTAGATTGATAAGGAAACGAAAAGTGCCACTCCAATATCACCTAGAGAAAGGTGCCACTACAGTGGGGCAGGGTCTTACAAGGTAATATCTCTCTACATGGTTTTGTAACAGAGAGAACGGCCTGGAAAAGGGTAAAATGTTTTATGAGCTGTCTCTTTAAACACCCCCTCACTCTTTTTGGAAATTAAAATCTGCATCCCTGCCCAAGGCCAGTAATCAGAGGGGCAGGGGAGAGTTCTTTGTTTCTTTGTACCACAGGAGATGGCTCAACGGAATTGTCTGGGCAGTCATGAGATTGTCTTCACCAGAGATGATATAGTTAAACAGCAATAGCCCAAAGCTGAAAACTCCTTTTAAACTCTGTATTTCTGCTTATAGATAGGATGGTGGTACTTTAAGATGAGAGTCTGCCATCTTCCTCATTTGCCAGCAAATTAATAAACTTCTCTTTCCTTTTCCTCAAACCACTTGTCCTTGTTCTTCTGATGCAGCCTTGGAGACAAGTGATGAACTTTTAGTAACAGCTTTTTATCTCCACACTCAAGACTTAAAATTCCCTAGAGTTCCAGCCTCATATATTAAATTGCCTTCTTGGAATTTCTACCTGGCTATTTGATGGGCTGCTAAAACTTGCCAAGTCCAAAGCAGAAGTCTCTCCCTCCAGCATGCAGGAAGTCCTGTTAGCTCTACCTCCAAAATCAATCTGAAATCCTTCCACTTCTCTCCACCTCCACTGTGACTCCCCTGGTCCAAGGTGTGTCACCTCTCCCTGACCTTCCATGCTAGGCCCTGAACCATCTCCCTGCTTCCGTTCTTGCTCCCCTACAACCCCTTCTCCATGCAGTAGCCAGAGTGATCTTTTTGAAACATAAATCAGTCTGTAAGCCCCATAAGGACAAGGGTTTTTATCTGTTTTATTCACTAATGTATCCCCAGCACCAAGAATGTGAGAGAATTATTTAAATTCCTTGGCTAAAAACTAAATAATGGCTTCTCATTTCCAGCTCCAAACTTCTTAGAGACATCACAGCTGAGCTGGCCCTTTCTCTCAGCTCAGGACACTCCATCCATTGGTCCTCTTTCTGCTCCTCAAGCACACCACGCCTCTGCCTGCTGGGGCCTTGGAACCAGCCCTTCCCTCTATCTGGAGTGTCTCCTCCTGGTACACCACCACCTCCTCATGTCTGGCCCTTTCTGTCACTCCAGTCTCAGCTCACATCCCCCCTTACCCGCTTGCCATCGTTTCTAGGACAGCCCCACAATCACTCTGCATTGTGTCATCTCATCAGAGTGCTTGGCGTCAGCTAATATTGCCTTAGTTACTTAGTGTTCACTGCCTGTACACCCCATTAGAATGTGTAGTGGGCTAGGAGTAGGAGCCTTGTAGGCCTGGGTCACCGCGGCAGCCCCAGTGCCTCTGACAATGCCTGGCTCTCAGTGGGTAATGGAGTAATTTATTAATTCTTTTAGCTCTACCTTCCAGGATCTGGTCTTCCAAGTTGAAAGCTCAGAGACTATCTCTAGCTGGTTCTCAGAGGTTATTAGTTCCTCAAAGACAGAGTCAAACAAGCTTAAATGTACTAGAGACAGAGCAGACACGAGAACACCAATTTATTAATTTACATTGAAAAACCTCCATCAACAGAACTGAATGAATATTCAAATCCCATCCAATTCACTGTCTTCTTCCACTAGAGTCAGGTCACATGACAAGCCAAATCTAGTGGGTAGAGTTAAAACAAAATGAATTTGGATGATAATCACCAAAATCCCTCTGCTGCTATACCTGTTCCAATGGGACTAGATCATTCAACTGCAGGCTGAAATTCCCTTTTTAGGTAAAATGCATGAAGTCCAGTAGCCAAAACTCTGTGCTCATTGGTAGTGCGGGATGCACACTGAACCAAGGTCCTGTGTGTCAGTCCAAAGTCCTGTATGTCTACACCTTAACATTATCGTCTATAGCTCTGCTTCAACATGTTAATAAAGCACAATGCTGCACTCATCAGTTGAGTTCAGAAAACTCTTCTGTAGTTCATTTGCAAATTATTAAACTAGCAAACTATGTAAAATCTACTCAATTAAATGATAAAGGTTTCCATAACCCAACTAGATCAAAGCCAACATCCCAAGCCAGCAGGACATTATGAAGTCTGAGCACAAGGAAACCAGGAGTAGGCCTGCAGATTCTAACCAGTCGGGTGGCAGACTCCCCTGCCCACCAGAGACACAGCTAAAGCCCTAAAGGGACAAGGGGGTCCAAACTACTTCCCCCTAAGCCATCAAGCTGGCATGGAAGGGGAAGCTTACCACAAATAAAAGAACCATGGACTGCTTACTAAAGCTTGGCTTCCAGGGATTGATAACAACTTAAACCAAAGACAGAATGGATAATCCAGACATGTATAATTTATAGTTGACTACATTACCTCTTTTAAATTTATAATGATGATAATTTGCGGAAAGTTTCTCAGGAATAAATAATTGATAACATACTCCACATTACAAGGCAAACTACTAATGGAGACCATGGGAGGGGATGTATTAAAACAATAGCTTCTTCCATTCAACATTTATCAAGTACCTACTGTGTACTAGTATACGAGAGTCATCTGTTTTGATGCTGGAACCTGCTGATAGGATAGGGCAATAATTATAGGCCTCTGGAAGTGCCAAGGACCCCAGAGCCTTTTTTCCCCTCAGGAATACCTTACGTCCTTGAACCCCAGAGTCTTTGATTATGAAATATTTATTGAGCTCCTACTATGTGCTAGACACTGGTAAGTGCTAAAAATAGAAATATTAAGACTCAGTTATAGCTCTTGAGGATCACAGAGGCTAGTGGGTTGACAATATATTTTACTTTTTATCCTGTATATAACTGTGTTCAGAGCCACATGATAGAGAATCATAAAGACTTATCTAGGCAAAGTTGCCAAGATGTAGTATTAATACATCTCAATTTGTCTAGCTTTATCAGGTGCCTGGCATGAGCTTTACATTTTGAGAATGGCTTTAGCTTCATTTTTTGTAATATAAAATCACCTGCAGGGATGATTCTTACAAAACAAATAGCCAGTAGAATTTGACTGAGTGAACTAAAACACAAGTATAAACCAGTAATAAAAACAATAGAAAGCCAGGCAATTTAAAGAAGAAATGCATTAAGAATTTCCACACAAAAAATACATTTTTCACAGCACTGAAACACAACCTGAATATCTCCACACCTCTTTGCTTTAAATATGCAAACATCACCTTTTGTATAGTATACACTCTCCCTATTTTTATACTACTTATAAATAATGACTTCTCGGTACTTTTAAATTTTATTCTTATTGTTATGGACTAAATGTTTGGGTCCTCCAAAAATTCATGTTAAAATCCTAACCTCCAATGTGACGGTGTTAGAAGGTGGGAGGTAATTAGATCATGAGGGTGGAGCCTCCAAATGGGATTAGTGGCGGGCACGATGGCTCACACCTATAATCACAGCACTCTGGGAGGCCAAGGCAGGAGGATCCTTTGAGCTCAGGAGTTCCCGAGACCAGCCTGAGCAAGAGCGAGACCCCATCTCTACTAAAAATGGAAAGAAATTAATCGGACAACTAAAAATATATAGAAAAAATTAGCCGGGCATGGTGGCGTATGCCTGTAGTCCCAGCTACTCGGGAGGCTGAGGCAGAAGGATCGCTTGAACCCAGGAATTTGAGGTTGCTGTGAGCTAGGATGATGCCACGGCACTCTAGCCTGGGCAACATAGTGAGACTCTGTCTCAAAAAAAAAAAAAAATGGGATTAGTGCCCTTCTAAGAAGAGACACAAGAGCTTGCTTCTGCTCTCTCTCATGTGAGGGTATAAGATGACAGCCATCTACAAACCAAGAAGCAGGGCCTACCAGACACTGGATCTGCCAGCACCTTGATCTTGGACTTCCCAGTCTCTAGAACTGTAAGAAATAAATTTCTGTTCCTTAAGCCACGCAGTCCATGATAATTTGTCATAGCAGCCTGAACTAAGACAATCACAATTTCATTTTAATAAACTTTGGTTATAAGGTAACAATTCTGATTTCTCATCGAACATCCTAATTTTGGTTATGTTTAAGTAGATATGCTTGGGTTCATAATACATATTAATCCATATAACTAGTGTTTCATATTGGAGTCTTAAATTTCTAAACTTCCTTACTGTTACTTTATCATGATATATAGTTATTATGAGTTATAAAAAGATAAACCTTCAAATACCCAAAGTAATTTTTTTACCCAAATTAGATTTTACTCAGTTTTCCCTCTGTAGAAGGAAAATCATCTTTTCATTTGCAAAACTGCACACTCCAAAAATACATGTAAATGGAAAAGAGTGCTGGCTGGTTAAGGCAAGAATAATCATTACATAAAATGTGTTTCAGATGTTGGGAAAACAGCAAAATTGAAATTACTTTAAAACTCACTGCATTGTAAATGTTCAAAAATCATCTTAAAGAAACATGTTTGGGGGAACAACAATTAGCCAAAGCCTAAACGATTGATGACTTTGGTTTCCTAGGTATGTTTGCTAATAACCCAAATTATCAAAGCAGTTCAAGTGAACTCTCACGAAAGGAATGATGGAGCAGGGGAGAAGTCAATGAGAACTAAAGTTAGAATTACCTAGTTTCATGAACAAGTTCTTCCTAAAACTCCGGAAGCAAAGAATGACTGAATAGCACAGCCTGTCCGCATTTGAGAGTTGGTTACACAAAACCAGGGTTCTAGAAGAGCTTCCAAGAGGCAATGTAGAAAAAAGAAAGGAGTACATTTTTGGAGTGTTTAACTACGTGGGTTTATTCTCAGCACTGCCACTAACTGGTCTTGAGCCCTCCGGCCATCAGGCCTATTTGAAAAGGATGCACTTTGCGTAGATGACCTCAGAGTCTCTTCCAGTCCTTTTTGCTACCAGTAAATTGACAACTGGCTTCACTCGGAATTGGGCATTTATTCACTTAAGAAGCTTTTGCTATGGTTTGAATGATTGTGTGCCTTCCAAAATTCCTGTTGAAACTTAACACCCATTGTGGTAGAATTAACAGGTTGGGACCTTCTGGGAGGTGATGAAGTCCCGAGGACTCCACTTTCATGAATGGATTAGGGCCCCTATAAAAGGGGCTTGAGGGAATGGGTTCGCTCTCTTCCACTCTCCAGCCACGTGAGGACACAGCCTTGGTCCTTTTTGCACTTCCGCCTTGTGCCACGTGAGGCTGCAGCAGGAAGGCCCTCACTAGACAACGAATGCCAGTGCCATGGTTTCGAACTTCCCAGCCTCCAGAACTGTGAGAAATAACTTCCTATTCTTTTATAAATTACCCAGACTCGGGTATTTTGTTAAAGTAACACAAATGTACTACGATAGCATTCATAGCATTTTGCTCCAAATATTGTGTTGGGCAATGCAAAGATGAGTAAGACAAGGTTCCTCTCTTTTTGAAAAGCTCACAATCCACTAGGGGAAATAGACATGTAAGGAAACAATGCCAGTCCTATTCAGTAAATGCTATGGCAACGTGGCTCATGCTGGGTGTTCAGGATACACTGAAGAAAAGGGGTAGGGGGTAAGGGAGGAAGTGGCAAGGAGGGCTTCCTAGAATGAAGGCGCCACTGAACAGCACGGAGGGCCCAGCTGAAGTTGGAAATCACATACGTAAATTGGTTCTGATCATTGGATAAGCCCATAGCAGCCCCCAAAGGGGAAATTATTCCCCGGATTCCACAATTGCAGCTAAAGCACTGTCACCTCTCATACTGATGGAAAAAATTAAGTTCAGGGTTTTCTAAGGGTAGAGTTACACAGTCCGCTTTTACCTGCAGGGACAGTAATGTCAGAATGGATTGACTCCTGTCTCTAGTCTTTTCTCCCAACCCATGAGCAAAGGGAACAGAGCTGAGTACCCACAGGAAAGTGCTGGGTGTGGAAGAATGGAAAGTTAACACTATTTTCTAATGTGAAACATGGGGGTGTTTGTATTTTTTTAATGACATCCAGTAGCCCATCCTTATCTGCAGGGGATACACTCCAAGACCCCCAGTGGATACCTGAAACTGCGGATAGTACCAAACCGTATATATACTGCTTTTTTGATCTGATAACCAGGACTGCTACTAAGTGACTAATGGGCAAGTAGTATATACAGCGTAGATACACTGGACAAAGAGATGATTCATATTCTGGGAAAGACAGAGAAAAACGGTGTGAGATTTTATCATGCTACTAAAACAGTGCATGACTTAAAACTTATGAATTGTTTATTTCTGGAATTTTCCATTTAATATTTTCAGACCATAGTTGACTACAGGTAACTAAAACTGCAAAAGCGAAACTGTGGACAAGAGGGGACTACTGTACTTCTTTGCTATTGGGTGAGGGGATGGAAACCTGAGGATCGTTTATCCCCATCGCTTTGACTTTATCTATCTCCCTCTCTAGATTTGGATGCACAAAAGCTATCAGCCTCCCAGCATATCTGCAACCCTTTTCAAAACTGAAATGTTTAAGTTGGGGTTCTTCAATTTTGTGCAGTTGTCAACTTGAAGATGCTGAGTAATTCATTCTCTGGGAAAAAACTGCCTTAGCACCCAAATATAAAACTGGAAAGATCATTCTAAATATAGATACCACCTTCCAAACACAAGTAAATGATCTACAGCAATCTTATAAACTGTCTATGCCTCTCTGATGTCATTAGACTTCTTTGGTTGAGGAAATTGAAGCTGACTCTGGCTAACGTAGGGGGAAAATGGAATTTATTGGAAGGACATAGGGGAGAGGCGCACACAACCAATAGGGCAGCTTGAGTATCCAGACTGAGAAAAAGATACAAAAGTTATATCCTGAGGTCCAGGCAGCAGGAACTACTGGCCAGTATACCATAGGCACAGTGGCTGCAGGGGGGGAAGGGCATGCATTTAACCCGGACTTGGGTGAGGCAAAGACATAAAGTGTAACCATAATGTTTGTACCCTCACGATACCCTGAAATAAAAAAAAAAAAAAATAAGCAAACAGTTCTTAAGACACAGCACCAAAGGTATAAACCATAAAAGAAATTAACAAATAGTTTTCATTTTTTGAAATTATTAAGTACATAGTAGTTAGATTTTTACAAAATAACATACATTTTTAAGTATATCTAATTGAAGTTTCTTAAATGTAGGCTTATTTGATTACAGCTAAATTAATATGGCCTTCCAACATGAAAAGGTTCCCCACCCCTGCACTAGAATGACTCCAACGAAAAAGACAGATAATACCAAGTGTTGGAGAGACTGTGGAGAAACTGTAGCCTTCCTACATTGCTGGTGGGATCATAAAATAGTACAGCTGCTTTGGAAAATCATTTGTCTATGTTGTTGTTATTGTTTTAACTCCTGAGTTTCAAATGGCTATGTTTTAAAAAGTTAAACATAAGCTCACTGCAAGACCTGGCAATTCTACTTCTAGTAATTTACCCAAGAGACATAAAAACACATTTCCACATCAAAGACTTGTCATAAGTGTTCATACCAGCTTTACTGCTAATAGCTAAGAACTGGAAACAATCCAAATGTCTACCAGTTAATGAATGGATAAACAGAATGTGGTATATTCATACAATAGAATACTACGCAGACATAAAAAGGAACATGATACATGCTGGAACAGGGCTGAACCTCAAAACGATTATGCTAAGTGAAAGCAGCCAGATGCAAAAGACTTCATACTGTATGAGTCCATATATAGGAAATGTCCAGAAAAGACAAATTTACAGACAGGAAGTAGATGAGTGGTTGCCTGGGGCTGGGGCGGAAGTACAGATTGACTGTAAACAGGCTGGTTTGAATTTTGGGGGATGACGGCCATGCCCTAAAACTCGATTGTGTTGATGGTTGCACAATTGCATAAATTTACTAAAAATCACTTATTGTACACTTACAATGGGTGAATATTTGCAGCATTTAAATTATACTTCAATGAAGCTGTAAAAATAAATAAATAAATACAAATCTGACAACACACACAAAAAAAAGAAATGAGGCTTAATTTCAGAAGTATAATTAACATACCATCCCTATGACAGGACACAAAGATTTTCCGTAATCTAGCCATGTATCTTTAATGTATACATATAATAATTACATGTGAAAGGTACTAACACTGTGCAGTGATGGAAGCCCAGGCCCCAACTGATCTTAAGCTTTTTGAATTAAACTGTGTGTTCTCTGTGACTGCTCAAAAAATAGCAGTAAATTTGCAAGTTCTAAAAATAGACAATATCAGCCTTTTATTGGGCCCGTTTCAGAGAAAAATAGAGCAATAAAGGGGGTGTCTGAGAAGCAATTCAAATACCTGAATTGTTTGTATAGTAAACTGTATTATTTGTAATCATTATGACCTGGAAACATTTAATCTGAAGCAGCAAAGGCTGACCTAATAATTGATTTAATAGCTGTCTTCAAAGATATAAACTTTCTTACAGTGAAACTATTTGACTAGTTCTTCTCTCTCTCCACTGACAGCCAAACAAAACAAAATGATTTAATAATCAGCAAGGTAAATTTAGATTAAACATAAATAACACTGACAGTAACTGCTATCAAATACTGGAACAAATTCAATTAAGACATTTGTGCAAGCTGTTTCCTTGGTGATCATTAAGAATAGGCAAGACAGGCCTAGTGCTGTGGCTCACGCCTATAATCCTAGCACGGTGGGAGGCCGAGGTGAAGGATTGCTTGAGGTCAGGAGTTCGAGACCAGCCTGAGCAAGAACGAGACCCCGTCTCTACTAAAAGTAGAAAACTTAGCTGAGTGTGGTGGCATTCGCCTGTAGTCCCAGCTACTTGGGAAGCTGAGGCAGGGAGATCGCTGGAGTCTAGGAGTTTGAGGTTGCAGTGAGCTATGATGATGCCACTGCACTCTAGCCTGGGCCACAGAGCAAGGCTCTGTCTGAAAAAAAAAAAAGAGTAGGCAAGACATACAGCTTTGCATTATTGTTGGGAGATGGGGATTGGATTTGGTTGACCTCCTGGGATGGAGCAATTCTGTGGAAAGGGACAGAGTCCATCTGACGTGCACACACCTTACCTCGATATCCCGATTTAGTTGCTTCACTATGGCAGTTATGTTCCTGATGTGCTCCTCCAAGAAAAGCCTGGCCAAGCGGTCACCTCCCCCTTTGTTTTGCATTTTCTGCAAACTGTTGACGATGTCGTCTTTAATCCGGAAGGCGTGCTCCACGAGGGCGGCGGTGGTTTTCTCGTGGCAGAGGATCCTGTCTTCCAGCTGCTCCACTAGGCTTACGGATGAGTACGGTGCCATGGTCAGGGACTGGCTGTGTCGGGGCATGGTTCTAACTCGCCTACGGAAGGGAATCACATTAGCCGGTTGTTAGTTGGGAAAAAATAATTTTTTTTTTTTTTTTTGAGACAGAGTCTCACTTTGTTGCCCAGGCTAGAGTGAGTGCCGTGGCGTCAGCCTAGCTCCCAGCAACCTCGAACTCCTGGGCTCAAGTGATCCTCCTGCCTCAGCCTCCCGAGTAGCTGGGACCACAGGCATGCGCCACCATGTCCGGCTAATTTTTTTTTCTATATATTTTTAGCTGTCCAATTAATTTCTTTCTATTTTTGGTAGAGACGGGGTCTCACTCTTGCTCAGACTGGTCTCGAACTCCTGAGCTCAAACAATCCACCTGCGTCGGCCTTCCAGAGCGCTAGGATTACAGGCGTGAGCCACCGCGCCCGGCAGGGAAAAAATAATTTTTAAAGCCAGATTCAAAATTTCCCAGAGAAGGAAATACAAATCATCTACCCCTACAAGCTAAATGGGGTTTGAGGCAGGGTTTCTGTCCTAAAGAATTTTCTTCATAAGCCAGGCAAGATCTTTAAATCACTGTGTCCTTAGACTTTAAGAAGTGTGCTGGTAGCAGGTTCCATGACCTCCAAGAGCAAGAGCAAGAGGCTGGCAGAATCGGGCACACCAAGATGTCTCCCCAATATAAGCTGTGTGATCAAGATCAAGCTTACTAACAGAGTCACCTGACATGCTCTCCTCCTCCCTCCCTCCCCCGAAACAGTGGTCACAAATCCAAATGCCTACGAGAGTCAGGCAGGTGACATAAGTAAGTGAGGCACACCACGTACAATGCAATAGAGAGTGGTGGGGACTTTGGAGAACTGAAAAGGGAATTTCCCAGCTAAAGGGAGCCACGATTCTGCTCCACCCATGAGTGACTATCTGGGCAGGCAGGTCCATTTTTCCAGATCATCTGATATTTCAAGAAGAGCTAGCAAATCCAGGCTTGAATGTGAAATCACCTGATTTTCAAATGTTGACAATTCATTTAAAAAGTATTTAGGATCATGCAAGCCAAGCAATGTAGTTTCACAAGCCAATTCTGACCTGTGGACACCCCATCTGCAACTTCAGATTTAAAAGGATTAACAGGTACATTAGCCCCAAGCTTCCAGAGTTATATTTTACTATTGACAGGAAGTTCTTTCCTATTGTAGGATACTGTGAAATCTCCACCTCTTGGGGTCATTGAGTGGTCCACAGTATCCTACAAATAGGAAGCTAAGAGAGGGGACACAATAATACTTCTCTTGCCCTTAAACAAAACCATTCTTGGATAACATAACAGCCCAAGCCTTCATTTTTAATGACTATCACACCCACTAGCAGCCCTCATGGGATTGATGGAAAGGAAAAGTATACCTTAGATGCATATTTTCCATATATTATACCTTTCCTCAGTGACAAGAGAAGGAAATACAGTGCTCCGTTGGGCCATTTTCTTTTTAATAATTCACATCTGTTGAAAAAATAAGTACTAAATTATTTAACAGTTTATATCCAGAACTTAAGCAACCTCAAATCTTATTATTAAGTTACTAAGTGGATCATAAATTATGTCGACACTGATCAGTTATGTTGTTAAACGCCTTATATCTTACATATAAAATAAACAACAAATGCTTCTAAATAAGAAGGCAAAAAATCAAGCAAAATCAAAATGCTTCTGAAATTAATACTGCTAAGCTTCACCAGACAGATGGACAAAGACTGTTGAATGAAGTTTCCTGAAGTTTCTTCTTTCCAAATCTGCATCTCAAGCTTGAGAAACTACTTTTACAGAAACAAGAGTTTCCTAAACAAGCTTATTTAATCTTATACTTCTCTGCAGAAATTTGCAGAAAACTACCTTAGTAAATTTGATCTCAGCAGATTTAGTAAATTCCATGGCAAATTAAGAGTACTTGTTTCTAAATTAACCTTAAATAAAACAATGCAGGATCAATGTGATCTGATTTGGGAGAATCAATCTACCCACTAAGAGAATGAAAATAATCTTCATCAGAACTTTAAAACTTTATTATAAAATACAATCATTCATATTACCTCTTGCATAAAAGGAATATTTAATCATCATGACTCATTAGAAATCTGAACAAAACTAGAAGGTTTTTAAAATATTATATTTTATTACTTAGGTTTCTCAATAGTGCTATTAATTGCCTTAAAACAATGAATGCCTAGTAACTGAGATCTGATTCTGTCATTAATTCCCATTTAGATGCTAGATTCAGAAAGCATTTCTGATTGAAACCACTGTTTTGACATCATTTCACCAGTGTTTTAGAGATTCAAAATGTGAGCATTTCACTTCCCTAGACAAAGAACTTTAAATTTAAACAAATTGCATTTCAGAAAAAAAAAAGCAATTCATACCAAACAAGCTCCGATGCCCAAGTAGTTAAGTGTCAAAGATAAGAATTTCTGCCATGTAGACTGCAGTAGCGCCCCCTTATTCATGGGGGATACAGTCCAAGGCCCCCCAGTGGATGCCCGAAACCGTAGATAATACCAGACCCTATATGTTCTGTGTTATTTCCTAGACATACATACCTATGATAAAGTTTCATTTATAAATTAGGCACAGTACTCTTGCACTTTGGGCCTATTAATAAGTAAAATAGGGGTCACTTGAACACAAGCACCGTGATACCTTGACAGTCAATCTGATCACAGTGATGGCTACTAAGTGACTAATAGGCAGGAAGTAGACAGCAAGGATACCTGGGGCCACGCAGGATGTCATCGCCACACTACTCAGAACAATGTGCAATTTAAATGAATTTTTTTATTTCTGGAATTTTCCATTTAATATCTTCGGACCGAGGTTAACCATGGGTAACTGAAACCGCAGAAAGCAAAACCGTGGATAGATAAGAGGGACAACCGTAAATAAAATTAGGCCAGTGTGGAAAATGCTATTATTTAGAATCATAGAATCTTTATAATTTTAAAGTTATAAGATACCTCGGTTGAGATATTAATCTATAGAACAGCCCAATTTAAGAAACATTCATTTGGCATCCATTAGGTAGCCAACTAACCTAAATAGGTAAGACAAAATCCCTTCCCTCTGGAGAAGTCATCGAAACCAATCATAAAACAATGGGATATACTTACACCACATTCGATTAACCCACTCATAAATTGATGAGCACTTGGGTAGAGTTCTACTCAGTCATAAAAAAAATGAATTAATACCTTTTGTAACAATCTGGATGGAACTGGAGACCATTCTCCTTAGTGAAGTATTGCAAGAATGGGAAAAAAAACACCACATGCACTCACTATTAAATTGGAACTCACAAACAGCACTCACGGCGCACAGATGGAAGCAAAACTCAACGGAAATCAAGCAGGTGGGGGGAGGAGTGAAATCAAACCTGAGGGGTACAAGGTACACTATCTGAGTGATGGGCACACTTACAACATTGTCTCAAGCAGTACAAAAGCAATCCATGTAACCAAAACATTTGTACCCCCAATAATACTCTGAAATAAAAAACAAAAAAACAATGGGGTAAGTGGCTAACCGTAGGAACAAAAACACATGGGAAGGAAAAAAAGGAGAGGGTTCGATTTTTCCTGCGTAGCAGCAAGGGCAGGGAAGAACAGATGAGACTGAGCAGGCTTTCCCAAGGTGGGGAATGAAGAGATTGTTCCACAACTTCTCTCTTCAACACTCCAATCCCTACTTCCTTTCCCCTCAACACAATATGGCCTAACCCATTCTTCCAGCCTCATACTTAGCCACTTGGCTGGCTCCAGTCAACTCTAACCCTCCCACTGCCACCCCATCCACCGCTGTCCTTGGATCTGCCATGTACTCTCCCGCCATCTGACCTTTGCTCATGTGCCCTATCAGAAATGTCCTTCCCACCCCTGCCAGCCTAGAAAACTCTTATTCATCCCTTAAGGCTCCACCAGCCCCTTGATTCTATAAAATGACTTCCTCTTTTATATTTCTTCAGCTCTTTAACTATGTTTTTATATTACTGAATTATGTGCTATTATTTTTAGCTGTTTAATAGTCTGTGTCCCTTACTAAACTACAGGCTTCTTAAGGGCACATTTCAAATCTTAACAGACATAGAGGTGACCTAGAAGACCCACACGTGTTTGTTACTGAGTGATTGACTGACTCGTGCTTCACCATCAGAGACTGCAGCAATAAAGGCATTAGAGAATATGCTCAGTTACAAAGTATGGTTCTCTTTTACAGAACACACTCTTGAGTAAAAAGAAAAATGAAGAAAAAACTACAAAAAAGTGAAAAAAGAATAAGAAAAAACAAAACCAAAAAAAGTATAGTTCTTTACCAAGCCTGAATCCCAAATATTACACAGTCAACAAGTATCTGAATGGATGGAAACTTTGGCGTCCCCTCCTCTGGAGGTCGTTTCATCTGTCTGGATGAGCTACAAAAGCCCAACCACTTCAACTTTCTGAAAAAGGAGTCTATGCACCACTGATTACCAGAAATGTTTTTCCAGTAGCAAACCCTCCTCTGTGCTATGTGCCACAATAGAAAATGTTGTATGGCTGAGGTCACAACACACGTATTCAGAACTGATGCCCCTTCATCAATGTGGTGAGGATCTGTCTGTCCATTCAGTTGCTTGGTTTGTTAGCGTCATGATTCTCTGCCAGAACACGGGATCCGCATTGCAGATGAATAAAGATTGATGATACATAAGTCACTGGATTAAATAACTTCTTAAGCATCGTTTCCAGATCTTCCCATTGTCAATTCTGGCTTACCTGCCTGAGGTTATCGTCTCCTGTACATTTACACATCTGCTGTCTGATACCACAAGTGGGTCTACAACCTCATCACACAGGTCTGGGTTTCATGCTCTTTTGATTATGCCATGATTCAATGTTATATTAAACAGTCTTCACTTTATATGTTTAAAAAAATTGGGGAAAGTAGGAGAAGGAACAGGTAGATAAAGCAAGGAGAAAAGAATTGAAAGATACAAGAAAAATTAAAAGCATAATGCCCAAAATATACAACATATCAATAGAATTTGGAGGTTCATGCAAGAGTAAAGGGAAATGCTATTGTTTAAATCAAAATAATTATTTGTGATTATGAGGATTCTGTGAAGTGAGAAGCAAAAACATGCATATTTTAATATTTTAATGACAAAAGGAGACAGTAATGTCAATCAATTTTATATATATATATATTTTTTTAGAGAGACAGGGGTCTCGCTATGTTGCCCAGTCTGGTCTTGAACCCCTGGCTTCAAGCAATCCTCCTGCCTCAGCCTCCCAAGTAACTGGAACTACAGGCACAAGCCACTGTGCCCAGGGAATTATTATATTTTTATAAGTAACATGATACCAAGTAGAAATATCATTTTATATCAAAATGATAAATGAATTTAATAAATCAAAATGACAATTTTTACTAAAAAGTTGAATATATCAGTCATGTAAAAGCCAACAGTTTTTCATTTCACCATTAAAATATAGTGCTGATATGTTAGGCTGAGTGTCAGAATAAAAAACATAGGCAAAGCATTTATGAATAAAGTGGTTGTAATTTGATGGTGGAAAAAAAAAAGCCTATTTCCTTATAGTTAAAAATAGAGTGAAAGGATAGCAGGCGGGTGGAGAACAGTTGAAGGTGTGTCTGGAAAGACAGGTGGGAGTTGTTCCCTAACTCATCTCCAGCGACACGACAGGCTCAGACCTGCGGACTTTATCCCAGCAGCAGTGAGGAGTGACGGAAGTAGTGGGCTCTGGGGTGTGGAAGGCAGGAGCCTGCAGGGCAGGCGGAAGTCGGAGGAGGGAGCAGTGGCAGTGGTGGATGCAGGCACACGGCCCTGGGGCCTGACTAGGAATCGAACCAGCGCAGGGATGGGATCTGCCTGAGTAGGAAAGGCTGGAGTTCACCTAGAGCTCCCTCATTCCTCTCTCCTCCTCTGGCCTCTCTCCCCACCCTCTTGCAGCTCTTCTCCCTTCCTCCTCTCTTCCAATTTTTTTCTTTCCCTACCTTTGATTACTCTCCATTCATTTTCCTTTGCCCTTTCCCTGCTCATAACTTGCGATTTTTACTATCTGTTTTCCTTCCTTCTACCGTCTTTCCTGTCCCTCCTTCTCTCTCTCCCTTTTAACAACTACAGCCCAATAGACAGGGTCCACCGTATTTTTCTACCATAGAAACATGTGTGGTCAGAAAGGCCCTCACTTGAATCCTGGCTTCCCCACTGTGTTTTCCCGAGCTGGCCCGAGTTCGTCGGGTTGGAGAGCATGTACTAATAGCTGCTCACGCTTAGCTTGCGCCTACCCTGGGTCGGGCACTCGTGACGCACATTTATGTGCAGTAGTTTAATTCACCCTCACAATCATTTGGGAAGGGATTACTCTTATTATCTCCACTAAACCAGAGGAAACTGAGACTTAGAAATGTTCAGCAACTGGCCCAGCTTCACATAGCCAGGAAGGAGCAGAGTCAGGATTTGAACCTTGGGCTTTGGCCTCTTCATCACTAGGCATTACCCAAAAGGAGGCTATGGGGTATCCAGAACAGTGTCTGGTCTTAGGGCACTGAATAAGCTTCCAGTAAAGGCTGATTCCTTTCCCTTCCTTGGCTAATGTCTGTTCATGCACGTCTGATAGAAAAAAATATATAGATAGATAGATATATACACACACTATATATATTATATATAGTATATACATAATTTTTTTTTTCTGAGAAAGTCTTGCTCTGTCACCCAGGTAAAATGCAGTGTCATCAACCTAGCTCACAGCAACCTCAAATTCCTGGGCTCAAGCAATCCTCCTGTCTCGGCCTCCCAAGTAGCTGGGACTACAGGCATGCGCCACCACACCTGGCTAATTTTTTCTATTTTTAGTTGTCCCACTAATTTCTTACTATTTTTAGTAGAGACAGGGTCTCGTTCTTGCTCAGGCTGGTCTCGAACTCCTAAGCTCAAGTGATCCTCCTTCCTCGGCCTCCCAGAGTGCTAGGATTACAGATGTGAGCCACCACACCCTGCCCAGTGTCTGGCTTTATTCTGTGCACTCTGTGAGGAGCTGTGTTGTCCACAGCTATATCCCAAGCACCTAGCATACAGGAGCTGATCAATAAATGTTTGCCAGATGAGTGAACCTCAAGGATGGATGATTCAACTGAAGTAATTTCATGACATTGAATTCAATCAATTGAATTATATTCGGACTAGAGAATGAATGTGCAACCAGAAAGGGGGATGGTACACACAGTGTATCTAGTAAAAGCAGAGTTTGAAAAGACAAAATGTATCAGTGTTTCCAAGAACCTGAAAATCTGGGGAAGTAGGACGAGTTCTGCACTAGAGTAGGATGCATTAGGCTCTCATGATCCAGTGACATTAGCCATTACGATAATCCTGTCCACTCCTCTTGCCCTGAGTCCATCATGACCAAGCATATCTTTTAGCTTCCTATTTAGGTATATGTAAAAGAAGAGTATGCAGGAATCAGCAAACACAGGTCACAGTCTATCTGCCAGCTACTTTTCTCTTTGTGAATTAATATACTGGAATCACACCTCTGATGGGAAGCACATTTGGGTAAGTCAGACTCTGAGGGCTGATCATCTCTGACTGCTCTAACAATGCTGATCTAAACCCGTGACACTGGAACCCAAGACACTGAAATGTGACAATCAAAACATGGTACCTGCTGTGGTGGGCAGACTCATAAGGCACACCCCCATCCCTTTCTCTTGATATTCACACTTCCTGTGATCCCCTCCCCTTGTGTAGGTGGGACCTGTGACTTGCTTCTAACCAACTGAATACAACACCCACAGACCAGCCCACTGACAGTCACCTATACTCAGTGGGCAGTTGTAGTCAGCTGGGGTTCAGACACCAAATCACATAGGGTATAATTCTGCTCACTGGGAATAGAATATATATTTTACAATCTAAGTTTTAAGTCATTTAATAGATTTCCAAATGGCTGACTTGCTTAGAAAATCTCAAAAGAATACTGAAGAAAGAATAAGAATTTTAACAAGTTTTTTCATAACAGTGGCTCTGTTCTTGCCCATGGAAGCAAATTATAAATCTAATTTTCCACAAGAGATAAAATCACAAGAGTTACCATTTCACCCCATCAGATTGGCAAAAATCAAGTCTGGTAAGATCAAGCATTGACAAGAATATATATGGAGCAACAGGAACGCCAGATGGGAATGTGCCAGATGGGAATGTGAATTCCCATCTGTGAATACCATCACTTTGGACAGCAATGTTCAGTATCTAGTAAAGCTGAAGATGCACAGCTTTCCCCCATTACCCGATAATTCTATTAAGAAATACTCAAAAAACTTTCCAAATGTGTTCACAGGAGACATTTTCAAGAAAGCTTAAGGCAGCATTGTTTCTAATAGCCAAAAAGTGGGGAGGGAGGAATGAACACCCATCATTAGGCAAATGGATGAATAAACTGTGATGTATTCATGCAATGAAAGAACAAACAGTATTGAAAATAAATGAATTTAGAATTATAAGTTCCAATGTGAATGAATCTCCACAAATATGTGGAAAAAGCAAGTTGAAGAAGGATATGGACACTATACAATGTCATTTTAACAAAGATTTAAAATATGACAAATAGTATGCGAAATCTATAACATCTAAAGATGAATATGGAAATGACAAACACCAAGTCAGGTCATTATTTTATCTCTGAGTGGAAGACAGACAGTATCAGACAGGCATATGGGGAGCTTTGACTAAATGTATGTTTTACTTCTTAAACTTAATTTTTCCTTATAGCATTAAAAAAGAAAGGAAGAAAATTACTTCAAGTAATTTTCCCCTACTTAAAAAAAAAAAGACCAAATATGTAAAGCATAAGAGTTCAAAGGAAAGTCAAATTGTTAGTCTCTCCAGGGCATGCACAGAACTCAATCTTGCTTTATGCATTCTAAGCCCAAGAGATGGGAATCTCATGGCAACAGTAACTAAATCTCTCCATCAAATCCCTATACTTATAGCATTTTATCCACACTTAACACCATGTGATCTTAACAAGATGTTAATATTTCTATAAATGGCTACTGGTTAAACGTCCAACAACAGAAGAGTAGTTAATTAGAACAACGCACATCCACTCAAAAGAATATCAACAGGTATTTAAAGTAATAGTTACAAAGACTATGAAGTAACATAGAAAATATTTATACTATGAGGTAGCTATAATGTTAAGTTTTTTAAAAAATCAAGGTGGATTTGGCCTGGAAATCAGAGCTTTGCTCCATGGCACCAGTTTAGGTGGTGCAAATGTTTTAACTTAAGAGTTTAAAGGATCCTGCAAATTTTTAAGTTCTCTGCCACCACTACCACTGCCACCATTGCCATACCCCACTCCTCTTCCTCCTCCTCCTCCTCCTCCTCCTCCTCCTCCTCTCCTCCCCATAGTGAGAAGCCTAGCTGAAGCCCAGCAGAGATGGATGGGGCAGGAGACCCAAGGTCAAGGGCAAGGCAACCACTGCCCCACTGATTGCAAGGCCACCAATTACAGCAGGAGCTTTCCATAAATTAACGACAGGGGCCCAGGTTGGGGAAGTGCCTCCAAATGATGTGCGAAGGAAATGAAAACAGCACAAATAAGGACATCCTGTCTCCTTTTTAGTAGGCAGCTCACCTCTCCCCACCCCTGAGCAGAATTTTTGAGAATAGGTGAGCAGTTCTTGGAAAAAATGCACTAGGCTAGTATTGAGCTCACATATTTAGGGATGTAGACGGCATTATGATTGTGAGGAGGATATGGGGGGAATTTGAGTAAGTCTTCTAGGTCTTACGTGGTCTCTAGGACGTTGGGTGTGCTCACACCAAAACATCCATCCTTGGACACACTAGGCCAAGGACACACACGTTCCTGACACACCTTGATACTTCGTCAATCCTACACTACCCCAGCAACCCAGAAATCTCTCCACCACCGTGGATAGGCTAAGGCAAGGATTCCAGTACTAGAAGTACTATTATAGCAATATTCTTTAAAACAGCGGAAAGAAATACATCAAAATGTCAATAGTGGCACTGGGTATACTTTCATTCTGCTTTTCCTTATTTTTGAAATACTTTAATAAGTGTATTATTTTCACAATGACAAAAATTTAAATAAATACTTCCTGAATAAAAGAATGAACCAACGAACAACAAAAAAAGCAGAAACTGCTCATTTACAGCTATCAAAACCAAGAAATAAGCCTGATCTCGCGTTTAAAAGATTGTATGGTTCAGTTAAAAAACATTTGCTGTCAATTTTTACCCCCGCTCATTCCCTGTGGGCACATAATTAGGCCTGAGCCTGGTGCTCTCATCAAAGCTGTGATTGAAGCCCGGATTGCCTGTACATCAGGGAATCGGGCGTATTGCACAGGTTTGGTGGCTCCAGGGTGCCACCAGCACAGGATTCCAAAAGCCTCAGGATCCAGGGAAAGTATGAGGCCCTCCGCAGGGTCCCAGAGCAGATATTTCCAATGCCTTTTGTGAAAACGGCCTTGATTGCACTTAGCAAGACTTGTGTTCTTTCCCCTTCCGCTCTATCGCACTCACAAAGGGAATTCTGTCGGAGGTAGAAAGATGAGGGGTGATTGTGTTTCTGATCCATCAAAACGAACTTTTTAGAATGCTTAGAACATTTTCAGTGGTCTTCCAGCCAGTGCAGCGATTGCTGTATAAAAGGATGCAGCCAATCGGCAACCTACACGCCTCCATCAGGTCCGGATGGATGGACAAACGGACCCCTAGGTGGAATGGCCACTGATGTTGCTTTAATCCACCCTCCACAGCTTAGAACGATGTTAACGTTTTTATGAGAACCCTGCAAAAACAGATTGGTTTTTGTTCTCATCTGTTAATAACAGCTATTTTGAAATGCTATTTAAATCTTCTATTGTTATTTGAACTTTTCATGGGTTATGTCTCCCCAACCGAGCTGCTCTGGGGCGGCAGGGACCACATCCCATGTGAATCTGTAGTCCCCATGGAGCCTGGCACAGCGCCTCTTCGCAGACACTCACGAATATTTGTTCACTTGCCTTTTTGTTTTTCTAGTTAGGGAAGGCCCATTGTTCTAATTGTTGAGTTGCTCTGCCCAAATGACATATGGATTGCTGACTCAAGGTGCCTCTCCAGCTGTGAGCCCGGCACATGGCTTAAGGTCACCCTGCCGCGTGCCCGGGCACTCACACCAAAAAAGAAGTGTCTTAATATTACTTTAAGGGCATTTTATTATGATAAACAGCTATATTTCGCCACTTTTCTTTCTAGCATTAGAAAAGACACCTTCCCAAATGTTGAAAAGGGAATGTGCTAAATGCAACAGCTAGAACAGAAAAAATATTATTAAAAGCTGGTGTAAACTCTCTACCTACTGAACCACCTCCAACCCCAGATGCACCAAGGATCACAGACAGGAGGGGAAGGCACGACTCCGTGTACTCATGAAGACAGAATGCCAGCGTTGGCTTTGGATTCTACCCTGTAGGAATCCCTGACTGAAAAGCTAAGGATTTGGGCTTGGAAGAAAGATCCAGTCTCCAGTCTGTGCCCTTCTTCTCACACGCAGAGCGAGGGGGTTGGACTTCTCTGCCTAACATGAGAGTCTATGAGAGACTCTTTTATTTGGAGTAACAACTTGAGCACAGCACATTAATTTTATAACTATCTTAGAGAGAGCAGGGGAGGACTCCAGAGCTTTTCCAGAGATAATTAAAAATGGGGGGAAAAAAAGGAACCTGAAATAAACAGAAAACAGGCTTAAGGCACCAAGGGGTTTCTGAATAACATCTTCCCGGTTAAACAATTTTAAGAATTCCATAATGCAAAAGCAACCCCCACACATTCTCTCCCACATAAACATGCTTTTTATTTAAGCCGCACTCAGCTACAGCAGCAGAATCTCTCGCCTTCACTTCCAAGCTACTTCGTCCAGAGAGGATGTCGTCTCCACAAAAGCATGCTTGTGGGAGGTGGGGAGGGGAGCTGACCACCAGTCGGCAAGTACATACACACCTTGAGGGAAGAATGCTGCAGTTCCCAATAACCCCAACAACGCACCCCCGTAAAATCTGATTTGTGACCTCAGTACAAATGTTGCTTTAGCAGAGACTGAAAAATTCGGGCTTTTTGATGTTTATCAACCAGCATATTCCCAGTAACCTTCCTGGTGTGCCAGAACGAGGTAATTATTTTCCGATAAACCATTTTATTATCGCCGATAACTACATTTTTAAAATACCAAGAACCACTGAGCCGTGGAAGGGAATCAACAAAAGACCACCGAGCAGTAAAAAGCAATTGAGTTTTCTCTTTTTCCAAAAATCACCTGTTTTTATATTAAAAACTCGTGGAACAAAAAGACACATTCAATAAGTCAAAAGAGTGAAATAACCAGTAGGGAGAGGGAGGACAATAGAAGAGATGCTAAGAGAAAGGACCAGGCAGAAAGGGAAGAAGAGGAGAAATAGCAGGTGGAGGGGAAGAGGGAGCCAAGGAGGCGCAGAGGAGAGAGAGGAGGCCAGACACGCAGGAGGAAGCAGGTGGCTCCAGGGTTCCAAGGGAGGAAGTGAGCCTCAGAAACTACTCCTCTCACATTCAGCTGCTCATTTGGGGTGTGAAGAACTAGATGGGCCATTTTTAATATGCTATGTTAGGTTTCTCTACTGTTTTTTTAAATCAAATGTGCTCTTTCTTTGTCTTGACACACATACACGAAATTAAGATGTCATCAGGGAAAGCTCATTTTTTTCTACTTACAACATGAAAATACCTTCTCAAATTATCTACTGTTTTCCTAAAAGATCCAATTTTGAGCCGACGCCATCTGACGGGGTAAGGCATGGGTTGCACACCCACCTTCACGGACCAGATGCTAGCAGACAGCTCTCGGGTCGTGCTGTGCACTTGCTTAACGATTTATCAAATTGCTTAGTCCGGCCAACAAATATTCATTGAGGCTCTACGGTGCTGAACAAGACACAGCCCCCACACTGCAGGGACTTTAGTTCTGTAGGGAAATAATACTGGCCAGCCACCATGCAAGAATGGAGAAGCTGGTAAGGGCCACATGAGTGGTACAAACCAGGTGTTGCCACCAGGCAGAAGGCAGAGTCACTTTGAACTGGGCCATCAGGAACAGCATTTGTGGAGCAGGCATCTGAGTCCAATATTCAACAGGGTAAACTATATGAACTCAGGGCAGCGTGAGAAAGGGTAGAGAGAGGACAAAGCAGAGGAACACCAACTAGTGAGAAGCACAGGCCACACAGGTTCCTGTTGCTAAGCAGTGGGAGATAAGCCTGGAACAGTCGATCGAGGCCAGTGCACAGAGGCATTCACTCCACGACTGCCCGGAACAGGAGAGAGACAGGAGGAACAGAAAGGAAGGGACAATGGAGGAACACTGCAGGGAGCACCCCAACATGCGTGGGAGTGTGCAGAAGAGCCGCAGGAATTCAAGTGCCAGTTACAGACAGGGGGACGGCAGCACTAGAATCACTGAGGAAGGCACCAAGAGGGACACACTGCCGCTCGCTACTCACTAGAAAATGTCAGACAAGCCCACGTTAAAGGCCGTTCTGCAAAATAACCAGCTTGTACTCTTCAAAGGTGTCAAGGTCGTGAGAGACAGAATGACTGGGAAACCGTCCCAGATTAAAGGAAATGAAAGAGGCCTGAAAACTAATGCAACATACGATCCTGGACCAGAAAACATCTTGTTTTTATCAAGATCTTTCTTTCTCCCTTTTTACTGTGAAGGACATTACTAGGACAATTGGTGACACTTGAATAAGGTCTGTAGATTAGATAATAGTACCAAGTCAGTGTTAGTTTTCTGATTTTGACATTTGTTATACAAGAAAATGTCCTTTTACAAAGGAAATATACATGTAAGTATTTAGGGGGGTAAAGGTGTGTAACATGTCTACAACTTGCTCTGAAATGGTTCAGGACAAATTACAACATGTATGTTTGTGTGCATGTGTACATACATGTGGATAGACACAAAGAGAGAAAGAGAATGTGATGGAGTGAGAATGATAAAGCAAGCGTGGTAAAAAATCAATAGTTACAGAATTTGGTTTAAAGGTATATTGGAATTATTTAAATTATTCTTGCAGCTTTTCCATAAATCTGAATTATTTCAAAACAAAAAGTTTTAAAAGGCGGAAAAAATGATTAGGAAAGCCAGGATTACAGAACAGAGAAGAAACGGTCTAGCTTCTGAGTATTAAATTCTGAGTGGGATTTGGGAGAGAGGTCAGGACTGGAAATGTCGACTCGAAGGCATCTGGGCAAAACAGGGGTTAAAAGCAGGGCTCCAAGGTCAGATGGCTGAGTTCCTTTCCCAGGTCTGCTCCCGGACAAGCAGAGCCTTACTGAAGTTGTTCTGATTTCCCTCTGCTTCAATTTCTTCACCTACATAACAGGAATAATAAGAGTCTGTGCCTCACAGTTGGAGCGAGGATTAGCGGACATAATACAAGCGAAGGAGGGCGCCCGGGAGGCGCTGGAAAGTGCCCAGTGCTCTGTAACTGCTATTGTGGGCTTGGACGTGACGTTGAGCTAGAAGAGAGGGAAGCGGGGAGGACAGGAAAGGAAGAGAAAAAGACCAAGGACAGGATCTCACAGAATCCCCACATCTAGAGGCCGGGAGAAAAGGAAAAGAAGAAAAATGAGGTGCGAATGGGCCTGGACAGCCAGTGCCTCGGAGACAGGGACAGACGTGCAGGAGGGCTGATGCCAGCCGAAGATGCAGGGCACGGATCAAGGCAGCGGAAGACAGAGCAAAGGCGTCGGGTCTGCAACCAGGACACTTCTGACGGAGCACCCCCAGGAAGCAGTTTCAACAGAAAGATCAGGGTGAAGCCAGAAGAGGCAGGTGGACAGTCAAAGGAGAGAAACTGAGGACAGCTCAACAGAACAGCAGGGTCTAGAACTGCACTGTCCCATAGAGTGGCCACTGGCCTCACATGGCTGCTGAAACTGAATTCAAATTCATTTAAAACTAAAATGAAAAACTAAGTTCCTCAGTCACACTGATCACATTTCGTGTGCTCAATAGCCACATGTGGTGAGTGACTGCCACTTGGGGCAGTACAGATAGAAAGTATTTCCCTCACCACAGAAAGTTCCATTGGACAGAGCTGGGACTCTAGCACAATTTCTTATGAGGAGAAATTTCTTATGGAGGAGTGAGGGTTGGGGACAGAATTAGGAGGGACCCAAGAAACTGGAGAAAGGGAATAACAAACACAGCAAGCTCTCAAAAGAGGCAAGAAGGAAGGGATAAAGTTCAGAGAATGGAGAGTGTGGAGTGTATGTGGGTTAATCCTGGGGAAAGGACTTGTAGACATTTTCTTCCTTTGAGAAAGAGAAAATAAAGGACAAAGAGAGGAAGAGAGAAATGCTTGGGGGTAGTGAGGAAGGTAAAGTGGGAATTTATATTGTGAAATCAGTGGTGAAATTGGAGCCAGCATAAATTTGCTATGGAACCAGTCGGAAGGTCTTTATGATTTTCTCCCGGATAATTTGGCAGGCTGGGAGAAGAAAAAGCAGATAATGAGTGTGATTTTGGACTGAGGGCTGGGATATGAGAAGTTCAACATGCTAAGACAAAGGATTCCGGATTGCAGGCAAAACTGAAATGGCTGGCAACCCATACACTCCAAGTCAAGAAACGGAGCCATAAAGGGGCTGAAGGATGGACCAGCAAGGGATTAAGGGACCAGAGCCCTCAGTGATGGTTAAACTCAGGTGCAACAGGTGTAAAGAATCAGCTGAGTAGACTCAAGTCCAAGTTCCAAATCTCGAAGGTGGAAAAATTCCCAAGATTGAACAAGTCCAATATGTTAGTAGTTGGAGAAAAGTAGAAACCGAGGCTATAGAAGTTGATGTTGAGGAACCCCAAGGTCAATGAATTAAAAGAGCCTCAACATAAACCCCAAAGTCACTGGCAAGAAACAAAGCAGAGAAGAGAACAAAGCTAGTTGCTCCCATTTTGTGTCTGTTTCTTTGTTTATCACTTTTTTGTAGCATCCAAGTGAAGTGATTCCCACTGAACTGGGGTGGACATCAGAATTACCCAGAATTCTCTTTTCTCTCCTCATCCTCCCTGTCCTACTGCTCCTCCTTTTGGGGTTTGGCATTTTGTTGTTGTTGTTGTTGTTGTTGTTGTTGTTGTTTTCAAGACAGGGTCTTGCTCTGTCACCCAGGCTGTAATGCAGTGCCATGATCACAGCTCACTGCAACCTCAACTTCCTGGGCTCAAGTGATCCTCCCACCTCAACCTCTGGAGTAGCTAGAACTACAGGCATGCACCACCAAGCCCAGATAATTTTTCTATTTTTTGTAGAGATGGTGTCTCTCTATGTTGCCCAGGCTGATCTTGAACTCCTGACCTCAAGTGATCCTCCCGCCTCGGCCTCCCAAAGTGCTGGGACTACAAGCGTGAGCAATTGTGCCCAGCCTGGGTTTGTTTTTAAAAATAAGGATTCTGAGATCTCACCAGCCCCCCTCCCCCATGATTCTAATTTGGTATATTTGAGAGAGTCTGCAGAGTCATGTTTTTCAGAATGTTCCAGGTGATTTGAGGAGCCACCAGGTTTGGGAAGTACTGAGCCAGAAGATAAGAAGGAGGGCCTGGGGGCACAAGCAGACAGCACTACCTTCTAAGAGACTTGGTTGGGGATGGGCTCAGGGCTTGGAAGTGGCTGTAAGGAGCCAGTGGAAAAGCACGCTCCCTCTGGTGAGATGGGAGAGGTCAGCAAAGAGGGCTGATCCGAGAGAAGGTGTTCACTCAGGCTCTGGTGCTAGGGGAGGCAGAGGAGATGGGCTCAGTGACAAAAAAAAAAAAATGAAAATTCAGGAGTGTGGCTGCAGGATACAAGAAAAAAGACGCTGAAAGGCAAACTGGAGTCACATAAGTTAGTGGCCTGCAGAGAGAGGAGGCTGAATAATTTGCTAATGAGGGTTCCAAGTGCAATGATGTGTGTGGTTCATTAGAGGGTTTGTAGGGTTTGGCAGTTGAATTCTTGAGCAGTAAGGATTTTTCTATCTCTATGCTATCAGAATTCTAACATGTAAACCATTAAAGATTATTAAACCCTCAGGTAAACAAGCTTGCAGAAGATTATACGTTAACCTTGGAAACTTTGTCTTCCCACTCATTTTCATACAGATGAAATCAGATTCGAATGAATATCAAAGGTAGCCTTGAAGCAGAAAGTCTGAAGAGGCAACACGAGGAATCTGTAAGAGGGCACTTCCTCCCTTCCGCCACCATGGAACAGGGAAGTTTATCCACTGAGAATACGGAAGGGGGCCAGAGTGTCTTTTCAGTACCAGCCAGTGCTAAAAATAGAAGTGCCACAGCCTACTAGGGCTCAGGAGCACTCCCCCAACACACACACACACACACACACACACACACACACACACACACACACCCCACTCCATGACGGGGCCCTGAAGGCAGATACAAAGTGCAAACTCTACGTATTTACTCTCACGAACCTCACTCTCATTTAAAGAGCAAGCTGCAAAGGTTTGCCCCTGCTTCCAAGAAAGCTGCACTTTTGTGCATTCAAATCATCCTAGCATTATTTCTGGTTACTCCCATGAAATAATTTATAACGCTGGTGTACACAGACTCTAAGCTGAGGGTGCGAGCGCACGCGCACACGCACACACATATACACACACACAACCTCGTGCACATTGAAGAAATGACTCACTTAATTTGCTGCTGCCTGCCACTACTGGGTTTTGATTTTACCTGTTCAAATACAAAGTTTCCTATTAGATTAACTACGGGAAAGAACTCAAGAGCATTAACCCTGATTTTGTTCTTGTCTTTAGGGCACCTAAGGGGTTTTAACCTGTGCATCTTAAGAGCCACTCTCTCTACCACCAACTGCTCTATCCGTAATCTTCCATAACACGATAACATTTTTTGCCACTTTAGGAGCCTATTAATGGAAACCCCCGTAGAATAAACAGGGTTAAACCTTGTCTAACCAGTACGTGCAGAACCGTACTTTGGGGCTCTTTCTCAGCTCACAGTACAAGGCACAACAGCAGTGTGGAACTGCAAAGAGCCCGAGCCTCTCCTTTGAAAGATGAGAAAAAGAGAAGGGGCAGAGGGGCAGGATGGTTACCCTGCCCAAGGTCACTCAGCTCTGAGTGGTGGGTCTGCGGACTCGCCCCTGCCCCTGGCAATCTGTGCACCAGCGCCGCTCCCCCAGACGGTCCCCGGGGCTTCGGCTGGGTTGCTAGCATGCAGCCCCCGCGAAAAAGCAACGCCAGTTGCGCTCTGTGCCCAACTTCATCCCTTCGCGTCAGCATGCAGTTAACCCTCTCGCCCGCGGCATGTCACATGGGCCACGCGCAGCTCCCTCTCTCCCCCACGCCTATCTACTGAGCGGCTGCCCCAAGGTCACCGGCCGTCCCGGGGAGCTCCCGCCGCCCGGACCCGCAGGATGCGCAGCCGGGGGTCCGGGGCGCGGCACTCACCGGCGCGGGGGGCGGGCGCGCCACGGCCGCCCATGTCCTCGCCGGCGCGGCTGGGTGCGGCGGCCGCGGGCGCTAGCTGAGCAGGGCGCCCGGCTGCGGGCCCGCGCCGCGGGGAGCGCTGTCCAATCAGCGCGCGCCTGCCGCCTGGCCCGGCGCGCGGCCCGGCCGGGTTCGCAGCTCCCGGGGGGCGCGAGCCGCCGCGCGCCGCCCGAGCCGCTTCCGGGCGCGTTGCCTGGACGCGGTTGCCGTGGCAGCCCGAGCTGGAGGCTTTCCCCGAGCACCCGCGCCCAGCCTGCCGGCGCCGCCCCTCCTCCCTCCTCGTTCCCACACCCAAAATAGCCTCTGCTCGGCGCTGCTGGTTCCCACAGAGCTCGCATCCAAGCGCCTCGGAGTTGGCGGGCGGGGATTTCGCTTATTGGAAAATAAACCCCGTCGTAGGGCTGCTTGCCTTGAAGGGAGAGGTGTTGAAATGGTGCCTGATCAAGATAATAGCCACGGTGGTTGCACTGTAATTCTCTCGAGTCCTAACATCCCTTATTTACTAACCTCTTTCCCACAAAATTAGTTATCACCCCCCCAAAATTGGGGAGAAGTTAATTGATTAGGCCATGGTCTCGTAAACGGCTCGCGCGCTCACGCCCCACCTGTGCAGGTGAACCAACCCTCCGGGCTTGCTGTCATTTAATGAAGCACCGTGACACCTGCAGCTGAGACCAAGGATCGCGTCTCATCGCAACAGACACGACGCGAGAAAGAACTGCTAATAACGCTCTTCTCCCCCTGCCTTTCTGCTCCCTCTGCTTCGTGCCCCTCCCAAGGCGCCCTAACTCTTTCCACCTTCCTCTCGATTTTGGATTTTCATTGTGATTCTGCACTGGTCGGTTCACTCATAATTTTGCTTCCTCTCGGTGGGCGGGATTTAAGCGGAGTTGGGGACCCCAGCTTTGCCAGCCTCCCTGCGTGAGGTTCATACCTCTTTCGTAGACGCTGGTACTTACCCTGGGCAGGTGATCCCGTCTGCCTCCCCGACAGCCCGAGCCCCTGCAACCCGGGGGAGGGAGCGACATGAGCTGCGGAGTCAGGCTGAGCCGTTTTGGAATCCTCGCTCCAGCAGTAATTTGTGTGTGGTCTTGGGTATTCTGCGGCTGCTTCCCCACCTATGAAACGGGATAATACCCCCCAGAAAGGGCTAATGCATCTGTAACATTTATTCAGTCGACAATATGTATTGGATGCTTGCCAAATGCTAGAAACTGTGCTTAGCTCTAAGACACAGTGGTGGAGAAGGAAAAAAGAGACATCGCTCTCCGCTCTCATGGAGTTTCTAGTCTGACATATGTTAATCGAATCATCATAGACACATGTAAAACTGCCATTGTGACCAGGAGCGTCATGGTCCTGTGATGTGGAGACCTGATCTAACAGCATCCCTGTAGCGCTGTAAAAGCTCCAGGATTATTCTTTCCTTTTCTCCGTTAGATTCCCACTGGCTGGTGCGTGGTGTGTACTCGGTAAATACGTATTGAATAGAATCCTATGTCATGGTGATGACAGTATCTCTCAATTTCCCAGTGACATTCTGCCACTTAAAATATATTCAAAACATATGTAACTGCCACAATTTCTGGAAAGGTGCGAAGGTATTAATATTACCAGAAATCACCCATGGAAACCCAGAGCCCATCACGGAGAGTCCAGGAAAAGATTCAACATGTTTCTTGCCTGTCTCCATCGAGGTGCCTTCGAGTGTGTAGGGCGTGCATCTCAGACGGACACATGACGGTCCCCTCTGCCTTGTCTCCCCTCTCTCCTCACTCCTCCACTGGGTCCCCCGTCCTGCCCCTCCCCCTCTAGTCAAAGCCTCAGGGGACCCATTCCTGCCTTCCTAAGAGGGACCCTTATATTCCTCAGCATGGCGTGCCTATAAAGCAGAGGAAACTCGCTCTTCCTACTGCTATGACCTTCAAAGACGCTTTGATATTTTATTTGCTACAAGATTCCTCACTCTCAAGGACAGGGAGGGAGAGGCCCTGGAACGTGAGGGGCTCTTGCCATATGTGTGCACCCTTTATAGAAGCTGACTTGAATTTCCTTTCTAAAAATCATACCAATTAACAAATAAAATCCAATATTTAAAAAGATTCACTAATGATAAGACAAATAAGTGTAGTTCTTTCAAAACATGAATTTTTCACCATGAACTGAGGTTTCAAAGTGGTGTTAAATCAGGTCCACCACTTCCCACTTCTGACTTAGCCTTTTTTCTTTCCAGGTGATTTGTTTTCAATCATGAAGGGAAGAAATTTAGTGCACAATGATTTATGCCTACCCTAGTTTGTTTCCAATTCTTTTGCTGTTTCTGTAGGCTAAATTGCAATGAAATATCCATTTTTCCAGAATCATTTTGATTGTAACTCATTACAGGAGATAGATTTTTTTGTGCACTATTTTAAAAACCCATGATTGGCCAGGTGTGATGGCTCACGGCTATAATCCCAGCACTTTAGGACGTTGAGGTGGAAGGATCCCTTGAACCCAGGAATTTGAGACCAGCCTGGACAATGTAGCAAGACCCTGTCTGCACAGGGAAAAAAATAGAAAAATTAGCTAGATGTGGTGGCACATGCCTGTAGTCACTTGTGCCTGTAGTCCCAGCTACTTGGGAGGCTGAGGCAGGAGGATCACTTGAGCCCAGGAGTTTGAGGTTGCAGTGAGCTATGATGATGCCACTGCATTCTAGCCTGGGCAACAGAGCAAGACCCTGTCTAAACAAAAAACCCTCTTTACTGTGGCTTTCAAACTCCAACATACACTGCCCTCTGAATCCATCTAGGATCACTCTTTTTCCCTTTTTTGAAGCTCCAGCCCCAACAGTCCTCTTATCCTCCATATATGCCATTCACCTTCTTTGCACTGGCTGTTCCTTCTCCCTGAAATTCTCTTTCCCTATATCATCACATAGCTGACTGTCAGACAAATGCCACCTTCTTAGATAAGTCCACCCTCACATCCTTTCTAAATCAGCCACCATGCTCACATCAGTCACTATCATATGGCTCTTTTCATTTTCTCCATGACCCTCATCACTGTCCAAAATTGCATTGCTTGCTTGTTGATGATTTTTCCCCTTAGAATGTAAGGTCTATGAGGGCATAGACCACACAATGACTACTGTGTCCCCATGCCTAAAATCATGCCTAATAGAGTCTAGGTGCTCAACAGATGAGGAAATTGGGGCTCAAACAAGTAAAATGACTTACTCCAAATCATCCAATTAGTAAGAGAAGAAGCCAAAATTTGAACTCAAGCCTTTGACTCTGAATCTTGGAGTCCTTTTGTTGCATTATAATTCATGTAATATATGTTCAGCAGGTAATTATTTTAAGTATACTGAGTCATGGAAAAAGGTCACCTGGATTTTTGTTATTCATAATGCTTATAAAAAACTTACTAAAATGAATTTTTTTGGTACTCTACAATGTTATTATTGTTACATACATACATAGAAAAATCATACTTTAAAAGGCCACTCTAGCTGGAAAATATTTTTATATTAGTAAAATAGGCTTTACCTTGACTATTCTATTTTTGAGGGGCTAAAACTGACATTAAAAACAATATACTGGCCAGATGCAGTGGCTCATGCCTATAATCCTAGCACTCTGGGAGGCCGAGGCAGGTGGATCGTTTGAGCTCAGGAGTACGAGACCAGCCTGAGCAAGAGCGAGACCCGTCTCTACTAAAAATAGAAAGAAATATTAATTTTTTTAAAAGTTAAAAAATATTATAAAAAACAATGTACTGGTTTTTTTGTCAGAAAGTTATCAAAAATCTATTTGGAACAAATTGCTATGCAGTTAATGGGTTCATGTTCTTTTAAACAAAATTAGTTTTTAAATTAATGTCTAAAGTTCTCCAAAAAAGGTTTTATAAGGACATTCCAGAATGGAAGAATTGTGGTTTGTGGACCATACATTTTGAATGTGCCCCAAATAGAAATACAAAAAGTATGTCCTGGAAGAAAGGCAGTATTAAGACTCATAAAAAACTGGAAGATATTCAAAATAATAGGTACATGTACTTTTAAAATATTCTAATTTTTTCTCATAACTCTGGATTTTTCTTTTAATTTTTTGTACCAAAGAAACTTAGTTTATAAAATCAAACATGCTTATACTAATGTTTCTTGATCTTTCAGTGTTAGACATTATCTATTCATTTCCTGCTATGGGAGATAAGGAATTAGCTCTATTATATGCTTCAACCTACCTTCTGCCACATACACTTTTCATTCCCTAACCTTCTCAACATAATGACCTAATTTTTTATTAAACCAATAATCAATAATGTGTTTACATTATGACTAATGTTCACAGCTTAGTCAAGTATGATTGTACACCTTTTTTTTAACTCTTGGCATTAATAATTGCTTTTTCTGATCACTGACTTTGTTCTTTATGTGTACCTACCACTAATTCATCTATAAACTTTCTGGCAGAATTATAACTCCTTTCACTATAATCCAACATACCAGGCAAGCTGTTTCTCTCTCTTTCTGTCATTTTCTTGGGAGTGTCCTCCCTGTAGTGCTTCACTTCTTAATCCATTCTGTACTGATTGCTCTCCATCAGACTTGCTGAACATCCTGGGACTTTCTTTTATCAAACTCCTGAGAATTCTCTTTTCTATTATCTTGGGGTGGATCTTCCATTTCCAAGATCCATGTCTACTTCTTTTTGATTTACTTTCTCATACCTGGAAAACATTTCTCAGTAGATTCCTGAGAAAGGGTACATATGGGGTACATTTTTGGGAACTAGCATATGTGAAAATTTATTCTGCCCTCATACTTGATGGATAGTTTAGCTGGGTATAGAATTCTAGAATGGAATTAAGTTTCTTTCAGAATTTGAAAAGTACTGTTCTTTCTTCCAGTGTTACTTTTGGGAAGACTGGTGCCATTCTGACTCCTGATTCTTTGTTTGTAGTGTATTTACTGTCTGGAAAATTTTGGATCTTGTCTGGATTTTGTCTTTATCTTTAGTGTTCTAAAATTTCAAAACTAGTTGCCTTGGTTTGTGTCGTTTTTTTTCATTTACTTTGCCAGGGTCTTGGTAGTTCTGTTCAATGTAGACACTCATGTCCTTCAGTTATAAGAAAATTTCTTGTATAATTTCTGCAACATTAAGGGGCTTATTCTGAGCATCCTTATTGGTTGTCCTATCTTCAGTATTGCCCATAAAAGTGCCTGTGTTGAAGATTTTTTAAAGCTTTATTTATTGTTCTCTCTCTTTAAACTTAACAAAAGGAAAGCTGATATCTCTTGTGGAAGTGTTCCTACAGATACCATTATTCTCTCCCCTTAGAGAAGGGGTAGACTCTTTCTTGGAAAAAGAAGAGTCAAACTGATTATATTAAGGTTAGATATTGGGTATATTTGGGTTTTCAACTTATAATGAATTAGCAATAATTTTGTATGTGTTACTGAGACCTGTTCAAAAAAGAATGTTTTGACTTCTAAGTGCTGTAATTAGCAAATTTTATCTCCATGTGTAAAATAAAATAGTTCAACCAGTATTAATTAGACTTTCACTCTTCTGACTGGATTTGGAAAAGAATAAGCCAGGGAAAGCTAAGCCCTAACTTCTGATGTAAGAGATTTGGGCAGAGGTGCTAGTCAGAAATAGGTGCACTCCTGATGCTAAGAACAGGGCAGGCAGATGGAGGAATGAGTCTTAAAGGGCTGAGCCTGGGTCAGGTGATAGGACTAGAAAGGTGCCAGTCTTCTTTGTTCTAGGGATGCTTTGATATCTTACTTCATTGTTCCTGAGAACAAACAACGGAAAGCAGGGGTCAGATAATTGTCTGGTGGTGGTTGTCATTGACTTCAGAGCCATTGCCAGCCACATTCATCCTCAGAGATGTCCACTGAGAGAAAGAATAACTTCAACCAGCAGTGGGAATAGGCAGGATGCCACTTCCACCTTTCCCACAGCACCAAATACATAGTCCTCTTTCCGTTCTTAAGGGCGTCTTTTGATACTTAATTTGGTTGAGTCATGTAAGTGGGGCAGGAAGGATACAGAAAAACAAGGCAGAAACCATACTGTAACAATGTCACTCATTGTTCTCGAAGAAGAGAGATCTTGGAATTTGTAATAGGTACAGCCCCAAATGGTCCAGGATATCAGGAGCTGCACAAACAGTTGACTAGGACGTTGATAACCACATGCAAGGGAAAGAGATGGTTTTGGAGTGTGGCTGACACCGGAAGGATACCTAGCATTGTTCCAAGACAAGCAATGGCAGTAATAGTGCGAGGAGTGAGTCAACCAGACTAATTAACAAATTCTGTCTCCTTGTGTAAGATATAATAGTTCAGCCAATATTAATTAGATCCTCACTCCTTTGGGTCTTGGGAGGCAAGAATAATATTATAAAATGTATACCTTAGACATAAATAATATTATAAATAATGATAAAGGGTTTTTTTAAGCTCTTTATATGAATTGATGCCTTTGATCTCCATTATAACCCAATGAGGTAGGCAGTACATTGTCTTCATGTACAGATGAGGACACTTAGTCAAAGAGGAGTGAAATAACTTGCCAAGCACATACAGTTTCCAGCACCTTCATGGAATGAATCCCCTTAAGGGAAAAAAGAAAATATCTAAAAAAAAAATTCAGTCCTAGCATTCCGGGAGGCCGAGGCGGGCGGGTTGTTTGAGCTCAGGAGTTCAAAATCAGCCTGAGCAAGAGCGAGACCCCGTCTCTACTAAAAATAGAAAATAAATTAATCGGCCAACTAAAAATATATAGAAAAAATTAGCATGGATGCCTGTAGTCCCAGCTACCCGGGAGGCTGAGGCAGAAGGATTGCTTGAGCCCAGGAGTGTGAGGTTGCTGTGAGCTAGGCTGATGCCATGGCACTCACTCTAGCCCAGGCAAAAGCGTGAGACTCTGTCTCAAAAAAAAAAAATTTAAGAACAGGGCCTTGCTTTGTCATCACAGCTCACTGCAGCCTCAAACCCCTGGGCTCAAGCAATCCTCCTGCCTCAGCCTCCCTAATAGCTTGGACTACATGCACATATCAGCATGCCCCGCTGATTTTTAAATTTTTTCTAGAGACAGGGTCTTGCTATGTTTCCCAGGCTTGCATCAAGCTCCTGGGCTCAGGAATGCTCCCACCTTGGCCTCCCAGAGCTCTGGGATTACAGGGGTGAGCCACCATGCCCAGCCAGAAAATGGCAATTTTATTATTTATGTTTCCCAGGAGAAGAAAGAGCTATTTCCTTAGTCTACAGTGACAATAACCTACTACTACATGACTATGTGGGGCTCCAGCACCTGACAGAGAATCCTGCAAACCCATTCGCGTTGCCTTGGGAAACCTGATGTGTGCGTGAAAATGATTAAAGTGTATTCAGATGTGGGAAGGGAAACAAAGAGGATTACACTTGATATTTCTCTCTTTAAGAACAACTGCATAATATTAATTTTACTTAAGTGCAGGATATGGATTGTCTATTAATTACAATTTTTAAAAAGTATATCACTCTATATGCCTTTCCTGGCAAGCATGTACTCATAACAAGCTTGCTTCAGTTTCACTATTTAGGAAAATGCTCCCCTAAACATTTTTGGCTCTGAATATTTCAAACTAAAGATTCTTTTATCAGATTTATCTGGATAATTCTACTAAATCTTCACTCCTTTGCAAGGGTAGACCTGGGATGAAGGTGTAAGAAATCAGAGAGAATGTTAAAATTAATTTGCTCCCTCAAAATAATTTTTGTATTTTACTATTCGTATTCTTTGATATGTGCTGTCCTTGGGTAATGAAGCAGGAAAGGAAACAGCATTTATTTAGTTCTCACTATGCCATACACTTTACCTGCTGAAGTTTGTGACGTCCTTTACCTCCTTTAGTCTCATTTGGTTCTTGGGAGGCAATTTAGCACCAGATTAAAGGCACAGCTGTGACATCAGAAAGGCATAAAAGTTCAAATTCCGGCTCTAGCACTTAACAGCTTCAGGACTTTGCACAAGTCACATAATGCCTCTAAGCCTCAGTTTATTCACGAACTGTTACAAGGAAGAGATGAAATACTGCAGGTAAGCACAGAGTCACAACACTGGCTATGATAGTGCCAGGGCCAAGGGGAGGTGTGTGAGGCAAAACTTAAGGTGCAAAATTTAAGGGGGTGCTAAAAAAACTTAGTGATCCAGATAAGTCATATCTTAATGAAATATTTTAAAAATAAAAATTGATGCCCAAAATCCATAATTCATAAAGTATAAAAATTTTCAATAAGGACAGGATCAATATTCTTAATTTCCTTTGCCTGGCTTCAATATGGCTTGGCATGGCACTATATAGCACAGCCTCATGTGGTGGGTATTGCCATTTCTCTTTTGTTATTGAACAGAAGTGAAAGTTGCCTTTTCATTCTCCTACCTATGAGGATCACTGTCCAATAATGTACGACTTGGCAAAGAAGTCGAAACAAGAGTGTCAGCTTATGTGGGGCTTCGTTGTCTAAACTGTGGTGTCATGATTGGCTAATACAAGGTAGTCCATGACTGCTTGCTGAACTAGACTGAACTGAGCCAATGTAGCATCAATCTTCAGAAGAGCTTAAAGACTATACATGTATGTGTTTGGGCCTATTTTTCTGAAAACTGATGGAAAGAACATTTTTCCAAAATCAACATATAATAGAATTCTCCATAATTACCACTGAACTGGGTTTTGGATAAATCAGTTTTATTACGAGGCTATTCTAGAATTTCTGGCCATAAACTCTTTGTACAGAGCCTTCTTTATTTCAGATTTCACTCTCTAGTAAGCAGTGTTATGTTAAGGCTCAGTTGTATGCCGTGTAAATACACCTCAAGGCTGAATTTGCCCTCCTATATACACCCACATTTATCTAAGTTAAGATATAAACACTACTAGAAAATATCTTCCTAATATTTTATGCTTTCTCTGCTTGTTCTGCCTTAGTTGTAGTTACTTTAAAAAATCCTTATAAGACGGATAGACACCAATAAATTCATAATCAAAACATAATATTTGAGAGAATGAGCCTGCAAATAAAGGGAAATTATTAGCAAAAACAACTAAACCAATTATAGTTTATTCAAAACATATGAAAAATCCATTATTTTTCCATATAAATGAGGGTTAAAAGGATTTCCTTAATTCTAGGTTACTGTTATCAACAAAGAAAAGCAACAAAGAGAAGCCATAAAGAATAACATACATTGTGTTAATTGGGCATTAACCCAAGTTTTTTTAGTTTCTGTTTTTTAGAGAGAGAGTCTCGCTACATTGTCCAGGCTGACCTCGAACTCCTGAGCTCAATCCTTCCACCTCAGCCTCTGGAGTAGCTGGGATTATAGACTTACATCACCATGCCCAGCATAGCTCAAGTTTTTAGTTGGTTATTCAGAGAATAACGTCGCAAGATCTGAACCCCACCTTTGTTCAATGCAAGATTTCGTTTATTTGATGAAACAAATAATTTCATTTGATGATGAAATTAATCATAGAATTTAGACTGAGCCAGTCAGTGCAAACAGGTATTGTCCTCTCCCTTGCTTCAGCACTACAACAGTATATTTAAATGCAGAGACTATTTTCTCCTATCTTAAAACATCCACTTGGCACTAGAGACCTCTCTATCGATGTTATTTCTCACCTTCCTCACACTGCCAAACTTCTCTAAAGAGTGATCCACACCTCTCTTCATTTCTTCAGCATCCAGTCTTTTCTCAGCCCACAGCAATCTGATAACTAAGATACACTCATGAAGATCACCAGTGACCTTCTATTCACTAAATTTTCTTGCCTCTCTGCAGGATCTATCCCCCTGAACCTTTCCGTCCTTGTATCTTTTCACCTGTGCCTTCTCTAACATTGTCCTCACCCTTACATCTCTGCCTCTTCCTCACTATTCCCTCTGGGAACCTTCTTCCTCTTCCTGGTCCCTACATGTGACCCTTGCAGTCCCATTCTTTGGCATTTTATTATTAGAGATAAACAATGTGTGACATACTTCTCAATGGATCTTGACACCCTACTGAATCACAAGCCTTGGTGAAGAGTGGCTAAAGATGCTGGGTGCGGTAACTCACGCTTGTAATCCCAACACTCTGGGAGGCCGAGGCGGGCGGATAGCTTGAGCTCAGGAGTTCGAGACCAGCCTGAGCAAGAGCGAGATCCCGCCTCTACAAAAAATAGAAAAGTTAGCCAGACGTGGTAGCGTGCGCCTGTAGTCCCAGCTACTTGGGAGGCTGAGGCAGGAGAATTACTTGAGTCCAGGACTATGAAGTTGCAGTGATGATGCCATTGCACTCTAGCCAGGATGACAGAGAGAGTCTCTGTCTAAAAATAAAGAAAAAAAAGTGGCTTAGAATAAAAAGTGATAACTCTTTATCCATTCCAAACTCACCACAGCTTTGGCCCAGCTGCTTTCCGGGCTTTTTAAAAATACTGTTTTTGACCTTCACAAGCTCTTAACCTTTACTTAGATGTGCCTGCTTGCTGGCCTCATGGATGTGTGGTACATCCTGTCTTTATGACTAGTAACAGTGCATAGACACAGGTAGGACCAGAACCCAGCTGTGCAATAAATCACTTTAAAAAAATTCCCGCAGTGACTAGCACAATATAGTGCACAAATTATTTATACTTAATGACTGCTTGGTGAATTCTATTACAGCCGTATAGTTTCTAAAATTGCTCTTCTTTGACAAAAACTATTTTTGGTAACCTTTTCCAGCATAAAATACTTTGCAATAAATCATGGCCTTTTTTATTACTTTTTTTTTTTTTGAGATAGGTTTCATTCTGTCACCTGGGCTAGAGTGCAGTGGCATCATCATCATAGCTCACAGCAACCTCAAGCTCCTGGACTCAAGCTCCTGGACCCAAGCGACCCTCCTTCCTCAGGGCCCCCAAGTAGCTGAGACCACAGGCGTGTGCCACCACGTCTGGCTAGTTTTTCTAATTTTTTGTAGAGATGGGGTTTTGCTCTTGCTCAGGCTGGTCTTGAAGTCCTGGCCTCAAGTGATCTTCTGCCTTGGCCTCCCAGAGTGCTGGGATTACCAAACATGAGCCACCGTGCCCCCACCTGGCCAGGTTTTGATTTTATTTGAGAGAAGAAGTCACAGGATGGTTTAAGCAAAGGAGTAACCTGATCTGATATATTCTGGTGGTTGTTTTGAAAATGAATTACGTAGGGCATAAGAGAAAGTAGAGAAACCAGTTTTTAGGCTATTGTAGTAGTGAGGGATGATGGTGGCTTAGATTACGATGATCCCAAGGAAAATGGAGGTGGACAGAAGTGGACAGAATTGGCCTGACTTTGGATATAATGTAGAGAGAAAGTCTAGCAGGCTTGTGATGCATTAGTCAGGGAAGGAGGAAAGATAAATCAAGGCTTTTGTTTAGTTTTTCTTTTTCTATGCAAGCAACTGGGTAAATGATGATGCCATTTATGAAACAGAGAACTCTCCGGGAGGAGCAGTTTCAGGGGCAGAATCAAGAGATCAGTCTGGAACAGGTTAAGTGTGTGCTGCCTACTAAACCTCTGAGAAGGAGTATCAAGATGGCAGTGGGAGCTGAGTCTGAAGTTTGGGGGAGAATTGGAGTAGAAGCTACCTTTTGACTGGCATTGGCATGCAGGAGGTACTTAAAGCCACGGGTCTAGGCGAGACCATCTAGGGAAGATGTGCACGTGGGGAAATGCGAAGGGCCCAGAACCAAGCTCTGGGGCAGAGACAGAGGAACCAGATGCCAGAAATCAAGAACCAAGAACCAGGAAAGGAGATCGAGAAGAAGGAGGCTGTGTAGTTGAAAGAAAACCAGGAGAGTGTGGTGATGCAGAAGCCAAAAGAAGAGTTTCAAGGACAGTGCTGACCCACTGGTCTGCCAGACAAAAGGCCGCTGAAAAGTTTCAAAAGTTAAGGCCCAAAAAGTGAGTGATGACTTTGGCAACATGGAAGTCACGGGGACCGTGATAAGGGCAGTTCTGGTGGAGTGGTGGGGACAGAATCTCTACTGGAGGGGGCTGAGGAAACGATGGGAGTGAATGAGGATGCAGTGACCATAGGCAATGTTTTCAAGAAGTTTTACAGTGAAAAAGTCCAGAAAAATGGGAAGGTAGCCAGAAAGAGATGATGTAGAGTCAAGAGAAGTTTTTTTGTTTTGTTTTTTAAAAATAGAAGATAGAGTAGGTTTTCTTCCTCATAGGAGTGATCCAGTAAAGGGAGAGAAATCAGTGATGCAAGAGCAGAAGTAATAGTTATAAATCATAATTTTAAAATCCTGACAAATGAGTAATTACATACAAGTCCCTTAAATTATATGAAAAACTTTCAGCAAAAAGTCTCCTTGATTTTGAATGGTTCTGTGAAGATTTCTGGTATTTTGTTAGCATCTCCTCA
>NW_012151618.1:8043798-8046584 GCF_000956105.1 Propithecus coquereli | reverse complement strand
CTCGCTCTTGCTCAGGCTGGTCTCGAACTCCTGAGCTCAAACAATCCACCCACCTCGGCCTCCCAGAGTGCTAGGATTACAGGTGTGAGCCACCATGCCCGGCCTCTCATTCTTTGTTTCTAAATATTTACTCTTGAGTTTAGATGTATCCAATTTTTTGCCTGCTGAGAGTTTAACTATCTCCATAATTCATATTTGTCACATGTAATGAGTCCGCGTCCACACTGGACATTATTGTGCTGTGATTAAGTGATCAAGTCCTGAGTCAGCCTGGCTTGAATTAAACCTCAGCTGAGATACATGACACCTGTGTGGACTTGGGAAAGTTAATTAAAATCTCTGAGGTGCAGTGTCCTTTTCTGTCAAAAGTTAATAATAATACCTATCTCACTAGGTCGTGAGGATTGAATAAGAAAAAATATATAAAGTGCATGGCACACAGTAAGCATTCCACACAAAAAAAATGGCTATTATCATTACTACATACGTAAATAAAAAACAAAGGGAAAAATATTCATATAAGTTAAGAAATTTACAATAGTAAGAGTCAATAAATTGCCTAGTGAAATCAATAAATGACAGAAATTTCTTATAAATTGCTCAAATAATCATTAACTTTGCTTTCATGCAGCTTTCAAAAGATACGCATTAAATGTTTTGGAACCAGATAGAGGTGTGAACATACCAAATGCCACTCAATTGAACACTTTAAGGTGGTTAATTTTATGTTATGTGAAATTTCACCTCTCTAAAAAAAAGAATACATTGAACACCTACTATGTGCAAAGCACATACTGTGCGCCTTATTTTGTTTATGAGGATATGGCCACAAGGTTCTTTTCCTTTCCTGGTCAAAAACATCAAATTAAAGCAGAGATAAATAGATGATAGATAGATAGATAGATAAATAGGTAGGTAGATAGATAGATAAGGTTTGAGGGTTTAGAAAATCTGTCCCCAAGGATAAGAGCTTACAAACCTCAATACTTTCTCCTAGGCAGTACCAAGGACTCCCAGGTATAGGCCAGCAATTACTATGAGGTATAGTTAGGCAGCAAAGTCAAAGCAGGACATGGTTACAAGTAAGGATTTAGGTTGATGTTTTAGACTAAAGAGCAGAAACCCAGAGAGGCTCCTGCAAGGAAAGCAGACTTGAGAGAAGTCTTAAGCAGCACCAGGGAGAGCTCCCAGCCAGTAGCAGTTTCCTACTATATCCTGAAGAAACTACCCATTTTCCTCCAGAAACTAAGGTCTTCCGCAGCTTGTCCTGCCTTTAAAGCAGGGACATCTAGGACTTAAGGACCTTTCTGACCTCCAGTGATGGGAACCACATCTGCTTCCACTCAAGAATCTTTGGCCAAGTTCTCAGGGACCTGCCTTTCCGCCGAACTCGAATTCTACCTAGAACATCGCCACCTCAAGTGTGGTCTTCGCGCCAGGAGCATCAGCCCGCTGCTGTGTTAGGAATGTAGAATCGAGGGTCCCACCTCAGGTCTAAGAAACCAGAATCTGCATTTCAGCAAGATCCCCTGCTGATTCACATGCACATCAAAGTCTGAGAAGTATCGGCCCAGAGAATGGAACCCCAGAGTCTGAGTCTTCATGAGCCTTCAGGAGGCTCCTTCACTGGATGGGAAATAGTGGTCCTGGTGGTAGAAACCCTGGTCATTAGAATCACTGGAAACAAATCTATAGCAGGGTATGGTGGTGCACACCTGAAGTCCCAGCTACTTGGGAGGCTGAGGCAGGAGGATCACTTCAACTCAGGAGTTTGAGGCTGCAGTGCGCTATGATGACGCCACTGCACTCCAGCCTGTGCAACACAGTGAGGCCCTGTCCCTAAAAAAGAGAAAGAAGAAATCTGGAATTTTGTGTTATAAAAGATCCCCAATTAATGTCATGCCATTTGGAAATTATAAAGACTATCTAATTGATTATACAATACGTCATATAAAACACTGCGAAGAAACATAATAAAAATGAAGAAGCAATGGGGAAAGTTCTCTCAAGGCTGATAACCAATATGCAATAATATCCAACTGATATTCAGTCTTAAATGTGTTTATTTTTCCATTAAACTCAGCTGTCCTAATTTGAAAGATCCACCAAAAATATCAGTTGCTATTTAGCTTCCCTTTGTTAAGAGTTGTTTAATTTTTTTAGACAATGAAGTTAATTCTCATCACTGCAGGAAGGAGAACGGAGTGTCATGAAACCACAGAAGGGTGTCCCCACCTGCATATGGTCACAGTGGCATGGCTCAGGGACACTGTGACTAAAGGCATGTCCTGGTCATTTAAACTCACAAGGGTATAATGAGGACCCCCACAATCAGAGCTAGAAGCTGCGTGTGAGAGATGTGTTTTCTTCTTCTGTTTGCTTTTTGCATTTTAATTTCCCAGCAGGAATATTTTTGCCCTGCTTCTTAGATGGCAGTCCCTAAGGAGCCATTCTCCATTTTTATCCTGCAATGGATTTGCTAGGCCACCACTTCAGGTCTGCTCTCTGTGAATCAATCAAGTATACAGGAGGCACTCACTCAGAGTCCAGCTCTGGGCTGGGTAGCGTGAGAGGAAGGGTTGGGTAGTGACACCCAAAATGTGTTTAAGTTGCATGACCCCCTACCCTTGAGAGGTTTCTTGTCTTACTGGGTAGAGTTTTTTTTAAAGAAAATAGATCAGGACGGAGGGCGTGGTGGCTCATGCCTGTAATCCTAGCACTTTGGGAGGCCAAGGTGGGAGGATTGCTTGAGGCTAGGAGTTCAAGACTAGCCTGAGCAAGAGTGA
>NW_012151618.1:7971978-8042621 GCF_000956105.1 Propithecus coquereli | reverse complement strand
GCTTCACAGCTAGTAAGTGATGGAACCTGCGTTTAAAATCTTGCATGTCTGGCTTCAAAGCCCAAGCTCTTTACCCCTCTGTTCCTTACCAGGTATGAAGAAGGAATCAGAGCAAGAAAAGTTATTCTTTAGGGTTTTTCCTACCATGTCTGGGTAACATGAACAACAACACCTGGAGGAAAAAAATAGCTGAATAAGTGAACTCGACTGAACATGGTACCAACCTTGAGAAACACTTTTGCAACCTGGGTTGAGCTATTGATTAGACCAAATTCTAATAATCTTCCCAAGTTTTCTTTGCCTACTCTTGGAGAGAACAGATTCACAGGAGACCATAGAACCAGCTTGCTTACTCCTGGGAGTTAGAGAAGATTGTTTCCTAAAAGGGGAAAGGTGGAGTTATAGCTGATGAATACGACTGGTTGTAAAAATAAGTTTAGGTAGGCCGGGTGCAGTGACTTACTCCTGTAGTCCCAGCTACTTGGGAGGCCAAGGTGGGAGGTTCTCTTGAGCCCAGGAGTGAGGTTGCAGTGAGCTGTGATGACGCCACTACACTCTAGCCCAGGTGACAGAGTCTTAAAAAAAAAATCAGTGTGGACAAATTACACCCAGGTCACTCCTTTTGCATATAAGGTAGGTTTTCTGTCGTCACTGTTGTCACCCCCTCCTTTGTAGCTCACCTATTGTCACAACCTCAGAACTACCTCACAGCTCAGGCTGTGCCCTCAATGTGCTTGCACTGTGAGGCTTATGCTATCATCGGGATTTAGTTCTCTAAAGAGAAAAACGTGTCAGCTGGCTTAATGTCTTCCTGGTAAAGTAGAAGGAATGCTTTTTATTATTATTATTATTAAACATAGCTACATTGATCATAAAGCAAGTTTAACACTTAGAGCTTGCGGAGGCAACATTAAGAAAATCAAGTCGTTATAAAAGGGAAGGTGACAGTGTGGGATGGCACTTGAGCCACTGGCTTGGCATCCACAGACGTGGGGGAGACGGAACCCGAATGCTGAAGAGCAAAGCCTGGGTGTTCAGAGCACATCCATCTGGATCTCCGCGCGCTGAACTCACTTTCTATCTATAGCGTCCCTCGTTTTGATTTTCCTTTTAAAAATGTATTTCCCAGGATCCTTCCAGGGTAACCACGGAAGTGCCTCAACTGCTTCCCCACCTCCCTCCCCGCCCCAGCCCCCATCAACTCTCCAGTGATTCTGGGCACGTCACCAGATGCAGACACGACTGCACACGTCCAGGACACGGCGGTTTACAAACTCTTTGGCTGCTTACTTGCAGAGAGAATTTGGAAAAACGATGCATCTCCATGTATATTTTTAAGTTGGCATCTAAAATTTTTCACCATAAGTTCAAATAGTTGTAAAAGATGTCATTTCTGGCATAATGACATTTTAAAATAGAACGGTTCCAGCACTCTTTGGAATGATTCTAGTGTCCTCTAACCACCACTTCTATTGGATACCTACTTCACAGGGTCGTTGGGCAGATGAAAGGGTTTAACAGAGGCACAGTGCCTGGCACGTGGTAAATACTATGCATTTGCTGCACGCGTGGGTGCGCAGAGAGAGACGGAGGGGGTGGCAGGATGTCTGCAGTAAACCTCAGGAGGGTTGTGGCAGATGATGTCGATGCTGCACCCCATGGTCCTTCGGCCCCCGTTTGAGTTAACACACAGCTCTGGTACCCACTTTCTGCCATGGGAAGACTTCACACCTCAAATGATGCATCTCACTGCTTCTCTGCCAGAGGGCTTTCTCTAGCACAAGGAAGTTTGCTAACACTGTTCATTAGGCACAACCTGGAAACTGAGGCAGCTGACTCCCTCAGGGGGCAGGAACCAGCGGGTTAAAGCCCCAGCCTCCCTGATCCCCTGGTGATACAACTGTTGTTCATGGTTTCCCAGAGGGTTCCCAGCAGGACTGAGGCCCAGCTGCCCTCGGTGGTGACTGTCTCATTAATGAACATGTTATTGCTGTTTTCTCTTTCCTGTCTCATGCCCTGCACTCACTCCCTTGTGCTTTCTGGGATCACCCCACACACAAACTACCTGTACCCAGGTTCTCTCAGGATCTCCTTGTGGGGAAACCTAAACCAAGACTGGGACAGATGAGTGTTCATTATACTGTTCTTTCCATTTATCTGTGGTTTGAAATGTTTCAAAGTGTACATATAAATAGATTTTTTTAAATGTTTCAGAATGGCAGCCCCATGGTATGGCTGGGTATGATACCCAGCTGTGTGCTCCAGAGCCTGGTCTGTGGCCCTCCCAGAGATTCTGGAAGCTACTGAATATCCCTTAATAAATCCATTTCTGCTTAAAAACAAATCATTGGTATTGAATGTTTTTGGAAGCACAAGGTACAGGAGAGTGGCTCTGAATGGGGGATGCTCTGTCACCCAAGGGCAGCTAAACCCCTCCCAACCTCTGTGCTATTCCTTTTGCTACCATTAAAAAAAATTACCATGAACTTGGTGGCTTAAGACAGTACAAACACAGTATGTTACAGTGCTGTAGGTTAGAGATCCAGCACGGGCTCACTGGGCCGAAATCAAGGCGTAGGCAGGACTGCAATCTTTTTGGAGGCTCTACAAAAGGCTTGGTTTCCTTGCCTTTTCCAGCTTCTAGAGGCTGCCTGAATTCCTTGGCATGTGGCCCCTTGCTCCGTTTTTAAAGCCAGAAATGGGGGGTCAAGTCTTTTCCACAAGGCATCTCTCTGACCCTCTCTTCTGCCTCCCTCTTCCACTCTTAAGGATTGGTCCCATCTCAAGATCAGCGGACTAGCAACCTTAATTTCCTTTTACCACGCCAGGTAATGAAGGTGTTGAGGAAACGCCACCCCAAAATACTTTAGTATGTTGATTACTTCCAGCTGGAGGCACTTAAAAAACAGCAAAGGCAGAGAGAGAGTTTTTCTGAAGTCTCCTTATCTGCCTACATACAGATCCTCCAAAACAACTCAATCGTCAATTCCCCTGGAATTTCAGCCATCTGGGAAGATTGACTCTTATCACAGCAGAGGAGACTAGCAGTCAACACCACACCCACACAAACTCTGTTCTTCTAAAGGCCCATTCATCTTTCCCCCAAATTATTTACTCTCCCATAAATTTGTCTACGTCCCTCCTCCCCTCTCCCCTACCAAGAGGGTATGTAAGCGCCTAAATCTCACTGGTTTATTGGGGATTCACTTTTCTTTCCTGTGATACTCCTGCACATGTAATAAATTTGTAAACCTTTTCTCCTGTTAATCTACCTGTTGTCAGTTTATTTCACAGACTCAGTTTCGAACCCTCAGAGGGTAGAGGGAAAGTCTTCCCTCTCCTCTGGTCACATATTCACCCCTTCATAAGGTTAGAATGTGGACATCTTTGTGGGGGGACATTATTCTACCTGCCAGAGCCCCACAACAGCTGGACCCTCATCTCTCCCTTCTGGGAGGATGGTAAGAACAGCTGGGAGGAAGCTGTGACTGCCCAAGCAAATAGGTTTCCTGAGGAAATGAAAACAGCCACCTACCAGTGGCTGAAACAAGAATCTTGCATGCTAGAATAAGGTAATGGCTTAGAATTCTGCTTGCAAACTTAGGCTTAAGTGGGGAGACTTTTATATTTTCCCAAGTTTATATCCCCTAAAATAAGGAAATTAGTTATTAATTCTTCAGTTCGCAGAGCGTATTACAGTTTTTTTTTTCTTTTTAAATACTGTCAACCCAGTTTTGAGGCCCTTGCTAGAGATGCTTAGTTCCTCTTCTTGAGTAGTCAATTAAGTCCACAGCCCCAGCCACCTGCCTCACTTGGCTGTCACACTCCTGGCCGCTGTACACCTACCCTAATTGCCTGGGGACAGGAACCAGACAACTAGGGACAGCCCCTATGTCCCAGAGCTCAGTGAAATTACTCAAATTAGTCAAACCTAAACCTTCTACCCTGCCTCACCGACACCTTCCCATGCAGACCACAATGAAGGTGCTTGCCCCAAGGTCCCCTCTCTGCATTTGCCTGGTGACTGGTCCCCATGCTTTACCCTGTGGCCTTGTGTGGTGTGCCGTTGCTCCCCAGGGAACTGTGAGTATAACGAAACTAAACCTTTTTGATTTCTCTCTCTTGATCCGCACCCTCACCCACGGTAATGTGTCTACGACACAGGGTCAGTGTGTTCAACTGACCTTTCTCATTCCTTAATTTTTGATTGATTTTTCTCCCTGCAAAAGGCTCAGGGAAGACATTTCTCAACCGGTACAAGGCTAATTTTAATGTCAACAGAGGAAAGTTCAGAACAGCCTGAGGCAACTCTCTGCCCTGCCACTCCCGATGCCCAGAACTTCCCTCGGGCCACTCCACAGCAGATGGCAGCAGAGAAGGTGCAGGGACGGTGACCCGCTGTAATCCTGTTTCTTTGGAACTGTGTTTTGATTGGTCCAGAAGCCAGCCTCCAGAGTAGGAACCTGAATTCTGACCAGAAGAAACAGCTTCCCCTTCACAAACCACCCACAGCTGCTTCCCAGACTCACGATGCCCCAGCGAGTCTTTTCTGTTCCAAACAAAATTCCTAGATGCTAAACTGCCCCAAACTTGTAACCGTACTGCTCCATCTTAGGGACCCAGTGGCCGTCCCCACTCCTGAGCCGTGACTGTCTCCAGCGTCATCTCCACACTCAGGGTGGACCAGAGAAGCTGGACCCAAGTGCAGCTCTGGGTCAACTGTCCCCAAAATCGAAGGTCTTCTCCTTCTTCCTCCTCTTCCTCCTCTTCCTCGCCTTTCCCCTCTCCCCCTCCCCACTCCTTCTATAATATTCTCCCCCTTTCTCTTTACGGGGACAGTCCCTCCTCCCCCATTTTTCTCCGACCCACTCAAGCAAGGGCTGCAGCAGATTTCAACCCGGGGCACCAACCTAGGACAGGTACAGGTTAAAATATTTCATTTCTAGTTTTACAGCCCTTTTAGAATTTGTGTAGCAGGATTTATGGTTCTCATTGGAAGAGCCCCCCTCCCCCAAATAAATGAAAAATAAAAAATATTTCATTCCTCCTGGTAGAAGGAGGTGATTTCATTCCCGTGAGGGTGAGAGGGTAGAAACATTTCCTATACGTTTTTTCTTTTCCCTGATCTAAAGGAGAAGTGGGTACAGCTATGTTGAGTTTGTTGCATTTGAGGCCTATGTTTAAATTTCCATTAATACTCTGAATAATTTCCTTCTCCTATTCATGCTCCCAGCCCAACTGCTTGTCACCTTTTCTTGGTGGGAACGCCAGCAGTCTCTTTGGGAAGATGCACACATACCACTTTGTTTCTGCTGAAGATTGATGTTCATCCTGCTACCTTAGACAGAAAGAACCCTCCCTCCTGCATGTCGCCTGCTCCGGGTGCTGCTCCCAAAGCCAATCACAGCCTGTGCTCTGTGCTTCCTCCCCACCCCTCCCTCACCTATGAGACTGAGATTGGGGCTCATTCGTAGAGCAAAACCTTAGAATAAAATAACCATAAAGCTAATATAATTCAACCTAACTTTCAAAAGGCAAATGAATAGCCTAGTGTAAAATCTACACTAAAGAAATACCTGTTACTTGAGCTCTGTTTAAATGTAACATTGTTCAAACTCATTTTCTAACTTTTAAAATGGTTTCTTTCTTTCCAACACAGGATGTGGGACGTTTCCCAGGTTAATTAGTTACCCATTTCCCTGTTGGCTCTGGGTCACCAGGAAAGACCCCGATTTCTTTCTCCTTCAGTCACTGTGAGTCACTGTGGTTTCTCATAGTCCCTCCCCCTCCTCCCCACACTCCTCCCTGGGCAGGGAGGAAGCTGGGGGGGACTGAGTATTACTTAACAGTTAAGAGTTAACCACTAGTGTGGTACTGAGTTCAGCCAGCTCCACTCACTAATTCTGTAACTTTAGATAAGTTCAGCTTAACCTCTCTAAGCCTCAGTTTTCTGAAAAATGGGGCCAATAGTAATACTGACACTATCTTCTGTCCTAAAAATTTCTATACTATCATAGTACTGATGTCTAATAACTTCTGTACTATAATAATAGTATTAATACTATTTTCTGTACTAATACTTTTTGTACTATGATATTGATCCTATTTTCTGTACTAGTAATTTCCATACCTTAATAATTTCTGTACTAATAATATAAATATAATAAAAATCTGTGCTACTAATAATTTAATAATGATAATAATTCTGCCTAATTTCTGTACTACTAGTATCTGTACTAATAATACTTATATTTTTTTATAAAATGAAGTTAATAATACTACTGATCTTATAGAGTCATTCTGAACATTAAATGAAAAAACAGGTAAAGCAGGTGTAGTACATAGTAAGTGCTTAATAAATGTTAGCTATTATTATTGATGTTGTTATTAGTCTTTTATTCTTTCTCTCCACCACCCCCCTTGTACCTACACAAACTTGTGCATAAAATTTAAAACTGGCTTGTTTTCAGGTCTGTCTTGGTACAGAAAAGGCAGGAGAGTAAGATCTCTAGTGTCAACTGCACTGGACCAGGTCTGGAGTAGAAGCAAACAGGTAAACCTCGCGTGGACATAAATTCAATGAGTGGTGTTTGGAGAATGAAAGGGAGGTGACCCTTTGCTATTGTCTTCTTCACTTCCCCTTTCAGGGAGGAGCTTCCTTATGAGACAGTGTGGGCTGAACCACTTTAGGTTGACCCTTTGGGTTACATTTTTATTTAATTTTTATTTCTATTTGCTTTGTATTTTTTTGAGACAGCGTCTTGTTCTGTTACCCAGGCTAGAGTACAGAGCTGTAATCACAGCTCACTGCAGCTTCCAACTCCTAGGCTCATCCTCCTGCCTCAAACTCTGGAGTACCTGAGATTACATTTTTAAATGAGATTTTTAGGGCTTCATTTTGTTCTTTGCATTTTATTTAATTAATTAATTTACTCATTTACTTTTATTTTAAATGGAGCCATGCCTGAAACTCTTTGGATAAAAGTTTGTGAATTAAGAACAACTGTTTCACATGTTTTAAGAAGAAAAAGAGACCAGGCATGGTGGCTCACGCCTGTAATCCTAGTACTCTGGGAGGCCAAAGCGGGGGTATTGCATGAGGCCAGGGGTTTGAGGCCAGCCTGAGCAAGAACGAGACCCCGTCTCTACTAAAAATAGAAAAATAGCCGGGCGTTGTGACATGCGCCTATAGTCCCATCTACTCGGGAGGCTGAGGCAGGAGGATCCCTTAGCCCAGGAGCTGGAGGCTGCGGTGAGCTGTGATGATGCCACTGCACTCTAGCCCAAGTGATAGAGTGAGATCCTGTCTCAAAAAAAAAAAAAAACCAAAAAATAAAAAAATAGAAAAAATCAACATGCGTAACGTATAACCCCGCACCCACCTCCACCCTGACTTTCCACTTCTAGCCTGGCAGTGCCCAGGTCTGTGTCCTCAGAAGCCTGGAATAGTTAGTAAATAAACAAAAACTTTCCCCCCAGGCTTCCTGGAGAAGAGGAGGTGTGATACATTCCTTCTTGTGTTAGTCCAATGTGTACTTCTGAACTGAATGTTGAGAGCTGAGCTAAACAGTCTTCAAAAACAAATGCGGTTTGTAGCAAAAGAAAAGATAATGCAGAATGATTTCATTTATGTAAAGTGTCTAGAACAGTAAATTTATAGAGACAGAAAGTAGTTCAGCAGTTGCCTAGGGCTGGGGGTAGGAGTGAGGATTAACCAAAAATGGCCGTGGAGAAACATTTCGAGGTAGTAGAAATGTTCTAAAACTGGATTGTGGTGATGGTTGCACAACTCTGTAGGCTTACCGAAATCATTGAGTTGCACACTTACAATGGTGAATTTTATGATATGTAAATCATGCTTCAGTAAAGCTGTTGGTTTTTTTTTTAAAGTTAGTGTAGGTAACTGATTTAAACTGGCATGCCAAATAACATAGTGCTTAGTATCTACATTAGGGTTCTGACTCCACCACTTGCAAACCATGTGAATTGGGGTAAATCACTCCACATTCCCCAGCCTCAATCTCCCCATCTGTAAAGTGGGTGAAGATAGTGTGTATCTCCTAAGGCAGAGTGCCAATGAGATGAGATAACTGGCAAAAAGCACTTAGAACAGCAGCTGGCACAAAGTCACTGTTTCTTACAGTATTGTATTTTATGTGAGAAATGGGAACAGGAGAATGCCCCATAGGCTGATGTTGAAAGTTGATCCTTTCTTGACTTGGGGAGGGAAGTTCATTCTGTAGTCTTCAATGAGAATGATCTGGGAAGAACATTTTGTAGCATTGTTTCCAGCCTCTCAGACCTATCAGTGCCGCTGTGCCCAAATGGTTCCTCAGTTCCACTCTCCTTTTCCGGAGGTCCTTGGACATTGATGTTCCCCTCCTTCTGGGTCAAGTTGTAAGGATACAAAAAGAGAGATTTGTTACCAGGAAGACGGAACGAATGGGAGACTGCAGGAGCTCCAGGCTGACTGCCCCAGACTGGCTGCCCTGGGAGATCTCTAAGGCAGATATGATCTGGGCAACTCAGTGTGTACATAGTCCCTGACTCCCGGATGAACCCAGAAAAGTCAAGGCTGGCTATTGGGAGCAAATGAGATAACTAGAATGAGGTGGTGTGGGAGGGAGGAGGCCTGTCCCAAGTCCAGTTGGGAGGGTTTGTTTTTTCCTTGTGTATAGAGGACACTTTATTCTGAAGTTTTTAGGGACCAAGGATGGACAGGATGAAGCAGCAGTAATTCTTGGAGGAAAGAGGCACCCAGTTGCATCATTTGTACCCTCACACACCTCATTCCCAGGCTGACCTGCCCATTCATTCATTCAACATACATCTACCTGAGTCCTAAACAGCCTGGGGCTGTTTTAGACAAGGTCCTTGTTCTCACAGACTTTATAGTTTAGTGGGAGACACAAACAATGAGCAAATAAGCAAATGAATCTATAACCTAAATGCTAACAAGCATAGGCGACGGAGGAGGCAGGGTGGCTGGTTTAGATTGAGTGGTCAGGGAAGACCTCTCTGAGAAAGTGACATTTTAGCAAAGTCTGGAGGGATGAAGAGAAACAAAGGTCTGGAGGAAGAGCATTCTTGGCCGAGGGAAGAGAACACGCACACGTCCTGGACCAGGTGTTGTCTCTGTGTGATCAAGGAGCACGAGGAAGCCGGTGTAGCTGGAGCAGAAGGAGAGGGACAGGAGGTGCCAGGAGATTATTTCAGGGTAATGGTCAGGGGCCAGACCTATTGGCTTTATTGGCCGTGGGAAACACATGGATTTCATTCTGGGTGGATGAAAAGCCACTGGAAGGGTTTTGAGCAAGGGAGGCAAGTGATCTGATTATTAGGTCATTCTGGCTGTTGGAGAGAATAGACTTTGGGTGCAGGAAGAAATAAAGGCTGTGGAACTGGATCCAGCAATCCAGTTGCTGGATTGAGGAGATGGGTCTCTCTTCCTGTTTTCCTGATGGATCTTCTCCTTCCTGTTTAAGTCCTGTGTGTGAACGTGTCTCCCTCCTTCTTCCCCCAACCCTGAGAATTAGTGGGTTTGTTTGTTTTTTTGTGGAGGTTAACCTTTAGACACACTTCAGTCCCCATCAATTCTCTGACACTGAGTCTTGAAGAAAAATGTTTATTAAGATTTGAAGGAAATTTGCTATTTAAAATGTTTTAACATAAAAGGAATCAATTACATCCCTGTGTGCCATGAATGCTAATTCTTTTTCTTTCTTTTTTTTAAACATTTCTACAACTCTCACTAGATCTCCACTGCCTGAACTGAAAGGAGACCCCTAGGTAAGGCTTTCCAGCCAGAGACACCCTCCCATAAGATAACTCAGAGGAACCAGGGCACAGAGAGTTTGTACTAATCTGCTCAGGCTGCCGTAACAAAATCCCACAGACTGGGTGGCTTAGACAACATAAACTTACCTTCTCACAGTTCTAGAGGCTGGAAGTCCAAGATCAAGGTGCCGGCAGGACTGAGTTCCTGTGAGGCCTCTGTCCTCAGCTTGCAGACAACCACCTTCTCACTGTGTGTGCTTGAGGCAGGGGGAGCTCTGATGTCTCTTCCTCTTTTCTTAAGGACACGAGTCCTATCTAATTAGGACCCCAACCTTATGACCTCATTTAACCTTAATTTTCTCCTTAAAGGCCCTATCTCCAAAAACAGTCACATTGAAGGTTAAGGCTCCAACATACGGATTGGGGGTCAGGGGGACACAATTCCCAATGAATGTTTGGTGAGGGTATGGGTAAATGAATGGATTTTTCTGGATGCTCTGGAACTATCAGAGCCCTCTGATGGAGCATGAGATGAGAACTAAGTGGCTGAGGCAGAGAAATTACAGGCTCATAAACTAAATGAGCTAGAGCCTCCATAAATCGGTAGTGTTCCTCTACATCAGCAATAAACAACTAGAAACTGTAGTAAAAATTAAGGTTCAGTTCACTGTAGTAACAATAATCATAATATCTCCGGTTTTACCTAACAAAGAATATATAAGACCCTTATGAGGACAATTCAGAAATACTATTAAAGCACATTTTTAAAAGAGTTGAATTAGTCCGGGGGGGGGGGGAGGTTGTTGGACAAGTAATTTTATAAAGATGTCATTTTTCCTAAAATTAATATATAAATGGAATTCCAGTCAAAATTCAAGTAGGGTTTTTTTACAAATTGATTCTAAAATCTAATTGGAAGGCTAAAGTCTTTGAATAGATAAGATAATTTTTAAAAAGAAAAGCCAAGGAAAGACTCAGTCTACCAGGTAATAACACAATTTTGAAGCCAAGAAAATACCACCAATAAAAATAGGGTGGTATATTAATTCAGAACCACACAAACAATCGGAACAAAATAAAGAGCCCAGAAACAGACTCGTGTATGTAGAAGTGTAGCAGAGGAAAGAGAGGGCATTTCCAAATCACATTAAGAGTAGATTATTATAGTAGATGATGCTGGGGAAAATTTGGCTCACTTTTTAGAGAAAATGAAATTAAATCCCTACTTCACAACATAATACCCAACTCTGAATGAATTGAAGACTTAACACCTAAATGTAAAAGATAAAATAGAAAACTAACAGAAGAAAATAGCAGAGAACATCTTTGTGACCTCAATATGAGGAAGATTTTCCTAAACAAGATCCCAAAAAATGTAAACCATGAAAAAAAAAATGATAAATTTGACTCAAAAAAAATAAGGGTTTTTATTCCATGGAGGACACCACAGACAAAACTAACAGATAAGTAATAGACTAGATGGCATTTGCAACATCTACAGCCAATGATGTGTTCATATCCAGACTTCCAAGGAAGTCCTAACAAATTATCATCATCATCATCAACAACAATCAAACAAAAAGACAGGAAACCCAATAGAAAAATGGACAGAGGACACCAATAGATCATTTTCAGAAGGGAAAATTTTCATGGCTAATAAGTCTATCAAGACGTTCTCAACCTCATTAGTAATTTAAAAATGAAAAATAAAAGAATAAATATCTAAAAATACCAAGTAAAAGATGGGACAGAACTTTACACCTAAGCTTTGAGTAAAAATTATGATGTCAAGTAATATCAAGTGCTAGCAGAGATGTTGGGAAATGCAACTGTTACTACTGGGGAAAGTGTAAACTTGTGCAGACATGCTGAGCTACAATCAAGCAGGACTCCTTGAAATCGACTATGTGTATATCTGATGACCCAACACCTCACTGATGAGAATACTCTCCAGGGAAACTCTCTACTAGGTCCATAAGGAGAGTGTATATGCAGATGTTCATTGCAGCATTGTTTGTGGTAGAGAAATCAGGAATTAGAAGGTATAAGCAAAAATGCAGAGTGTAGATAGAATAGACTTCTAAAGAACCAAATATTTCTGTAGCAATATGGTAGATCTTAAAAACATAGTATTAAGTGAAAAAATAAGAAATAGAGGCTGGGTGCCTATAATCCTAGCACTCTGGGAGGCCACGATGGGAGGATCATTTGAGCTTAGGAGTTCAAGACCTGCCTGAGCAAGAGTGAGACCTTGTCTCTACTAAGAGTAGAAAAATTAGCTGGGTGTCATGGTAGACACCTGTAGTCCCAGCTACTTAGGAGGCTGAGGCAGGAGGATCACTGGAGTCCAGGAATTTAAGGTTGCAGTGAACTATGATGATGCCACTGCACTCTACTTCGGGTGACAGAGTGAGACTCTGTATCAAAAAAAAAGAACAGCACAGTGCTATTCGTGTAAGTTAAAACAGAAAAGACCTATAAAACAACACTATGTATTTTCCAAGGATATTTACATATCCAAAGACATTTTAAATATATTAATAAGGATGCCTGTAGTGGGGGTTGGGGTTGGGGTTGGGAATGGGAGTAAAGAAGAGAAATAAAAGGGGAAAAGTAGGACAAAATTTTTAAAGGGAGGGACTTACATGGATCAATGGTGACAGATGTTCATGAATTAAGGAGTTTGAGTATGAATTCATTAATTTTGTATACCCAAAACTTTTAATTAACTAATTAAGTTTCTCATAGCCAAATAATTTTAGAACAAAAAATTATTAAAATGTTTTCAAACACATTTTACAGCAAAATGAAAACTTAATGCAAATGGGGAGACTTTTTAACAAGATATGCGGGGCAAAGACAACATCTCTTGGTAGTATCCGTGTTACTCTCCCTAATGGTCTGGGACTCTGATCTCACCAAAGCAGGGTTCAAGTGCAGATCACGGCAGTGGGTATGAAGATTGTTCCCAGGGCTGTGGGGGGAGGGGAGCGGAGAAGAAGGTGTAGGCCAGTGCTTAGGTCAAGTGTGACCAGAAACTGGCCTGAAAGAGCTGCCCTCGGCCCACCCACTTTCCCACGGTTGGGGATCTCTGAGCAACCCCAGGGAACATAACACTGGAAGAGGGAGGCAGATACCCTGTCAGCAACAGACCTGGGAAGGCAAGAATGTACTCAAATCTGTCGGGATGTTTGGGGTTTTATATTTTTTTCAGTGAAGGAGCCACGTGTAAAGGCTGGGAAACTGGCAGTGAGGGGGCACCTTTCCAGAGAGAAAATGGGTGATGTGTTGTGACGTGTTCCATCATTTGGTCCTGCCTAGGGAGGAAGGGTCTGTCCTCTACATCAGCAGCTAAGAGTCAAAGGATGGCTTTTTGGCCGGAGCCACCATCTTCCAGTAATTTGCCAAAATGGCGAACGAACACAAAGGGAAAGAGAAGAGGCACCCGATACATGTTCTCTAGGCCTTTTAGGAAATATGGAGCTGTTCCTTTGGCCACATACATGCAAATCTACAAGAAAGGTGATATTGTAGACATCAAGGGAATGGGTGCTGTTCAAAAAGACATATCCCACAGATGTCACCATGACAAAACTGGAAGAGTCTACAATGCTACCCAGCATGCTGTTGGAATTGTAAACAAAGAAGTTAAGGGCAAGATTCTTGCCAAGAGGACTAGTGTGCTCATGGAGCATATTAAGCACTCTCAGAGCCAAGATAGCTTCCTGAAACGCGTGAAGGAAAATGATCAGAAAAAGAAGGAAGCCAAAGAGAAAGGTACCTGGGTTCAGCTGAAGCACCAGCCTGCTCCACCCAGAGAAGCACCCTGTGTGAAGAACCAATGGAGAGGAGCCCGAGCTGCTGGAACCTATTCCCTATGAATTCTGGCACCTATTCCCTATGAATTCTGACACTTTGTGAGAAGTGGTGGAAAGGAGTCTGAGGTGCTGGGACTTGTTCCCTATGAATTCGTGGTGTAATAGGCATAGCACACTTTGTGAGAAGCAAAGGAAAGGACCTTGACCTGTTGGAACCTATTCCCTATGATTTTGTAGCGTAGTAGACAAAACTAATAAAAGCCACTGGACTCTAAAAAAAAAAAAAAAAGTCAAAGGATGAATAAAGACTCAGATGAGAGAGCGCTGATGAACAGCAGTGGGACCAGAGCATGTCTAAAAAAACGAGCTCAACTTCCCTTGTCAAGCTAGACAGGGACACAGCTAACCATACTGGCTATGAACATTCCTTAACAAAACAGAGGGTATCTCATGGGGGACGAGAATTGTCACACCCATTAGTGTGCAAATATTTTTCTTTTCTTAAAAGCGCTTCCACTAGGGACTTCAGAAGATACTGCTAGATAAAGGCACGTAACATACCATTACACAAGGCAGAGCCTGAGGATTGAAGAGAGAGACGCCTCTCGCACTGCATTCTCCCCTCAAGCCAGCAGAGGAGCCCTTTCATACCGGTTGAGGAGGACCTGGCTACAAGAAGTGACGAAATCTGGGTGTCTGACACCACAGCTGAAGAGCAAAAGCACTCGCCTAAGGTCGCTGTGTCTGTGGCCTCTAATTCTCACCCATGCATTTACGTACGCCAAGGTCGCATGTCTCACGTTCAAGAAGTCCCCATGCAGTCAATCCCTCCTCCCCAAGGCACAGCCAAGCAGGGTCTCAAACTCCGTGTTCACAGGGGCCAGGTAGATGACTTACATTTCAATTGCAGCAGGCATTATCTGCCAAAATAGCATTCGAGCACAAAAATAATTTTAAATATCCTTCTAGCCAAAGAAAACACATCTAAAGGACTAATTTGGCCCGTAAGCCATGAGTTTGTAACCCCTGGTGAGTACAATGGGTATGAAGTTTGTTCCTAAGTGTAGGGGTGTAGGAAACAGAAGAATGCAAGCAGATCCTTCTCCCTCCCTGTTCCCCCACCCCTCCATGGGCAGCCGTCCTAAGGCCCTGGACCCTCAGATCCCTGCTGGCGCTGGAGGCAGAAATGTTACTGGGTCTGCAAAATGTTAAGGGATATTAAGATAACCCCATCTCTCCATGGGTAGCGCCCCCACCGTCTCTCCATGGGCAGCCGTTAATATCCTTAAGGGACATTAAGATAACCCCCCCAAATTAGGGCATTGTCCTAATATTATCCACAGGTGATCACTAATATGTGGGAGCAAATTTGGGTTTATTGCTTTATATCAGCATAAAGCAAGAGCAAAGTTAATATAAAACCATTATAAAAATAATCCTTTAGGACTTAAAATATTCCTCCTATCTGCGAATGTTAGAAAAGATTATTTTCCCTCTAAATGTGCAAAGAGAAAGCATTTCCAGAATTAATCTCAAACCTTTGTAGTCCTTCAGCTGCAAGGCTCACCAACTAAAAATTCAGCAATAGAGACATTGATCAAATAACCGGTGAATGTAAAATTGTAAACCGACATGTGTGCTAAAGGAAGGAAACACGGGGGTGTGCAAAGAGGGTTCTTAGCAGACTGGGAGTTTAGGAAAGACTTCCCGGAGAAAGCAACCAGCGCTGAGAAGGGAAAGACAACTGGGATGCACCGGGAGGAGGAAAGAGCATGTCCACTTGCAGGAAAGGCCTGGGACTGTAGGGAAGGCAGCGGCTGGCTGAAGTCAGCCAGGGTGGCTGGAGTGCAGGGAGCAGGGGAGGGAACGATGCCTGATGGAGCAGGAGAGGTGTGGACCGGAAGACCCAGGGCCGTGTGGATGGCGGCTAGAAAGCCACCACAGGGTTTAAGTGGTGGGGGAGGGGATTACCATCAGTCTCGTGCTGTGAAATGATGACCCAGGCCTGGCAGATCAGATGGTGGAGGGGTCTGAGCCCGTGCAGAGCAACCAGATTTACCACTGCTGTGAGTCAGGAGAGGACAACAGTAGCTTGGACTAGCATGGGGGCGTGGGGCAGAGAGGGGACGGCAGCTGTGAGGGCTACTGAGGAGGTGAAATCACTAGGCGAGAGGTGTGAGTGGCTGGATGCCAGGGGCTGGGGAGCGGCCATGCTCCATGTTCCGCTGGCTCCTGCCTTCGTCGCTGGGGCACTGGGTGTGTGGAGGTGCATCACGGAGTCAGGGAACACTGGATGAGGAACGAATTGGGGGTAAGAGCATGAGTCAGTCCTCGACAAGCTGACTTGGAGGTGCCTCTGGCCTGTTTCCCAGTTCTCAGATCCCTACCCATACCGGTTGTGATAATAATGGCAGGACGTTAGCTCCCACGTGTGGAGGGACAGAAGAGAGAACCCTTGGGGGTGCTCTCCCTCCACCCCTCACCCTCCCTCCAGCCTCTCTGGAAGATACTTTGTTTTTCTTTCTAGTTGATGAAGAAGAAATAAATTCTTCTATTCTGAGAAAAAAGTAGGGGGCCTTCTTAACAAGGAAATGGTGTGCTATCCACTCTTTCCATTCCTGACCTGGAGGGAATGGCCACTCACTCTAAACTTGGAGAATCAGATGCAGCAGGAGGCAAGAGAAAGCCAGACCCCAAGAATATTAGCGGAGGACGAGGACTGGCCCGAGCCTGGTGTAGGGCGTGAACTCTCCTGCCTCTGCTCCACAGCCAGCCAGAAAGAGCATCTCTAGTTCCTCCACCACGGCATGTTCCCCTCCCTTGTGGCCTCACACACGCTGCTCCCCCACCTCCAGAAACGTTCTCCCCTTCCTCCTCTCCTACATCCCTTTCGTCTGCATGAGGTCCTAGTCGTATTTTATTTAGTCCTCAGACATCACCTCTTTCTGGAGGCCTTTCCTATGTCCTATTGCTGAGTTCAGTGTTTGTGGCAGGCTACCCCACATCCATTGTCTTCTTTCTTTCTTGGTACCAGAACTCCTCGTTTTTAGCTGAGCATATAATGCTTGGGATAAAGTGTACATTTTCCAATATCTTTTGCAGCTGGATGTGACCATTTGGCTAAGTTCTAGCCAATAATATGAGCATGGAAATGTTTGCAACTTCTGGGATGTGATTTTACAGGGCAAGGACCAAACTGCCTTTCTTCTCCTTCCTCTGTTTGAATATGACGGCTCATTCTTTAGTCAGCAATTTGGACCAGAAAGACACAGACCACACCCTAGGAATGGTGGAACTTTGAACTGGAAAGAGATTGGATTCGTTTCCTAATGACTTCATGGAGTACTACACATTTTACACTGCCTACCTTCTGCCTTTTTTTATGTGTGTGAGAGAGAAACTCCCATCCTGTGTAAGGCACTGGTATTTGGGGGTTTTGGTCACATGCAGCCAAACTTAATCCTAATTGATTCAGTGTCCCTCCTGTGTGTTTATTCTCATGAAAACGATTACACCCTGCATCATCAGTGGAACAAAGTCTGCCCTGCCAGAGTTCACGCTCTTCTTCCTACGCAGATGGCTCCAAAGACGCCCCCACCCAACATAGCTCATGTCTGCAAGTGTTCAGGAAGGAACCAGAAAGCTAGGCTCAGTTACCCAAAGGCAGTGCTGTAGAACCACTTCAGGGCTGCTTTCCTGTCTCAGAGTTTACAGTGTGCAGGTGATGCCACGGTTAGGACTGTGCCCATTTCTCCCCTAGGGCAATCTCTGTCTCTTGGACTAAATGCTCAGTTCATATCAACAATAAACCCACAGAAAACATCCAGGCAAAAAAAGCACACACAATAAATGTCTTATAACTGGCATCGCCTCGTCTGCATGGCCTGATAGTATGGTATTTGGAAAATCAAAAGTAATTTTAAAAACTCTGATGGCTTGGCATTTGGAGTACTTAAAAGCAATCTGGAAAATCCTGATAGTCCAACATTTGTGTCTCCATCATTAGCTGCAGAAACAGATGGTCGGGAGGAATTTCAGTAGGATCAGAGGAGTGAGTGTATCCGGTGGATCAGCTCACTGGTGGCAGCATTAATGAGTTTGGTGATACATCTTTAACAGACTCCGGCAGTGAGTCTGTGCTGATTAATTCACTTCTTTCCCCCCCCCCAGAACGTTTCAGAGGTCAAACACTGAGTATGTGATAGTGATTTATGCTTTTATACCATGAGTTTCTTCTGCTCTAATTGATGCATCTATAATTGATAAAGTCTTCAAGTATGAGCAAAAGTAATAATGGCCAAGAGATAAAAGTATATAACCTAGGCCATATCCTAGAAATCAGAAATTTAAAAAATAGTTAAGCATTATCAGTAGAATACTGTCCTAATGTCTGGAAAAATCTGATAATCTTATAGGGTTAAGATCCCAATTAGGCTGGATTTTTGGACTTTCACTATCTTAAGCCAGCAGAAGCTGCAATAACAATTCCTACTGAAGGAAAAATGTTCAATTGTTTAAATCTTTGGTCCCCATCCCCTTGGGCTGGGGACCAGTACCTGTTAGGGACCGGGCCGCAGAGCGCTGCTGCCCCACCCACACCCCCCACCAGTCTGTGGAAAAGTTGTCTTCCATGAAACTTAGGAACGAGGGTGGGGGCAGGAGGTGAGTGGCAGGGCGGGCAAGTGAGCAGAAGCTTCATCTGTATTTACAGCCATTTCCCATCACTCGCATCACCGTCTGAACTCTTCCACCCCAGCCCCCCATGGAAAAATTATCTTCCATGGAACTGGTCCCTGGTGCCAAAAAGGTTGGGGTTAAATGATCGGTTCATTTACCATGTAATATTCCATCTGATTCTCCTTTTCCAGCTCCAAACCGCAGTCACATGCCATAGCTCAGAACAAGAAAGAATCTCTTGTCTAGTGCTCCTGCCAAGGGAGTCCACAAAGTAGCCTCACTCCCCAGAGTATGTCTATAAGTGTTTATGCAAGATTAGTCTCTAGTACAGAGAATTCAACTTGGCAATATCTGTTCACGTATAGTCATCAGAGAAGCAATGTGAAATAAATGAGAGTCAAAATAACAATACTGCTGGAGCCCAGATAAAACGACTTTTTTCCCTTAAGTTGCATGAAACTCTTTTTCCCCCCTGCCCCCTGCCACTGACTGTGCACATATTACTCCAGTTAACAACCTTCTACGTGCCTGGCTCCGGGAATCACATTTTGACCAGTGGGTCTCCTTTTCACACAGACTCAGGGCTAGGAGTCTTTTCTGTGTGGGCTTCTAAGGGAAGGGTTAAGCTGAAAGGGGAGAAGAGTGGTACTTAAAGGAGGATCCCAGCAAGAAGTCTTTGCACTCAAGGTACTTGTCACACTTTCAGTTAACATTGATCAAATGTTTTGGGGGTGCTTCCTATATGCCAGGCACTATGGTAGGTACTAGGAGTACACTGTGATTTTTTTAAAAAAATGGAGTCCCTTCTCTCAGGGAGTTAAAGCTCACTGGATGATAATAGCTAAAGCCTATCGATAGTTGCTGCATGCTTTATATACATTACCTCGCTTAATCAAGGCATTGGGCTATTATCATCCCCATTTTGCAGATGAGGAAGCTGAGGCAGAGAAAGGGCTAAGAGCCAAAGTTTACATGCAAACACTTATGAGAGCTAGGTTTGATCCAAGGCAGCTTGGCCCCCCTTTCCGCTGCTCTCTGATGTGCCCATTCTAGAAGCAAGAGACAGGGCCTGGGCAGCAAGTCCACCAGACACTCCCAGGCAAAGCAGAATTTCCTCTTGAAGACAGAAACGAGAATGAGGTGAGAATATTTTTCAAGAAATCAGGAGGAGATGGTAGGCTTTTGAGATGTTTGGAGTCTTATTCCCTTTGGGTTTGGGGGAAATTATATTGCATAGGCTGATAAGGAGAAAGTGGGAGAGTGGAATTGTTATCTTCATTCCCCCATTTGTCTCTCCAACCTTGAACTTGCATCCTAGCAGTGGGGGTGGGGTGTCAACCAAAGAGGTTCTGTGTCATCAGCACCATTAGACAGAAACCAGATTTTCCAGATAGGCGTGAAGCCAGACTTGCCTTTGACTGGCTGGAAGTTTCTCTTAGAGTGTGATCAGCAAAAGCCAAGAGCTTCCAGGAGGTAAGACTGAGGTTTTTGTTGAGGCTGTTTTTCTGACTATGTGTCAGCTCTTGGGAGTAATTTGCATGAAACTTGTCAGAAGCGTATTTTCAAGGCCAGAAACACTAAATTTGCCAGATTTAAGGTAGGGACTTTGATAAACCTGACGTCTGTCTGCCACGCCTTTGCCATGCACTACCTTCCAAAAACCAATAAGCCAGCTGTGAAGTTAATGTTTTAGGAAGCAGCTGAGTCATCTATAAATGGCTTAAGCAACCTTCAGTAAGAGGAGTGGGGGCGGGATGTCAGGACCCTGCAGGTGGAGACGCGAGATGAAAATCAGTATTGGCTAATAATGGAGTCAGTGGTTTGGAGTCAGCAGAGCAGGGCTGAATAAGTTTCCTCATCTATCAAATACAGTTAATGAGAGTACCGATCAGAAAAGGCAATTGTGAAAATTGAATGAATTAATGCCTGTGGCACGCTCAGCACATTGGCTGACCCATAATGTATTCTCAGCAAACATTAGCTGTCTTTATCATCACCACCGTCATCACTATCTTCATCACCATCATCCTGGCTCTTCCATTTACCAAGTATGTGACCTGGGGCAAGTTATTTAACATTTCTAAGCCTCAGATTCTCATCTTTACATTGAAGAAGAAAAAATGTTTATTGTCAAGACTGTAGTGAGGATGCAATGAGACGATGCATGTAAAGCATCTAACATGACGTTTGGCAAATTGGTAGGTGCTTGTTGAGTCAGTGTTATGACCTATTGGTTTCAATGGCTTTCGTTTTTTGATTGGTAGTCAAACCAGATATTCTGACATAGGCATGTGTGTGACTAGGAAGAAGACACCAAAGTCTGCCCAATAGGAAAAGTCTACTCTATGGAAGAGACTCTCCAGTTTTCCATGGGGGTTTTTCTTTTTGTTTTCTGTATGGTCCCATCTGACATCTCCCTAAGACCTTAGATGTCCTTGAGTTTACACTCTAATCTATTAAGGGAGCTTTTGTTTCTGAAGAAATCAGGGAATATTGAAGATTTGGGGACATGGATGTAGGGTTGCCAGATTTAGCAAATAAAAATACAGGCATCCTATATTTTATCTGGCAATCCTACATGGATGCCAATTTATCTTCTTGTAAAACTCGAGCTAGGGCTTGTGACTTTGGGTAATATTACAGTATTCAAGTTCAAGGTCTTCAGAGAGAGAAAGAGAGAAAGAGAGAGAGAGAGAGAGAGATGCTGCAGAACTTGGGCTAGATTTCTCAGGGTAGGCAAATATCAGGGACGTCTTCCCCCGATAGTCATGTTGGACTTAAGTAGAAGCAAAATGAATCTTGAGGTCAGGTTTGAGTAGAAAGGCCCCGGGTTAACTTCCTTACAGTGCTCCCTCTCTCACTAATGGAAACACTGCAGGCTCTCCACTGCCTAATGGGCAGAGTGAACTATGCTTCCGAAGGATGATATTATGAGAACCCAACACAAACCTGGCCTCCTGGGCTCTATTCTGTTCAACCCATAATATTCAGAAGTTATATCATTTCTCTTTCCAAATTCCAGTGCCCTTTCCCTATGGCTTTACTTTTGAAATGACAATGCAGGTTGCAGAGCAAATATCAAGTTGATGACCTTTAGTTCAAAACCAGATAATGTACTTACTTCTAACTATGTTTTTCGGTGAGGTCGAGAGGAACAGGCTTCAGAGAAAGGTCAGGTGGATTCTTGGTGACATCTTGCCAACTGCCCTACCCTAAAACATTTTCTTCTGTAGAGTAGGCCTTGAGGTAAGGCTGCCGTGTGTGTTCACTCCTTATGCCACTACTGGCTGAGACCACATAGAGCTAGCCTTCCTGGCAGAGTTTCAGAGCCTGGTGGCTAAGACGGGGAGGAGAGAAGACTTGATACCATCCCTGGCTTCAGAGTGTACCTGTCTCCCTCCCAGCCTGAGTCGGGGGAGCAGCACAGTCTTTAGCAATGTCTAGCCCCGGGACATCTGCTCAGCTCCTTAGCCCCTCCTACACCCCCTCCCACCCTGAACTCCTGGTTGGAACCACACCACGTGAGAGAGGTCAGAGGACTTTGGGGTGACACAGTTTGTCTTCTTGCCTCCCAACATGACTGACGGCACCTGACCCTCAGGAGCAAAGATAGAATGAAGGGTGGCTTTTCTCCAAGCCCTTAGTCCTCCTTTCACTACACCCCTCATGCTCCTCCTCTGCCTTCCATCCTGGGTATCAGGAAAGGTTATTTTTGACTTCATCAGGGACCCTAAAATTCCTGCTGATGTGCTCTGCCTTTAAAGATCCTCCCCCGTGGTCCCCATCCCTAACAGTGCAGAACACTTCGAGGAATAGGCCTTTGCTTCACATCGGAAGCTGGCCAGAGGGCACTACCTTGGTTACTGGTCTGCTCCTAAAGACCCCATTCAGCAGAGGATGAGGTGGGACAAATAACCTTTAGAGTTATGAAATCCCCCCATCCTTACTAGTACTGGCAAATAAACAGTGACCTGAGCCTTGTATTTCCTTGATTCATCTTGGAGAGGGCCTTCCAAGATTGCAAATTAGGAATGGACTGATTGGCATCCTCCCCACTTTTTTGGATAATGCACCAGACCCCAGAATTCTCTGCCCAGATATCCCCAAGGTCACTTCTAGGCCCAGAGCAGGCCTGTTCCAGATCAGTCCTTCCAAGGGTGACCCTGATGCTGGTATGTGTACCCCAACCTTAAGAGAGCCACAAGCATGAGTGTTAGGAGGGGGAAGGAACTTGGATATATGGAATGCAAGAAGGGCCAAAATCATGAGTGGGAAGAGAAAGGACGCAGGACGAGGGTCAAAGCTGGAGGCTGGCTCTTCCCATGCCGCCGCGGTCTGGCAAGGAGCTCTAAGGGGTCCAAGAATTCTAAATCCCAGCCTGGATTTCCAGGTTGTTCTGAAGGTATTTTTGTCAAGGTAGGAGGACAGAACATATTTTATTTAATGATTTGCTAGCTTGATTTATATCTTCAAAATATGTAGACATAAGGTTTGTAGGCCTCCATTTGCGTTCCTGACTTGGGGCCTGCAATACTGATGCCCCACCCTGCTACCTCCTGAGAGAGAAGCGTTTACAGCCCACATGGCTCGGAGAGTGGTCCAGCTGGAACCTGATGGTACACAGTCCCACATCTGTCCCATTGTTCCCTATTTTGGCTCCTAAGAGTGGCGAGATCTCACAGGGCACTGAGTTAAGGACTCACCCTTATGACCATGTGTTTTCTACAAACCCTATACTAGTTTTCAGGTCTGTACTGAGGGCATTACCTTGAACACAAGGTGTTCACCCAGCTTTCAGGGACCATTCAATTTAATTCAATTGAACTATGGGCCTTGGAGACTTGCCTGAAAGAGATGAGGCGGTTGAATTTGGCTGACAACCCAATTTTCTTTTTGCTGAGTGGCGTGTGCCCGCAAGGGAAGACGGGAACAATGTCAGGCTCAGGGGCTGCAGGAGGCAATTTAAGGAGAGACGGGGAAGGCCATGGAGCAGCAGCTGGGATGGGGATTTTGAGGAAAGAGCAGAGTATACACAGGTATCCTTAGGGGAATTTATTACATGTTATGAGGAACTTGCCCACCTTTCCCAAAGAAAAGTCAGTAAACTGGACCTTACTTGAGACTGCTCGTGGAGTTGCGTTTGTTTGTTTGTTTTGGAGGAGGGTGACCAAGGGATGGGACAAAGTGCTGAGTCTGGCCTGAAGGTGATCTTGAGTGACAGCAGGAACTGCAAAAGGGCTCAGATGCATTTGGGTTGACCAACTAAGCGGAGTATCAGGCATCCATTTCTCTTGCCCTGGAGCTGACTAGGTGCCGGCTTCTGAGGAGATGCCTTCTGAAAACTAGACACAGAGGCAGCTGCACAGGCTCGCGCGGGGCCTCCTGGGAGATGTGCTAAGAGAAAGATGAGCTGCATGCTTGGCCTTGCTCCACCAATCGCTGTTTTTAGATACGTGTTTTGGTTGGTTTTGTTCTCTGTGTTTATGACAAAAGTAGTTTGTGTTTATGAAATAACATTTCAGAAATACAGAAAAAGTTAAAAGAAGAAAAGAAAAATCATCCATGAGCTTACCATCCAAACCCCATCAATGTAAAACATTTGCCGTGATTCCTTCAAGGCTTCTCTTGCTCTTTACCTAGGGCGTGTGTGTGTGTGTGTGTGTGTGTGTGTGTGTGTGTTTGACAGAGAGGGTGAAAGAAAGAGAGATTTTTTTAACATAATTGGATCCACTTCCCTAAAGCACTGTTTTCAAGGCAGCAGAGTTAATGTGATTTTAAAGTACTAAGATGAGTCATCTTAGAATTATTGAGCAACTTCATGAGGTTTGGTAAAAACAAAGTTGACTTTCCTTTATCCTGTCACCAGGAATTACCTCCTCTGATATTCAGCTGTTTTTCCCTTGGCCCATGTTCAGTGAGAAGGAAAACAAGATACATATCAAGAGACGTAAAAGTAAGAACTAGAACCAAGGCACATGCTATTATGACTTCAATACTTAAACAAATGGTTAGACCTGCGTCTCCTACTCACAATAGACCTACTTCTGACCATGGTTAAAGAGACCAAAACTCAAGTTGAATTATTTGAATTTTCTGATAAATCCTGTTCTAAAATGAATTGGGATTTGACTTTTGTGGCATAAGCAACTTCACATTTACTTGATGACTTTTCTCAAAGACGAGCAAGGGATAAGAGTTGACATAGCTGAGGATGGGATATCAACAGTATATAAGGAGCAACAGAAACTACGTTTTACAATTGAGCAAAGACCCGGAACCAGCTTCATTTTGACACAGTCCCAAAGAGACAAAAGTGGGCTCTTGGCTCATTATTTTCTTAGTGAGTTTGAGAAATTGTCCTGGAAGGAACATTTCAGTCAATTCAATGAGCTTCCATAGCCCTGGGCTTTTGCTTATGCAGATCCTAAAACCTAGAAGGTCCCATTCTAATTCTCTGCCTTTTTGAATTGATGTTTGTAGCCAGCCAGATCCTATGCTACCACTCCAAGGAGCCCTCCTTACACTTTCAGAATCCTTGCCAGCATGACCCCTGTTTAGCATTTGTATTATTCTGCTAGGTGAAGCAATGCATTCTGCTTCATAACAACATTTTTGAATGCTTATAAGCAATATATTTACAATGGTTCAAAAATCAAGCACTATAAAAGGCATATTCAGTGTATTGTCTTGTTCCTGCCCCTCCCTCCACAGCCCACAAACACTTCTATGAGTTTCTTATGTCTCTTCCAAAGTTTCTTCATGCAAGCATAAGTACAAATCTATTATTTCACTATCCCTATTTTAGTATACAAAAGGTACCTTGATATACATATTATTCTGTACCTCACTCTTTTTGTTTCAATTTACCAATACATCTTGGGGATCTTTCTAGATAGGTTCAGAAAGAAATTCCTCATTCTGTTTTTAAAGTTTTTTAAAATTTAAAGAATCCTACTATATATGGTCTCCTAATGTATTTAACCAGTTCTGCTATAATGATGGACATTTGCAATCTTTTGCTGCGTCAATGATGCTTTGTAGAAATAAGTCAATTTGCATTGTGCATATATATCTTTGGATAAATTCCCAAAAGCAGGAGGGCTGGGTCAGATTGTATAATTCTGTAATGTTGACGGAGAGTGCCAAATTGCTTTCCACAGGGATTCTAGCTATTTATACCTCCACCAAAAATAAAGAAGAAACCTGTTTTTTCACAGCCTTGCCAACAGAGAGGTGAAAAGGGAGAGAAGTTTCAGAAAGGAGTGTTAGCTTGGCACCAAAAAGCAAAAAGAAGACAATAAATGAAGCCTGGAAAGAGCACACACAATGTTAGAGCTGACACCTTCCCTGGATCCAGCCAGCCTCTTCCAGAGATGCCTGAACCTCTGTTAGAACCAGCTGAACACACCTAACACGAAACTGGCTGAAACCAGAGCTTCCTCTTGGTTTCTCATTTTCTACCAATGAAACCACCATTTTTTCACATTTAAAACCTTGTAGGACAGGGTGGAGGCAGGTAAACTTTCACTTTTTACTTTACAAACTCTAAATTTGTATGTTTTATTTTATTACAAGGAGCATGTATTTCTTTTGTAACTTAAAACCAATGAGAATATACTGCTTAAAAAATGGAAACCTAGTCATTTTTCTTTTAGTTTTTATTTATCCATTTGAACATTTTTTTGTGTGTCAGTTGTTTGTTTTTGTTTTATTTTGTTTTTGACAGGTGCCTAGGAAAATGTGTTTTTTAAATTTAATTTTTTGTTTTTTAGAGACAGTGTCTCATTCTGTCGTCCAGACTGGAGTGCAGTGTCCTGATCATAGCTTGCTGTAACCTTGAATTCCTGGGCTCAAGCAATCTTCCTGTCTCGGTCTCCAGAAATGCTAGGATTACAGGTGTGAGCCACGGTGCCAGCCTGAGAATGGTTTTTATATAACTTAGCTCTAGAGGGAAATTATAAAGAAAAAAGCATTAATTCCACTTCTTTATAAATTATTCCCAAGCATCACCCCCTGCCACCACTCTCACACCCACTCACAGTTTTTAAACTGAAAAGAATTAAGAAAAAATTGTTAACGAAATGTTTACATAACAGTTATTGGAGCTGGGACACTATTTTAGGGCAAATTTATATAGTTAGGATTTGTGATAGTTGTGTGATACTTTTATGTGCTATAATTCACTTTTCAATCCATTGACATTCTTATCATAATAAAAGTGTATATTTATTTTTATTTTATACAATTTAGAGCAAAATTGTACTACTTTAAATAATGGAAGCCTACAATTGTCATAGCTGTTTTTAGAATCACATTCTTGGTCAAATATGTAATCGGCTTGTTACCAAGTAGATTATTGAAGCATTTCTCCTATGGGAAACTATTAATATCATCAACTTTGTCAGTTTTGGGATTTCTAGGAATTTAATATGGTAAAAGAGAGAGGCCATCTCCTGGTGCCCTTAACTTTTGTAGATTCACTTTTTTTTTATTTTCAAGAAACAGAGTCTCACTCTGTCGCCTTGCCTAGAGTGCAGTGGTGTGATTATAGCTCACTGCAGCCTTGTACTCCTGGGCTCAAGCAATCCTCCTGTCTCAGCCTCCCAAAATGTTTAGATTACAGGCATGAGCCACCACACCCAGCCACTGTACATTTATTTTTATACAAAAAAGGACATTAAATAGAAATACAATTAATATCCAAATAAAGTCAATTAAAAAAAATAAGAAAGAAATGTACCTGAGCCATCTTTCCTAGATGGCATCAGGACAATAAGCCAGGTAACAAAGGAACGCTTTGAGCTATCTCCTGGCGGCGCTGCCTGCCAGCTCTCAGTTCAGTTCCAGCTGCACCACCATCTTTGTCAGCCTACAGCATTCACTCAATTATGTTCATACTGGGTTCCATTTAGCCTTGTTGCTTCATCAGAATTAGTGAAATATGGGAAAAATGTAAGTGCAAACACCAGTAAAAGGCAAGTGTAGCTCTCATAAATGTAAAACCATTGAGACAAAGAAGGAAAACACTGTGAGTGTGCAAAAGGTGGGTGAATCCGCAGCCTTAACCACGACAACTCATACTGAGAAGTTGTTATACATCAGTCATTATTGTCACCATTTTATATGATTTAATTCACATTCTCGCAATTACAGTATGTGAGAAATAAATGATGACGGTACTATTATTATCTCTGTTTTTACAGATAAAGACAACAATTCATAGAAAGGTAAATCCCAAATCTTAAAGCTGCCTATTAGATTTTAGGTGGTCAACTCTGTTCAGCTGGGATGGAGAAGCCCAAATTTTAAAAAAACACCTATTAAATGCTGGAATTAGGCCAGGCGCGGTGGCTCACACCTGTAATCCTAGCACTCTGGGAGGCCAAGGTGGAAGGATCGCTTGAAGTCAGGAGGAGTTCAAGACCAGCCTGAGGAAGACTGAGACCCTGTCTCTACAAAAAACAGAAAAGTTAGCCGGGCATGGAGTATGCACCTATAGTCCCAGCTACTCAGGAGGCTGAGGCAGGAGGATTGCTTAAGCCCAGAAGTTTGAGGTTGCTGTGAGCTATGATGACGCCACTGCACTCTAGTCTGGGTGACAGAGCGAGACCCTATACCCGCCCCCCAAAAAAGCTGGAATTATAGCTTGAGATTATATCTAGGAGACAAGGCACAATTAGGAATTTTATACTCTATTTTAGATCTCTGAAAATAGAAACTTTTCCTTAAAACACACAGATCTGTTTTTGAATTTTATGTATCTTACATGGGTGTGTGTTTTCAGGAACACGTTACATATGAAAGCAGGAATCTTATATTGTTGTATGTGTCTTTAACGTACATATAAAGATGTGAATTCTATGAGAACAAGGAACTTGTCTTACCCTTCTCAGCGCCTACGACAGTGCTCAGCAAATGTCTGTTGTGGTGGTTAGTGACAACAGCATGGGTTTGAAAACCAAGTTGTCATCATGCTGAGCACCGTGGGGATCCTGTGGCTTCAAGGCCACATGTGGCCCTCCGGATTCCCAAGTGCTGCCCCTCTACCAAATCCAAACTTCACGGAACAAATCCCTTTATTATAGGATTTGTTCTGTAAAATTTGGATTCAGTCAAAAGTCCACACTCAAGGATCCAGAAGGCCATGGGTAGCCCCGAGGCTGCAGATTCCCCACCCCAGCAAAGTGTCTGTAACAGTATCTTGAAAAACGTGTCATCTTAAATGCACACACACATATACACACACGCATCTATGTGAATATACAAATATTTATAGGCATATATTTAAAAATACATTTATAAGTACATGACAATAAAGGCAAAATGATATCACATCTTAAACGTATAAACACATTTATAGGTGTATGACAATAAAGGTGACATGATGATGCAATGATCATTGAAAACCCCATGCATTTTTTTTCCACTGAAGAGGTGAATGGAACGACTCTTGTGGCCTCACCAAGACAATCATGTAACATTCAGGCAGCAGACAGATGCAGTTGGCAAACTGCTGCATGCCCTACATTTGGAGTGCCTATGCTGTCTCCTCCCTGGAGACTCTGTCCCCTCCCCAGAGACTCTGTCCCCATTCGCCATCTCTTCATAATACAGCAGGAGGCTTTAGGGCACCATTTGCTGGAGATGAGACTGGACAGACACCTGGTGCGAGCAGAGCCTTCCTGGGTGGCATGGTTTGAAAAGTTGAGCTAGATTCTCTTTCGGTTTTTCTCTCCCTTCCCTTCTCTCTCTGAAACTTGAATCAAGAGGCCAAGAAGGAAGCTTCCCATGAGCTGTGAGCAACCTTGCCAAAAGGTTGTTCCGGGGCCTGAGTCAGCACCCTGACAGGCTAAAGACACTTTGCAAGCTGAAATTAGGGGAGGAGCGACTGTGAGTTAAGTGGGAAAGCTTGAGGAGACAGAAAAAAAAGAACATCCATCCATACAGAGAAGCCATGAAGGCAGAAAAGACAGAAAGTGTTCACAGCCCTACCTTCCTTTGTGTTCTGTTTTTCCTGGGCTCCTGGGCACATGTATCTTTTAAAAAAATTTTTTCCCATGAAACAATCCATGTGCTTTTCTGCTCCTTGTTACTAAAAGAGACTAAATTGGAATAACAACCAGCAGGAGAAAAAGTCTCTGACAATGGAAGAGATAAGCTAATTAAAAAAAAAAAAAAAAAGACCGTACAAGTACAGCAGTCCAGGCCCATGAAGACTAGTGGCAAACAGTCATTTCATTCAATAATCCCGAAGGACCTCAGTTTTGTGCAACCCTGTGCGATAATCGATATTGATAGTGACGACCTTGAGTCTTAGAGCAAAGGCTGCTGGATGTTCAACATATTTTCAGAAGGCCACGAAATGTTTTAATTCAGGAAAACTTTCCTTCAAGTTAAAAAAAAAGTTTGGGTGTTTAAAAAAGGCAAGTTTCATCCAGTGATTTGTTATTTTTTAGTTTTTAAAATGCCTGTATTTATTGATGTATGCCTTGCCTTGTTTTAGCACAGTTAAGATGACTTACAAGAACACACAAAATACAACAAAAAAGCAAAAACTGACAGTGAAGGGGAAGAAAGAACACCACGGTGTGCAGATACGGAGTTGATCAGGAGACTCAGTTATCTGCAAATCTCACCTCTGTGGACTACCTCATGCCTTGAGAGATCATGGAACACCAGAACTAGTATTACTCGTTATCTCATCATTTTAAAATCTGGAGCAAGGTCAGGGCTTATCTTCTGGACATAAAAATCAAATTGAAACTGGAAGAAAAAAAAGAAAATACTGGTTTAAATCAGAGAAAATATAATAATATTAATACATCCATATAAACATGCTTTTAATAAGCTGCTAATTTAAACATGTTTAAATAATTTCTATATCTTTATTTCAGTAAGATAATTGTTACAGCAAAAAAAATGTACTACTAATCAGAAGTAGCATCACATTACATTATACAACTGGTAAAATTCTCTTTAATATCCTTTTTACAAACCGTATCAACCTATTAGGAAAAAAAACAAAGAATGTTGAGTTAAACCCTCTATGCAAATGTAATTTTTATGCCTCATAAAAAAGCAATAATTTTTCCGGCAGCCCTGATTTGGAAAGGCCGACAGTGTTTTAGTAAGTGTGTTCCTATTCATTTTGGGCCTACGCTAGGGAAAATTTCTTCTAATGGATGTTTCTACTTACGGAATCACTGCTTAAAGTGATTTTATCCATAAAATATATGGATTTGATGAAGGATTGTTCAGTAATAGCTTGGGCAAGTTTCTTTAAGCTTTCTCAACTCGGTTTCTTAACTGCAAATGGAGTTATCAGGGTTGTATGGAAGATTAAATAACATATTACACATTAAGCCCTTAGCTCAGTAGCTGATATCTAGTGAACCTAATAAACGATACCTATTATGGTAGAAACAGTGATTATATGGGACATTTCACATTGATGTCACATAAATTTCTCTTTCATTAGTGTCTTGTTAAAAGGTTTCTGGCCTAATTTTCCCATTAACAAATTTTCTTGGCTGGGCAGGGTGGCTCAGGCTTGTAATCCTAGCACTCTGGGAGGCTGAGCAGGAGGATCGCTTGAGGTCAGGAGTTCAAGACCAGCCTGAGCAAGAGCAAGACCAGTCTCTACTAAAAATAGAAAAAATCAGCCAGGCATGGTGGCATGTGCCTGTAGTCCCAGCTACTCAGGAAGCTGACACAGGAGGATCTCTTGAGCCTAGGAGTTTGAAGTTGCAGTAAGCTATGATGATGCCACTGTATTCTAGCCAGCGTGACAGAGTGAGCCCCATCGCAAAAAAAAAACAAAAACAAAAACAAAAACAAAACCCAAATTTTCTTTAACTTTGTTGTTGTGAATGCATTCTGAATTTTTTTATGGTATTGACATATAAACTAGTTTTATTTCTTTCTTTTTTTTTTTTTTTTTAGTATGAAACAAAGTTTATTGAGGAAGGGCAAGATAGGCTTATAGAGCAAGAGCAAGATACATTCACCATAGATGACAAACGGGCCCTCTGTCATAACAAGAGGCCTAGTTTTATTTCTTGGTATTATTTTCTTATTGATTGTTTTTCAAATGTATTAATATAAGTGGTGTGTTTTTTTTTCACTGATAGATTTATAAGGGAAATCGTACTTTGTGCTTTATATCTATCTTGATTTATCCCTCTGTTCCTCTTCATTCGGCTCTAGATAAAATGCAGTTAACCACGCCTGCCAAGATACGTACAAAGTCTCATCTGACTAGCTCCATCATGTGTCTAGAATGAGTTTTACAGTTTTAAAAGTTGCTTCCACTTCATTTCTACCATGGCCTTGAATAAGAATAAATATTTGGTAATATATTACTGAGTCCTCTGAAAAACAGATGCAAATCAGAAAAATCAGAAAAACATTCATTTTATAAGGTGAGGATTTTTGAAAATGACATTTGGCCAAAAATCTAGGGTAACCATATAATTTATCATTCAAACTAGGCCTTTTTGAAAATCAAAGAGGGGTATAATTAATAAGTTCAATGGGATAAAGGTGTAAACCAGGACTCTCCCAGGTATACCAGGATGTAAGGACATAAGGTCACCTTAGTCAAAACCGACAAGGTAGCTCCCTAAGGTGGGGATGGAGAGTGGGAGGGCTCGAAGGCATTCTTCATGAAATTATAGGCTGTATCACATGATCACACATTACATTCTATACTCAAAATGTGAATTAGTGGGTTCTGTTTTGAGAATCCAAGCTGAGCCTCTGCCCTTAAAGCATCAGGCTCAGTTCTAACCTACATGCCTCAAGAAAAACACAACGGAGACAAAGACCCAGGGAGGCATAACCAACATGATCAAGAGCTGTGGCTCCTAACATATTGGTCATTATGGTATCCTTGGAAATTCGATAAAAACTCTTAACTCTCACTGAAGAAAAGGGCATACATAAACAGTCCCCATACTTGGCATGCAATTCGGGGGCCACCGCCCATCTGATCTCAGCCAGGGCCCCAGGTCTGAGTCCCTGACCTAGAACACAAGGGATGGGTGAAGGGAAAAAGGAATCCACATTTGTTGAACATCTTTACATATATTTCATTTTATACTCACCTCGATCTGTTTTATAGATAAGGGAACTAAAGCACAGAGAAATTAAGATCTCACAGCTAGTTAAGTGGAAAAGGCACACTTCAAATTCAAGTTTATGTACCACTAGATCTCATGATCTAAGCACTGCTTAGACATAAAAATTTAAATAAATATCATGTATTTCATTCTGGAAAAAATTATATTATAAAGTCATGAACACAAGCATACATGTTCATCAATGTCCCACCTACTAGAGTTGGGAATATCTCTTGAAACCGGAAAGAGATTATTAGGGCAAATAAAAATAAACATTTTTTAAAATGATTTTTTAAAAAATCTAAAATGATGATACAACGGACAAATAGTCTCAAGGTCATTATTGAAAAATCAAAGGCCAATAGATTGTCAATGGATTATTAAGAGATTTTCAGTGTTTCATTGCATCCCTGGGTTAAATTTGGGAAAACAACTATGTCTTTGCCTGTATATCTTGAAGCCCATGTCAATCTGACTACTAATCAGGATGGGCCATGGATGGGATGGTGGCTTAGGTGTCATTTCCAACTTAAGTGTTCTTGTGTTGCTAATAAACCCAAGTTTCCCTTTTGGCAACCTCTGTTTATTAGTCCTAAAATAACTAATAGTATTTTGAAGCTGATATGCTCCTATGAAATATGGAGTCAGACTTACCCGAGAATTTAATGTGTCACATCTGTATATACCTAGGCAATGCCTAGTGCAGATGCCATACTGTTTACTTTCCAGTTCAAACTACACACTGCTGCCTGATGAATTTCCTAACCTGAACTATAGGTCCGAATATGGCAGTACCTTGCAAAAAACTACTGTCGCTTCTCATTATATTCGTTTCTTTCCTGTAAGTATTTATTGTTTTTAAATTTATCATCTGTATCTTCCCTTCTAAAATTGTAAGACCAGCAGGGGTGAGGACCGGTTGCATCTCGAGTGTCAAGCCGTGTCTACCTTACGGTAGGCGTTTAGTTATACTGTCGTCCAACTACGTGAATGATTATTACAAGAATCTGGACAATGTGATTTTCTTCCATGATTTTAAGTGTGATATAATTCACGTACTATAAGATTCACCCTTTTAAAATATGCAATCCAGTGGTTTTTGGTATATTCACAAAGTTTACAATCATCACCACTATCTAAATTCCAGAAAATTTTCATTACATCAATAAGAAAACATATACCTATTAGCAATTACTTCCATTTACCCATCCTCCCAATTCCCTGGCAAACCACTAATCTATAGACTTTCTGTCTCTATAGATTTCTGTATCCTCAACTTTTATATAAATAGAATTATATAATACGTGGTCATTTGGGCCTGGCTTGTTGCACTTAACATGTTTTCAAGGTTCATCCGTGTTGCAGCATGGTACAGCAGTCCTTTTTATGGCTGAGTGGTATTCCGTCGTATGGATATACCACATTTCGCTACTACTTTTTTTGGACAAGATGATTTTTAACGCCCGTCTCAACTCTATGATCCTATATTCAAGTGAAGAGCTACAACCGAATTTCATAAGTAAATCATAGTATCATTATGCTTCATAGCTTTTCTATGTCTGGAAGTTTTCAAATTTTATCTTCTACAGATCCCAGGGGGGAGGCCTGTTGTGAACCACCGGGGTACTTCTGCAGCCCCCTAAAATAAAATCAGACTCGCTACCTTTATTTCAGGATTCTGCTTTTCCTTCACCCCAATCTTCTGCTCATTGCGCACCTGACTTCCCGAAACTCCATACTCCAGAATAATGCATTTTTACAGTTCTGATCGTACTTCTGATTGTTTTCAACAGGTACGTGTTGACCGAGGTGGGGCGGTGTTTCCACCTTCTCTCCCCTTCCCTCTGCTCACTGCACTTGCAACTTTCCTGCCATCGAAATCTCCAAAAAAGAAAAGAAAAAGAAGCCAGAAGCCTTCCTTTGTTTTCCAAGGAAATGCAGGTAGAAGGAGGGGTGAGGGAAATGGTATTTTTGACTTTCCTCACAATCCAGACATAGGAATGACAAAGGATTTCCTTTGGGCTGTTGCCACGACTCTGATCTTTTATGCTGATAAAATATTTCCTTCTTCAAAAAAAAAATGTTCTGGGAAAATCATGCCACTTCGGCTTGGAGGCGAAATCTACTCTAACTTTGTCTTAAACAAAAATAAAAAAAAAAAAGGTGAGAGGTTTACTTCTGTTTCACGCAGGGTTTTCTTCCTAACAGTTCAGGTCTTGCCACCAGGCGCGAGCTGGGTCCGCAGCATTCCGTGGAGGCTGGCGGGGAGCAGGACTACAGGATCCAGAGGTCTTTGGAAACTCCAGCAGCTCCAAGCTTGTTGGCTACTACGGTTTCCCTGAGGAGTGACGCTGCGAAAACAAACCCTGATTGGTCAGGCCTGAGCTGAATTCTCCATTTATGGACAGATTGCCCGGTCCGAGCCGAGGCTCAGCCAGAGGAGTACGGATTAAGTGGCCGAAGAAAGAGCAGCGAGGCAGGGGAACTGGGCAGCAGCGCCGAGCGCATCGGACGCACCTAGGCAGCGGCGATCGCCGGGTCCGAGTGGACTCCTGCCCTCCGCAGCATGCACCCTGCCTGCTGAGTCTCCCCCGTCTCGTCCTCACCTAGCGCCGCGGATCCCGCCTGGATGGAGTCCCCCCTGGGTTCCCATTGGCTCCTGTGAGTGCTTGGGTGTCGGGAGCCTGTTTTTGGCGAGAGGAACCAACTTTTGAAGTTCGCCCAGGAGACTACGTTCCAGCCCCAGCTCCCCGGCAGCCGGACCGGGCGGAGGCGCGACCGCGGCGCGAGTCACCATGGTGAGTTGGCCGCACCGCGTCCCAGGACGCCTGACCCAGGGATGGGGCAGGAAGCCCCGGCGCGGGGCACCCACCTTGGGCGCGCTGCCCAGGCCAGGGGTGGAGAAGGTGGACGCGGGAGTAGGCACGTCGCGAGCTCTTATTTCCTCCTGCCTTGCGTGAACCGGGCTGGGGGAGAGGGACGAGGGGCCAAGGAAAACTTTCTTTAAACTCAGTTTCTGCGTCTCGAAACTTTTTGTGGCCGGGTTGCTATGGCTGCCAGCTGTCGGAAGCCAGGGTGTGGGCACATCTGTTGTCGGGGGCGCGGCGTCGGAGGGGATCCCTTTCTTCCAGCTGCGGCGCTGGGGCAGCCGCCCGTGCCCCTCGGGTCCTAGCCGGCCCGGACGTTCGCGCCGCAGCCGGCTCGCTGCGCCCCTCCCCGCCCGCGGGCACCCTCGCGGGCTGACTCCCTCCCCAGCGCGGCTCCGCCGCCCGCCAGCGCCCGCAGCTGTCCCGCCTGGCATCGGCCTGCCCTGGCGAGGGGCGGCGCGGGCCGCACAAAGGCAGGCGGGGGCGCCAGGTAGGGCGAGCACCTGGCGGGGGGCAGGCTGCTGAGAGCGAAAGTGAGCCGGGCGCAGCCGGGAGCCCCGCTGGCCTGGACCCGCCAGGGGCGCTGGCCCGCAGGGTCTCCGCGCTGGAGAGGCCGAGTAAACACCTCCCGGGGAGGGCCCCGCCGCTGCCCAGGCGCGAGGTGACAGGGACTCCTCGCGTGTACAGTGAACAGTTCGCAGGGCAAGAAGTCCTCACGAGTTTCAGGTTGTTTCCATTTGGCACTTTGGAAATATATGGAAGTGGCTGCCTCTTTCTCTGACTTTTTTGTGACTTTTCTGCAACCCCAACTCGCCAGCCCAGCTCCGCTCCTCCCCCCTGCCTATAACCTTAGCCACATCCCTTGGGCTTTGGTGTGGTGTACTTTTCTTTCCGAGGCACAAAAGCAAGGACTCTATTTTGAAAAGATTGGCAGTCTATCAGAAAAAAAAAAAAAAGTTGTACTACGAGTCTTCATAGTTTCCACACTTGCTTCTTTTCAAATAATCCTGCTTAGGTGGATGAAGTAGTCCTCTTCTGGTTTGTTGTTTTTTTAATGAATGTTAAAGTGAAGCTATGTCAAAATGATAACCAGCACAGCGTTGATCTAAAAATCTATATATGCCGCCTGACCGGCCCTAAGGACTGTAGCAAAAGCTCATCGGAACCTACAAACAGAGCTCAGAAGCAGCCTTTGACAGGGTGCTGTTTATTCAAAAGAATGATTAAAAACAAACAACGAAAAAGCTTTGAAGGCATCTTGGACCAAAGCTCTTTCTTTTCACATAGTCCAAAATTAAGTCACCTTTGCCCCTAAGAGAATACTTTATTAAAAAAATTTCCTCTTCCAGTTTTAAGGTTTAAGAAGTCAGTCCACCTCACATTATTTTTGTAACCCCTACAGAGAACCATTCACATTGGGCATGGGTTTGGGTGAAGGTACTTCACTGGGCTTCTGGCCACCTGAATTTTAGCAATGTGATAGCCCTAGTACTTTAGAACTGCTGTAATTATTTTCCATGGTTCAATATTTCTAAAAAAAAGAAAAAAAAATCAATGTGTTTATGTCAAGAGCTTAAAGAAGCTTATAGAATTTAAATACTTGAGTGGTATCTTGAGAAAATTAACTTCCTCTCAGTTAAACTCATCTTTCATGCTGAGCAGACTGAAAAATAGTCTAGGATGCCTTTTTTGGAGACCTGGGAAACTCCATGCTCAGTTTGGCCCCGTTGCAGATGAAATGGTTGGTCAAATGGATGCAGAGGCGGAGGCGTGTTCTAAGCAAGAGTCACTTCCAGAGTTGGTCTATCTGAGGACAAGGTTGACTTACCTACTGATGGGCTCCCTGCCATCAGAACAGATGGGTAGGTTGTGTGCTGCCAGGCGACTATCTGTGCATCAGATATGGTTGCTAAGGCCACAATTCGTGGACAGAAAAGTTGAAACAGCTGGCTGTCCTGAAATAGAAGGTGTGCCATTCAGAGATCTACTGAATCTAGAGTAATTTGGCCAAAATTAAATGAATCATTTCTTTCCTGACTTGAAAAATTATCTGTTCATTAGATATATGATGTCGCCTTAGAATAGAGCATCAATGTCTTACCTAATCAGAAACCCACGTTATAGTATTTAATGTTTATATAAGACTCTGTCAAACCAAATGAGGCTTCATTTTGTGTTCCATGTCTGTCTAGGCCTGCCCTTAGCTGTCTAGAACAGGAAGGGAAGGGACGTTACCTTCAGTGGGTGTGGCTGAGAATTAGCACGGAGAATATAATTCATCAGTAGGCCCTTGGCCAGATTGTGGGGAGAGCACCTGTGCTGTGGACTTCTGTGTGTGCGTGAAGTCTTGTGGCACATTAGGAAGGTTTTCCATCTGTATCCAAGGTACAACCAAGACTCATTCAGTTGTAACTCATGAAGGTAGATTGCTATTTTCTGACTCATGAACATAATGGACAGTTTGTAGTTCAACTCCTGTCTTCCTCCTGAAAACTCACTTTGGGACACTTCTCCATCTTGGGAAAACTAAGATCACTACCAGGCAATAGTTATTTATGTCTTTTTCCTTGGGAGACTTGAAGAAGTTAAAAAAAGAATTTAGGGTATGTTGTTCAGGAGAGTACAAAAATCTCCATTGACATCTAAGGTTTCCTTTGTAGAATCCAGCCTTATCATCATCTGAAAAGGAAGTTCTGCTTTGCGGCCATGACCAGTTTGGACTGTCTGATGGACTGAAACCCGTGGCTATAGATCTGCTATATACTTTGGACCCAGAAATTGTGATTCATGGGGCTTCTGTAAATTAAATAAACAGAAATATTAATATTAGGGCAAATCCGAATTGGCCATCACCTCAGAAAATGTTCAAGATATGTTTCCTTTTCCTTACTTGCTTTTTGCTTGTGAGTAAATTGTAGCTATAACATATAAAAATATACAGGAATAGACTAAAGAACGTAGAAACCTGATGGATAGCTGACTATAAGGTAAATAAGTTCCTTTGGGTGAAAGCGTGGCTTATAATTAGAAAGACTGGAACCCATTTCAAATACGTTTTCTGGGAAGGTAACCTTGTTCATTTCTACTGATTAGTTTATCAGATTGCTAGTAATCTGGCCCAAACAACACAGTACAGCAAAAACAAAACCGGAAAGGAATGGGATAAAGCACAAAAAAGTTTTGATGCAGGCAAAGAGTTAGGGGAGGATCTAGTGTCCAGGACATTATGTAGGGACAAGTGTGGGAGGGCCATCCTAGTGGGGAATATTAATATTTGGCCAGTCCAGGGCTTCTCTTTGGAGAGAAACCCAGTGGGTCAGCGGACGCAGAGGGATGGAGAAGTGTAGAAAGCAGACAGTTGCAGGAGCTGAAAGCCACCTTCTCCAGTCTTGCCAGGGGCTACAGCTTTATCAGCGGTTGCAAACTGGAATGATAGAATTTTGGGGTGGGGGAGGCCAGCCTCTAGAGAGTACATGTGGAATGCCTGCCTCATCTAAAGAGGACCACTACTTGACCCTAGGCCATGTTTACATCACCATATTACCAAATTGTCTTGTTTTTCAAGAGAAGCTAGAAATCCAGATTTTTATGCCATATCTGCCAATTTTTGTAAGTGTTCTGATCATCAGTGAGAGGCCAAACACACACACCTGCGGGTCAGCTGTTTGCAGCCACTCTGTAAATTTGAATTTGGTGTCCTCCTGGGAACCACAGTGCTTCCTCCCATTCACTCACCAGCAGGACCGTCTACTCCTTAGCCACATACCCAGTCACAGCATTAGATTTTTACTGATACACCCACACCTCCCCATTGGGTCCCCCTAAAGAGAAGGAGTTGCTTGGTATTTTTAGCCCACGGAATCTCTAAGCTACTAAAACGGAAAATCTACATCCAGCTGCTACTATTTGGAGCTCTAAACACCAGTGTAGGATGGTTCCGTGAGTAGTGACGCTGCAAATTCAACTTCTCTTTCTTACTCTTCAACTCCCTCTTCCACTGAAAATGCCCTGGCCCCCTGTACTGCACGATGGACTCCTTTTATCACTCCTTTCTCCATTGAATTTCATGAATGTGAGGCCTGTTTCGGGAGATCTCCTTAGGTCTAGATGATGAGCAGCAGTGAGAATTTTGATGACATATAATATTAATACAACATTTTGCTCCTGTACCTGTTATTGGCATGCCACCAGCTCCTGTGAGACTAAATGAAAGACAGAACACGTAGTGCTTTGCATTTCCTGATGAGATGGGGACAAGGCCTCATTCCTTGGTAGGAACTTGTTGTGAAAGCTCTTTTCATCAGCTTCAAAAAGCAGAAATATTTTAAAACCTCTATACAAGTGCAGGATATTATGAGCTTTATGGTGGGATATATAGGAATTATGAACAGTAATGATTTTATAAGCTTGAGTCATCTACTTTGTTTTTTTGCAAAGATGCAGCAACTTGTGTTTTTACCAATCCATGATTAAAATAAGTTTCTCCATGTTGATATATGTATATATATATATATTTTTTTTTACCTTGCTGACTTGATATTTATAGAGCAAATAAGAGGTTAAAGGTTAAATGCCAAAGGTATTAAAAATAAACATCTCAGCCTTATGAGCACATTCTGTAATAATGGTAAACAAATTATGTTTTGAATTTCAACTTAAGAATTTATTTTGGCAGAGACAAAAGGTTTTTGGATATCCTAGCAAAGTATTTTTTTTTTTACATGTCTTTATGACAGTCACACTTGAGAGAATAGAACTATAAGAGCCATCCCTAAAATAATGGCATTGGCTTTGACAGCCATAGAACTTTTTTTTTTTTTTTTTTTGAGACAAGGCCTTGCTCTGTTGCCTGGGCTAGAGTGTAGTGGTGTCTTCACAGCTCACTGTAACCTCAGACTCCTGGGCTCAAGCTATCCTCCTTCCTCAGCCTCCTGAGTAGCTGGGACTACAGGTGTGCACAAGCACACCTGTTTCCTTTTAAAATTTTTTGTAGAGAGAGGGTCTCTGTTTGTTGCCCAGGCTGGTCTCAAACTCCTGGCCTCAAGTGATTCTCCTGCTTCAGCCTCCCAAAGTGCTAGGAATACAGGCATGAGCCACCGTGCCTGGCCTTATAGAACTTAAACTGTACCTGTGAGTACAGTTGGCCTCACTTTTGAGTTGCCACAGTGAGAAAGTCATTGCCATTGTTCAAAGTACTTTTGAATAGTCATTTGTGAGCCACATAAGAAAATCTATTTTTTTACTTCCTTTATGACCTAAAATGTTACCACCCAGCCTGATCACCCATCTTACTCACCAGACTTTGTACCAGGTCCTTCTCAGCTGCTTCCAGAACTTTATTCTGCCTCAAAGGAGGAAAAATTAGTCTTGCTGAAGATATGTAATATCGTATAGAGCAAGCTGTGGAGGCCAAAGAATAGGTCCCTCTTTCCGGGAATAAGTATAAGAACTGCCCTGAAGGGGGCCATACTCTATTGGGTCTTTTGAATTCTGATGTGTTTGTTAAAAATTCTTTCACAGCACTTTATACTCATTTGCTACATTGCAAAAAGTAAAATATATGCTACATCATACAAAGGCCAGAAGAGAGCTTAAGATTTCTATCCTAAGTCTTTTTGCTTGACTTCGCACGGAGGTCTGGAGAGGTTAAACAACTTCTGAAGTCTCATAACTAGTTTTTGGCCGAGCTGGTGCCAGAATCCAAGTGTTCTGATCCCAGTCTAATAAGGTTCTTCCCACTTAATGGTGGAGGATTAGAGTCTATTTCCTGGGGAGTCTAGACATGACCAGGTAGTTTTCTTTCTGGAACCCTTCGAGAAGGCCTGCTTGGAGATGGAAGGTCATTTTGCTTCATTACTGTGTCAACTTTAAGAGATTATAAGAAATAAATTTAGAAGAATTCATCCATAATACCACTATACCCGAACACAGCAATTATTTTTATGTCTTTAGGTTTCCTTCCAGTCTACTCAAACACACATTGTTTTTATGTAGTTGTAATTATGGGGCAAATACACAGTCAGTGCTCCGTATTTTTCCACCTGTTTTATAAATCCTTTTCTTTGGTAAGCATATTTATTATATTTTGGTGGCAGTATAATAATATATATATAAAAATATATAATTTTTTTTTTTTAAGACAGAGTCTCACTCTGTTGCACTCTAGAGTGCAATGGCATCATCATAGCTCACTGCAACCTCAAACTCCTGGGCTCGAGCGATCCTTGAGAGATCCTCCTGCCTCAGCCTCCTGAGTAGCTGAGACTACAGGCTCACACCACAACACCTTGCTAATTTTTCTATTTTTAAAAGAGATGGAGTCTCGCTTTTGCTCAGGTTGGTCTCAAACTCTTGAGCTTAAGTGATCCTCCCACCTTGGCCTCCCAAAGTGCTAGGATTACAGGTGTGAGCCACCACGCCCGGCCAAGTATAATATTAATAATCTCATGTAGCCTGATTACCCAGACTGAGTCATGGAGACCTCCTCCAGAAGTGTGTACAGGGACGAGTTCCTCCTTGTACCCACTAGAACTGCTGTCATCACCAGTAATGGGCAGCTTAGCCTTCTGTGGCTCCTGAGATGTGCAGCCTCTCTTTGGTGTAGAGCTGGAGCAGGACATACTTGGGGCACACACTCTATACTCCCAGGTTCTAGCCCAAAGTTGCCTACTATTGGTGTTCCCCCGGGAATCTGGTGTTGGCACTCAAATGTGTGGTGCCAGTGAGTGCTTGGAGCTCTGAGTCCAACTTGGCAAGTGCGAGTGGTCCTACCAGAGAAGTGGAGTAGTTGGAGATGGAGAGCTTTGAACTCCAAAGTGGAGGAGACACAGCCGTGGCAAAGGAGGTTCGCATACATGCTTGGTACATAGGAATCCTTACCAAATACATTGCCAGCTGCTGGGAAATCAAAGATGAATTAAGCACTGCTTCTGCTTATGAGAAGCTCACTGTCTAACGGAGAAATGACAAAGGGCTTCTATATGCACTATTTCATTATTTCATTCTGGCACCAATGATGATTTTTGGTATTTCACAGATAAGAAAACCAAAGTGTAGCAAGGGAAAGGGAATTATTCAGAGCGACACAATTCGTATGTAACTCACCAGATCTGCTAAATCCATGCTCTTTTAAAAGCAATTGAATAAATTATTTCTAAATTTGACAATTTTGAGTCCAAGTATCTGTATAACATTTCATCATTTCACATACTCCTGAGGGAAGGCAAGACCGATAAAAAATCACCTATTTTGGTTTATTTTACTCAATAATACTAGGGTGGGATAATTTAGACTTAAGAACATGGTCCATTATGAGTAGTAAGGGTCTGGGTTTTAATTTCCTTGTTTTGGGACTTTGCTATAGGGACTAGATGTCACACTGGGAGCAAGCATAAAAGTAAAAGAAAGCCATATTAGAAAGCTCTCTAATCCAAATTAGGTTAAAAAAATAGAAAATAAGGGAAATGAGATAACCACCAGAGATCTAGCTGTTTAATTCTTATAAACATTACAGAAAATGACAACAAAAAAATTAGGATATCACACTGTTAGTCTCTTAGTAATTTCTTTGGTGTGAGCAGCATTTGATGTTGATGGCAATTTAGGATAACATTGCTTGGTAATAGAACGTTTTGGACAGCAACATTATCTGATTTTAAGGAATTTTCAATGAAAAAAATAAGGCTTTTTTAGTGTCCTAGGTAGATGCAGACCTTTGTTACAGGAAATTTTAGATTTGAATACAGAAGCATCTAATAAATGATTTTAAGAGTGTAAGAACAGCTTCCTCGAAGGCTTGGGAATGCTCTAATGCAGAAATGCATCTGCCAAATTATGGCAATTCCCCTTCCCCCCATCAGATTACCAAACAAAGATTCCTAATATTTGGATGGGGGCGTGTATTCTGAGGCCCTCTGAGAGTGTGTTGGAAGCTACTGACCTGTTCCCCAACAGCGTTTGTAATAGCACCAAAAACAAACAAAAAAACCCCAAAAACAAAACAGGAACAATTTAAATGTCCATTAGTAGAGAAATACATGTGGCTTACCTGTTATATGAGACTATGGTATCAATATGAATGGGTCTCACAAAGGTAGTGTTTGGTGAAGAAGCAATTGTAGAAAGATGCATACATGAAACCATTTAGGAAAAATTTCAGGCTGGGCACAGTGGCTCACGCCTGTAATCCCAGCGCTTTGGGAAGCAAAGGCAGAAGGATCCGTTGAGGCCAGGAGTTTGAGACCAGCCTGGGCAATAATATAGTGAGACCCTGTCTCTATACAAAAACTAAGAAAAATTAGCCAGGCATGGTGTTGCACACCTGTAGTCCCAGCTACTCAGGAGGCTGAGGCAAGAGGATCGCTTGAGCCCAGGAGTTTGAGGCTGCAGTGAGCTATGATGATGCCACTGTACTCCACCCTGGGTGACAGAGTGAGACCCTGTCTCCTAAAAAAAATAATTTCAAAAACACAAGACTATATGTTAATATATTATTTTGCAATCTATACATTTATATATGTGTACATATATTTATGTATATATTATTTTAAAATATAAATTCACAGACTAGAAAGATATATGCCAAATTCAAACTACTGAATGAGGGAGGAGGAAAGGGAGATGACTGAGCCAGACTAATATCAACCCTATCAGTAATGTCTTATTTGCTTTATGTATAAAAAAGAAATCCAAAACAAATATGATAAAACAGTATCATTAATTCTAGGCAGTGTATGTATAGATATTTCTTTGTTATTCTGTTTGTTAAGCATCTTTTTTCAGTTAAGAAGAAAAAATGCATATAAACACACACAATTCTTCATATAATTTTAGCAGGTTCATAAACCCCTGAAGCCCATACAATAGCATTCCAAAAGTTGTAGGAAACATTGTCTTGAAATGACTATTGGGAAGTACGGTCAATTTCAAATCTATGTCAGGATATTTTAATGACTGTTGACATAAAATCCAGTCGACAGTAAGCCCCACTGACTGTTGTGTAAAGAGCCATTAGGAGATATGTCTTCCGATGTTCAATATATCTTAGCCTCTGTAAGTCACCTTTTCTTGCTCCATTGTGTCTGTTAGCTTTTGGTGTAACAAATCACCTCAAACTTGGTGGCTTAAATAATAAGCATTTATTATTTCTCAAGATTTTGTGCATTGGTTGGGTAGTTCTGGTCTTGGTGGGTTCATCCAATCCCTGTGGTCAACTAGTGGCTTGGCTGGGAATGGATGATCTAGAATGACCTCACTCACATGTCTGGTAGTTAGCCCAATTTCAGCTGGGGCAATGGAGATGAGTTGGCCACATATCTCTTGTCATACCAGGTTAGCCCTGGCTTGTTTATATAGTAGTGCTCACAGCACAGTGTTCCCAAGAACAGCGAGCTTGCACAAGCTCCAACACACAAGCATTTGTTAAGCTTCTGCTTGTATCATGCTTGCTGTTGTCCCCACTGGCCAAAGCCAGTCATATGGCCAAGTCCAGAGTCAGTGTAGGAAAGGACTACCCAAGGGCTTAGATACAGTTCCCCTAACTCAACCTTTTCTCTGTCAGCGTTCCTTCCTTGGGTGAATACACTGAGGCAGGAATAGATTCAGTGGTAGCCTCCGTTTTCCCTGGCTGATCCTCCGAACCCCCATGGGTGACAGAGAAGTCAGTATTGCTTCTTATATGTCCGCTGCTGTTTTCCCAAGACGCGAGGAATTGGAGCTGCAGTTCTTTTGTATTGATGGAAACTCAGTCTGATTCTAAAATTGCTATATTTTGTTGGGAAAAAAAGGCAAAAGCAGAAGCTAACAACAAGAAAAATCATTTTCTGTCTGTTAAAGGGAGCTCTGTAAAAATAGCAGACATTCTACATTAAGTACAAAGAGCGAGAGCAGTGAATCTTGCCAAACCAGACTGGGCTGGGTGGCCTGTTGGACGCAAAGGTAAAGCTCCTGCCTTCCAAGGTGGGGACGATACTTTGGGCTACCTAGTTTTGCTTCCTCGGCCAGCTCTGAGCTCTCCATGTGGAGAAAGACATTTCCTCGCATAGACAAAAATACTTTTTTTCCTTGGTTGAAAGTCATGTCTTTTGGACTGTAGGATGGTTCCCAAAATAACCCTGTGTCAATTCCATATTCTGTAAGCCACAGATTTTGCTATCTGGGAGCTCCTCAACAAGATGTGAATTAAGTAGGGTTCATCTAGCTTTGTGCACAGGACTCAGAAAATCTGCTAACCTACAGATCTTTCACTTTGATTCTCTCTCTCTCTGTGGAAAATTTAAAACTATACAAGCGAGAGAAAAATAATCGCCCAACTTCATCAATTGACAACCCATGGCCAATCTTTTTTCTATTCTCATCTTCTTCTGGTTTATTTTGAAGCAAATCCTAGATATAGCATTTCACCCATAAATTGCCATATTATATTGGCTTTTAAATAAAATAAAACTTGACACTAACTATTCTTTGGACTGGAAGAAGAGGTATGTCTTAGAGAACCCAAAGCAAGTAGTGTTCCTTTGGCTTTTTTTTTTTTTTATTAGAGTCTTGCTCTGTCACCCCAGCTAGAGTGCAGTGATGTGATCATAGCTCCCTGCAACCTCAAACTCCTGGGCTCAAGCCATTCTCTGGCCTCAGCCTCCCAAGTAGTTGGGACTACAGGCGCGCACCACCATGCCTGGCTAATTTTTTCTATTGTTAATAGAGACGTGTCTCACTCTTTCTTGCTCAGGCTGGTCTTGAACTCCTGAGTTCAAGCTATCCTCCTGCTTGGCCTCCCAGAGTGTTAGGATTACAGGCATGAGCCACCACGCCAGGCTTTTAATGGGAGAGGCTTTGTTGCCAGCCACTGAGGGGACTTCTTCAAGCTTGGCCCCGTGTCATCGACAGGAGGATCTGGCAGTGAGATCTTGGCATTCACAGTTTTAGTGTGCAGGACAGCAGGGCTCCCCTACCCTACCATCCTATCTCTACTCAGGCACTACCTTTAGCTATGATTGCTAGAGTGAGTTCATCAATATCAGTGTCTTCACTCCTCCTCATAGGTACCTGTATCATGGAAATGGCTGTAAAAATAATACTTGTTTCTTTCAATGATCAGACACCTTTAAATATAGAATATCAAAATGAGAAATACCCTAGAGATCACTTGGGGGGAGGGTCTAGGAAATTGTTTGTGCCCATGTCCATTCATATATGTTTTTTTCCTGGGAAGAAGATTTATAAATCCCAAAGTGGTCTGTCGCCTTCTAGCACCTCCCCAAATGACCTCCAAGGTCCGGAGAATTTAAGTGTCCTGACCCAGATCCTTGGGTTACCTGGCAAGTTAATAGCAGAACTGTCCTCAGAATACAAGTCTCTTGACCCACAGTCTGGGAATCCTGGTCCTAAACCTGCTTTTACTGGAAATGTTTGAAAATTGAACATAATCAAGCATTAGAGAGAAGGGAGGTTGAAAGTGGTCAGTTAAAATAATTTTTTGTATGATTCTCAGATGCTAAGCCAATAAGACACATCAGTGTGAGACAATGGTAGGTATCATTTGCTGAGAACTGACTTGATTTTTCAGAATAATAATAAAGCATAAAAACAGAGTCACAGCATTGGTCCTGGATTCAGGTTTTTATATTCTCCTGTGGTCACAGAGAGAAATGTGTCCAGTGCAGACTTCAAATATAAATCAGGGGCATAATGTTTTGACTTTATGTAAATAATTGAAAGCCCATTATTTCCCTAGCGAGGATCCATTGATGTTAATTAGAAAATTAATATTTACTAATTGAGGGTGCATAGAAGGGAATTGCTAGGCTTCAATTACTGGATTCTGGAGCAGATTTCTGTGCTTTGTTTCTATTACCCAGGACGAGGGCTTGGGGTGTAGAAAAACTGGGATAGCTTCTTGCTTCCAGCTCTTTCTCTCACCCACACCCCAACCACATCCTCCTGCTAATGTTTTTTCCTTTTTCCACAAGGCCTTTTGCCCATCCTCTCCTTGAAGTGGCCTTCTGGACTGGGGAGGGATGAGGAGGAGGGCTGGAGAAGGCAGGAAAAATACTTTGCACCTGCCCAGCAGCGAGGAAACATAATGAAGGCCACCAAACAAAGGGCAGCTCCCTCCTCCCCCTCCCTCAAGCTCACTTAATCCTTCTCCTCCGACCAGCCCTGCTGAGCACCTCTCCAAGCAAACGTGCAGGCTAATGTGTCAAGCTTTGTCTGCTCTGCAGAGACAACGAGGCATTGTCCTTTTTGTCTGGGGTCATGGATCAGAGTCTTCCGGTTTTTGCAGCCATTGTATTTATCAGTTGGCAAAGGTATATTTTATATGCTCCAGTATAAGATGTGATGAATGGCAACATTCCACCACTTGCCAAGTCTGTGGGTTCCACCTGTGCAGTGTGGCTTCAGCCTACCTTTTACTTTGTCTCTCACCTCGATCGTCTGATCAAATTCAACCACTTGGTGTTCCCTTTGCAGGCTTGGATGTTCTCCACCCTCAGCTTGTGTCTGGCTGGAATCAATTCCCTTCCCTTCCCCATCCCAATGGTCTAATTCTTCTTTTGGGCTGGCCCCAATTCCACCTTCTTGAGTCTCATAGTTGAAAGTTATCCCTTATTCAAAATCTCACGACACTTTATCTGCAAAGATCTTCTGATAGTTTACGCACATCGTATCTTCCCTTCTCACCAGTTACTTTTCAGGTAGAGCCCTTTCTTGTTCAGCTTTGTATCCCAACCTCCCCCACTCCAGCCACCAGTTTTTTCGTGACTTGCTCTACTGGGTATACAATGCTATTTTAAAACTTACTGGGGAAAAATGCGTGTATTTCCTTCTGCTGTGTGTGAGTATACATTCTTGAAACCTGCCCCCTAGGTCTTGACCTTGCAGGACAAAAGTAGAGTGCAGAACCACGGATACAGTGGGGCATTCTTCAAGTCCACTCCAATAAACCGTTGCTCTTGGTTGCTCAGATAGTGGAATGAAACAGGGGCGTGAATTGGTGAAAGCACCCTGTGATTCCAATGTCGCTGAGCCTTTGATTTTCATGGAAATGATGAAGTTGTATGATGTGTGGGTGTCACTCCTCACTTCGTTGGCTCACCCTTTGGAGAGATGGAATAGTGAGGACAGAGACAAGAGGGATAAAGACACTTAAAAGGGCAACTGAGTCATACATCCACGGAAGGCAGCGGAGAGCAGTCTGCTGGCACGGTGCTTGTCTTCACTCAGCAAGCCACTAAAATGTTGAAACCGGGGCACGCACCTTCCCCCCCACAACTGTTTAGGAAATCAATGAAGAAAGATCGTTCTCACAGAAAACAGAATCTGTTGTATATGTTGTCAGTGATTTCCCCAAGTGTTTTTAAGTGTATTTAAGAAATAGGCAAAGACAATAGATGGGAAAAGGAATCGAAAGAATTGATGTGAGATTTTGCAGCAGTCAGACAATGTGCTTTTATATTGCATGTAGTTTTGGAGGACAGGTTGAATTCAGATATTTAAAGGTAATCCAAAGATGGGTCATGTCAAACTGTCCTCATGACATCTTTGTACTGGAACTCATTAAGTAAAAAAATTGGCAGATTTGCACTTTTTGAACTTTTTGGTGTATGTTTTCCATGCCCAGCTCCAGGTGGCTGGGGGAGGTGTTCTAAGCTCTGCAGATAAAAGAAGTGGCTTCCAATGTGAGCAGGAGGAGAGAAAGGGGGAGTAGTCCAGGGAACCTGTGGGTTCTGGAAAGATATATATGATCACCATGTAGAACATTCGCAGTGAGGAATGTTGAGTGGCTTGTGGACAAGGGATGGAAGAGTTGAGACAGGCAAGGTAAATTGGGGCCCTCCCGCCAATCGGAAGTTTTCAAGTGATATTAATTCATTACATTTTTGTTTATTGTTCTGTCCTTCTTGGCTGTAAACTCCCGGAGGGCAGGGACACTGTGTCATGCTCATGGCTCATCTTTGTATTTTGTATTTTGGCATTTCCATTACCGGCACACTCTCTGGCATGGGGTAGAATTGGCAACTTTGCTGAATTGAACCATTCTGTTCCCCACTAGACCAAACGTGCATGAAGGGCTGATAACCTTCCAGTTCTACTTGGTTGCAGCAACAGCGGCCTTCAATGAATGAGTGATGCATGAGAGTCATTGGATTCAAGTAGACAGCTAATCGTAAACTGGACATGTTTTTCAAAGATAAAAATAGCCCTCTAAGATAAAACTACTAGCGCTTCCTTTTGAGTTTTCCTTGAATAGAACAGATAACAGTGGTCTGCTCACGCTCCTAGGGAAGCTGGGTGGGCTGGGATGGCTTCTACATCTGTCTCTTACTCCTTTCCAACTGAGAGCCTAGGCTGAGGCCACACAACCAGTCCTGACTTGCCCCCCACGGGGTAGTGCTGCTCTTAACAGGCAGAAAGGAAACCAAATTCACCAGGGCCCTTTCTACTCAAAAGCTCCCAATTTTGAATGGTGCCATTCCAAATCAGGTGCCCGCCTGGCATGGAGGTGGCTGCCTGTTCTAGCAAGTTCTGCCACCTGAGGCCACTTTGACCTGTGACCCCGAGTTCAGGGAGGAGTGGTTAGTTGTTTTTGTTGATATGAAAGATCACTGCCAGATTAGCAGATAGGGTAAGAAGGTTTTCCTTGTTCAGCTATATGGATTTTCAGAATGTAAAATTTCCTGACAACGTTTATATCTGTCCTGGTTTTAAAGAGGAGAATTTCCTGCCTTTGTTTTTCCCTTAGCAGACTAACCACTCACCTGCCCAAGTGGGATCTGGCGTTGCTAGCCTCCGAAGGCCAGTTGCCTCGAAGGAGACTTGCTAATGGCTTAATTGTTTTGTTTATTCTGCTCCTCACAAATTCCTACGGCCTCATTTGCATTACGAAAAGAACTTTTTTGAATGTCTTGGCATTTCCTTTGGTTTTGAATAGCTCTTAAAGTTTGCTCTTAATGTTTTTTTGAAAGGTAGGTGGAGCCCTTTAGTGATAGGCGTGGCTTCCTCTAAACAGGGGTTTTTCTTTGTGTGTGATGGAGAAAGTGAGAGAAAGGGAGAGAATTTTAAAAAATAAATGATGTGCTCTTTATCTATCTGTACACATCAATTATAGATTATTCTGGAGCTGGATATTTATGAGTACATTTATGTTCACATACTCTCGGCTAGGGGGTTAAAAGAGTAATGTGTGCAAGAGAATGAGGATACGTAGCCACACAAAAACTGCACATTTACAGAGCTGCGGTTTGCTTTTCAAAATGTGGAAATAGAGCAAAGGTTTATTTCTTCACCTATGACAAAGAATTCCAAGTATAAGACTATTCCGGTTCATGCAGTAAATGCATTTTTATACTTTTAGTATAAATGAGATAGTTTAGATCAAAGACCTTTATAATGAGCTAGGGCAGTAGTTTTTAATGCGGGGTGGAATCTGACTTTGAGGAAAGGGAATTGTGAAGGTGGTTGGTTAGATCCCGGTGTGCTGGCTGCCTTATAAAAGAAATGCTTGCTTTTTCCCTGCAGGCTGGAGTTTGGGGGAATTTTAGAGCTGGGAAATCATGCGATAGATCTTGATGTTATAAATCACTCAGACAAATACAGGATAAACCTATTTTGGGAAGCGGTTGTGATTATACAGGATTACACGGCGATAAGGAGTTTTCAGCAGCTCTTTCGGTTTCTGAGGGTGTTCTGTGCTTTGCATTCTCAGTAATTCCCACAGAGACCAGAGAGCCTTTGAGAGGTTTGGTGTGCTTCTGTGAATTTAACAGTTTTCCACGCCATTGAAAAAAAGAGAATCTGTTATTGGAACTATCAATTACTGAGAACCCGCTCTGAACTGTCCAGCATTTTTGCCTCCTTTGAGGAAACTATTATTATTTTGCCTGTTTTATAGACGAGGAAACAATAAACGAGTTAGGTACCCTGTTTCACCCAGCTGAAAAGTGGCAGAGGAGGGATATAACTTCTGGGTGACCTGAATCTAAGGTCTGCTTTGGAGAGGAGCTGTCTGTCCCTGGACACATACGTGTTTAAGTTGTGGGTCCACGGTTTAATACCCTGGACATCCTGCAATATTATTAGAAATGCAGAACTTCAGGCCCACTCTAGACCTACTGATTCTGAGTCTGCGTTTGAACAAGGTCTCTAGGTGATTGCAAAGTACTAGTGCCCAGGAGCACTGGGGTCCAGGCGAGGTAACATGACTCTGAACACACTCCAGAGGAAGTCTGATGGTTGCTCTCAGGATATCATCTTCCGAGGACAGGGATGAAGCCAAATATCCAAAGCTTCCAGGGATGCAACTAACCATTGCAACTAACTAATCATCCTGCTCAGGCAAAAATTAAAGGGCACTGAGGGAAAATTTTCTCTTAGACCATTCTGGAGTCAAGTTGTCCCTAGGTAGAGGCACAGAATAGGTGGTTGTCTGCGGCATGCTAGGACGGCTGGCAACCCAGGGTGTCTCCTCCATGGCTGCTGTTGCTGCCACACTTTCTACTGGTGCTGATCCCTCTGAACCAGTCTATCAAGTCTCCTAAAGAGGCCGAGAACAGATTTTATCAGGCCAGAGAAAGGAGAAGGAGATCCAGAACGGGGAATATCAGTAGCATGAAGATAGAGAAGGGCTTTGAAGTGAGCCCAGCCTCCAGAACACTCCAATCCTGACCCAGGGAAAGTGCACTTTACCTTTTCCTCCTCACTGGTTTTCCTTTTGGAATTCCCCCAGGCATCTGTGCTGGAGACACTGTGCTCTTGTCTGTTCTTCTCCCTGCCGGACTCCTCTTGGTTCCCAGACCCTGTGAGTGTGTCCTCCCGGGGCACTTTCTTTCTTTTCACAGCTGTCACTCCAGCTTGAATCAGCATCGTCTTACGCTGGGACCATCACAAGAGTTTTTTTACGTGGTCTTCACTCTTCTCCCCGCTGTAATTCACAGAAACAGCATGGCCAGAACCATCTTCCTGGCTGTGCACCTGTCACTTACTCAAAAACTCTCAGTTCCTACCGAGAACATTCTAAAGCCCCAAATGCACTACTGTCTCCGTTAAACCTGTTGGCAGGTCGCCTCCGTCCAACTCTATTTTCCAGTAGTTCTGAAATATGTGAACTGCATGAGGGCCGCCTGAATGCTTTGTCCCTTCTGTTAGGTCCTAGTACAGTGCTTGTACACAACAGGTTCTCAATAAATATTGAGTGAACGAATGAGCTTGTTGTCATGTTGATGTTTTATTCTTCACCTAGAATACACTCCTGGTCAGGCCATTTTTCATCACTAGACTTCCCTTCCCTTTCTTGCCATCTATCTAAATCCCTAGAGGCTTAACTAAAGGCTCATTTCCTGGAAACCTTTGATCTAGCTCATAGAGATCATTTCCTTCTTCTTGTCATAGAGTTACTTATCTCGTACTGAATTATGTGTCATCTTGGATTGCTACCTTAGGGGCCAGGTAGACTGTAAGCTCCTTGAAGTCAGAAATGATTTATATTTCTTTGTACTTTTCAGAATTGACCATGTTTCCCTTTTGCCTTCCCACATTTCTGCACACACTGGTCATTCCCTGGTCACCTGGCAGCTCTCTCCTAGCACTGTGTTGGCTGTGATGGGTAGTAGTGGGCCAGGCCTCCCCTCCCCTCTTTCCTCCCAGGAAGGGGGATGCATGTAGTCCCTGAGGACAGATGCTCCTTTCTCTTTGTGTCTTTTATGGTTTTTTGAATGTTGGATGCTATAAACTGTGTCCTTTTGAATTTTACCTACATTCCTTTCCTTCTCCTGCTCAGTTCTTAGAACTCCCATTTCTGAATTCCCACAAGTGTAATCATAGTGAATGAAAGCTAATGAAACTGTGACTCAGTGTGTCCTCTAGCTAGGGTGTGAGGGTGAGTCAGCTGACAGGGCAGAGGATCCATTCACCTCAAGGGGAGGCAGGAGCCTGCCTGGTGATCAGCAAAGAAGGGGTTTCCCTCCACTGTTTCCTGGAACTGAGTAGAACAAATTTTTTAACTCTGTACTTCAATTTCATTTTTTAAAAAAGGGTGTAAGGATAGCTCGCATTCTCTTGTCTAGTGGTGCTGCATTGAATATTAATACGAAGATTGTAAAATGCTCTGGATGCCTGATCCTGGCCGAAGCTCTGTACTAGGCGTCCCTCCTTTCTGACTCTATTGTCACCCCTCAAAGTTAGAAGCAACTATCCACATGACAGTTACCACATGAGCATCTTTCTAGCAAACTTATCCAAGTCCTGGCTCACTGAACTTTAGGGAAACCATATCATTTCTCTCCAATTCGTACAACCAATTGTCTTTGAAAGAGTTGCATGTTGCCTGTTAAGGAATCAATTGAGTAAGGTTAGAAATGTTTCAAGAAAACAGACACATCTCTGCTTGACTTGCCCAGCCTCAAACTTTCATATCTACTAGTCCGGGAGGGACAAATGGTGGATGTAGAGTGCTTCAGTTTTTGTTTAGCAGAAAGTTATGTCATCATCATGTAGAATAAAAATCACAGAATGAAATGAATTAGTGATACACTAATTGAATTTGGGCAGCGTAATTTGCCTATTTGAAATATTCTAGGCAAAATTTTTCATCACTCTTGTCCCTAACTGGCTGGGTAATTTAAAGAGGGCTTTTCAAGTGAAATTTTCTGAGTAAGGTGGGTTCAGTTCACCCTTTTGTATATGGTAGGTTGTGCATTACTGGGAGTTAAGGAAAGATACCCTTTTCTGCCTTAACCCTCGGCTGGAGGAAACACAGCTTTTTCTAGAAGCATGCTAAACACATGATTATATTCATTTCGTATGCAGTGTGACGAAATCATCTGCAATTATGATTGCAAGTAGAAATAATATAGGAGACATATATACTTAGATATTCATATGAGAAGCTATGGGAGGAAAATTAAATAATTACTAACTAATAATTACTACTAATAAAGTCTCAAATTTTCCTCTGCCTGGGCATCTTCCCATCATGCCCAAGTCTTAGGTAAGTTTTAAGATCTAGGCTCAACAAAATTTCATCCCCTGGGTCCCCAAGCCTTCCCAGACCTTCCTCTTCCATGTGCCCATGGGCTCTTGTTTGAAATGTTCTCACATCATGCATCATGGTCTACCTTGTGTTGGACCCATAAAGATTTTGTGTCTCCTTAAGATGTTGAACTCTAGAGAGCAGACGTTGTTTCTGACATATAGCCAGTGGTCTTGATCTAGCTTAGCTGCAGTGCTTTTTAAAAATCTCAGCCCTTGGACTCTATCCTAGACCAACTGAAATCAGAGTTCCTGAGAGTAGGATTTAGACACAACTGTATTACTTTTAAAAGGTTTCTGGGTGGTTCCTAAAAGCAGTCAAGGTTGAGAGCTACGGTTGGAAGATATTTAGGAATTGTTGGCTAGGCCATAATTTGGTACAGCACCAAATACAAACTGATATAACTTTTTCAAAATGGACAGTTAATGGTTCTAGAAATAACTTATTAAGAAATGCATTTTTTGTCTTCTGTTCTGAAGTGCCACCTTTATCCTGTATTAAATTTACATCTGTAATTTGTTTCTGGCCTCTTCTGTTCCATTGATCCTTTCCTCTATTCCTGAACTAGTTACCAGTTACCAAGCTGCATAATTACTCTAGTTTTAGAATGTGTTTTTGTGTTTGTTTGGGCAAGCCTCCCCTAATTATATTCCTTTTTAAATGAATTCTTGGCAGCGTATGTTCATTTACTCTTCCAGATAAAATTTAGGATCAATGTGTCAACGTTCCAAAACAAAATCTCTTTAGAACTTTGGCTGGAGCAGCAGAGACCCTGTGGAGCAATTTCAGAAGGTGAACATCTTTGTATCTGAGACTTCGTATCCACAGACATGGTGTCCATCCCCGTCAGCCCTTCTTTTAGGGCCTTCCGTACATCTTTCTGCTTTACACAGTGCTTTCGCATTTCTTGCAAAGTTTATTACTGGCATTTTATGACTCTTTTTCCTGGTTTGAATGGGATCTTTCCTATAACACTGTTTTTTTTTTTTCATATAATACTATTTTTTGAAAATGTTAATAATTTTATTCAGATTTTGTTCTAACAATTTAATGGATATGCTATGACAACCCACAGAATTGTAAGAGTCTCACTTATCTGAATATGAAGGAATTTTAGCATTCTGATTCATTCCATTTTTTTACTCTTTTTTTGAGACAGGCTTTTACTCCGTCACTTGGGCTAGAGTACCGTGGCATCAGCCTAGCTCCCTGTAACCTCAAACTCCTGGGCCAAGGGATCCCCTTGCCTCAGTCTCCCGAGTAGGTGGGACTACAGGTGCGCGCCACCATGCCCAGCTAACTTTTCTATTTTTAGTAGAGATGGGGTCTCGCTCTTGCTCAGACTGGTCTCAAACTCCTGACCTCAAGCGATCCTCCTGCCTTGGCCTCCCAAAGTGCTAGGATTACAGGTCTGAGCCACCACGCCCTGCCATTTTTTACTCTTGATTCAAAAACATGAAACAAAACAAAGCGATTTCTCCCCATGTGTCCTAGTGCAGTTTTCTTCATTAACAGAATGGCTTGGATCATCATTCTGAAGACTTACGGCAGGACTGGCCCCTGGGTGCAGAAGGAGCTGGTTCTGGAGCTGGGCTGAATGTGGCAGGATGCGCCCTGCAGCTTGTGCTTCTGAACAGATCCCTGGTAGAGGGCCAGATGTTCAATGATGCACCTCCTCATCCTAAAAGTCAAGAAAGCACAGTTAAAAGAGGAAGAGGAGAGCCTGTAGTTCCAGCTACTGGGAAGCTGAGGTGGGAGGATCTCTTGAGCCCAGCAATTTGAGTCTGCAGTGAGCTATGATCGTGTCACTGCACTCTAGCCTGGGCGACAGAGCAAGACCCTACCTCTAAATGAATGAATGAATGAATGAAAGTGGAAGAGGCAGAAAGATGTCTTAATTCTGCTTAGCAGAATGAGGGATTCAGAAGTGGGAGCCAGGCCTTAGCCTATCATCTCTGATGGAAAAAGAATGATTCCAGGAACCAAATAATTCTACCATATAAGAGTGTTTTGCAAACTACGAAGTGATATTCAGATGTATGAGGAAGTACTAACTGTGTTTTTAAGCTACATTTGAAGGACTTCAATAAAGTAAGCCATGTCATTGCTGGATAGAACCTGGTCCCTGTACCCCAGAATTCTTATCACAGCTTTAAAGGAAGTTTTATATGAAGGCAGAGGAAAGTAACAGCAACATAACTCTTTAATCCAGAAATGTGTCTAAAACTTGGGGATTCTGGGAATTGGTGAATGTGCTGTATATTCTTAGCATCCCCAGGCTAAATACCTCTCCATTCCCTAAATGTGGGCATGGGAGAAGTTAACAACGTTCCATTCCTGCTTCTTCTCCCTATGCATTTCCCTGTCTTTCCCCAACCATCTTGTACTACAGGAAATAGAAAAGTAGTTGTTAGGCAATCCTATTTTTTGGTAGCAGAATAAAAGCCAAAGTTAAAGGTAAAATGCTTAACCAATTGGGTTCTAACAAGCTAGTGAACCGAGTGTTTTATGTCCAAAGAAATAAAGTATTCTGTGTATCCAAGAAATTAAATTACTCTTCTCATCTTCATATTTCTACATTCTTTTCTGCAGCCATGACATAAGTAGATGTCCACTGTTGAATGTGGATTTTCTTCTTAAAGAAAAGTTTAGGAAATTGTTAGGAAACAATTCTGTGTGAATTAAGAACAAAATCTGTCCATGAAGCAGAAGGACCTGGGAGCAGTAAAGGGAGGAGACAGTAACAATTAGAGACTTCCTAATATAGAAATGACTAGGAATTCTTAGAACTAATATTTTATGTAGTATCTTTGGTTTTATACCACAAGTGAATTTAGATGTCAAGGTGGCTTTACTGGTGAGTTTCATAACACCTGTAAGAAACAGACAGTTCTTCTAATAAATGTTTTTAGAGCAGAGAAAAGGAAAGATTCTTAATTTTTTTCGTACAAGGTTAATAAACCTCAATTAAAAACATTTTACAAGAATGGCACTAGAGAAGAACACTAGAGACTAATTCCACTCATTAGCATAGATGCCATCTCATTTTAGAATTTTTTTGGGGGGGCTTTGGAGATATCCAGACCACACCTGCCATTTTTTGGGGTGAGAAAACTGAGAGTGGGAGTGGATGAATACTTTCTCCAAGGTCACAGGTTGGTATAGCTCTGGACCCATTTGCTGAGTCTAAGTTTAAGGAAGTTTGTTTCTTGACTCTGTGGAGTCAGAACTGCACCCCTCTTGGGGAAGGGGAGGGAATTTGAGGGCGTGTGTGCTAGCCACGTGCTGTGTGGATGGTCTCCGGTAATCTCACGTTTGCCCACTGAAGGAGGTTGAACTATCTCCATCTTGCCAAGAGAAAGCTGAGCCCCAGAGAGGCTACGGTGTGCTGAGAGTTAAACCTCATTCCCAGCACCTATGCTTTTTTATACCATTTTTCTTTTGCAAAGATCTGCAATTCACTTAAGTTTTTATCAAATTTAAATACTTCGGCTGCCTTTCTGATCAGTCAGCTTTTCCATGTACTGTTCCATGATAGCTTTGGCAGAGAGCTTCCAGTGGGCTAATACACTGTTTCATATACTGTGGCGTCTGAAGTCCCCCATCTTTAGGGAGAAGTGGCTCTTCTGTCTACCTGATTTGTCAAGACCTTTGATGTCTTTTTTTCTTTATAAAAAGTTAGGCATTTTAGAAATTTTCTGTTTTCTTTCTAAATAAATTACTTTAAATTATTTTGCAAGCTATGGCCATATCCCATCAATATGAAAATAGATGAGTTGATTAAAAAAATGACATGCTAGTTTGGGTTCTTGGTTCTTTAGTACCTATTGCCTATTAACTGGCTACTCTTGGGGCTGCTTTTATTTGTTAAATCTAAATATTATATTCTTTTTAGATTTTTCTTAAATACTTCCTTTCTGATTTTATCTCCAAATAAAAATCAAACATTATAACGTTAGTTTTAATTTTCACTTTAAATGTCCAAGTAAATTAGAAGAAAAAAATAGTAAAAAGGGGAATGACCTCAGAAAAGGCAATTATTCACAAAGCTGATGGTAAACATGTCATTTGATAAGACTGTTATTTGATGCTACACATGGAGAAAACACAGTGAGGTTACCAAGAACCACCCCAAGTCTTACGATACGTTTTCACATCTTGACAATTTTCCTCCTCCCTCCAATATTCTCAGGAATTAGACTGTCTAGAGAAAATGTAACAAGAACAGAGGACATCATGGAAATAGAACCTCAAGGAAACAAGATTTTATGTGAAGAGTTTGCTTTGCTTAATTTAAATGTCAGGCTGGATTTTAAAAATTCTTAGTTCAGAAGCCCTTTCATGAGTTAAATATGAAAGCAAGGAAAAAGTCTCTTTCTTTTTTAAACTTTAAACTTTGCTCAGTCTCCTTCTCCCTTGTATTTCTACATTGCATCTCTGGCTTTTGTCCCTGGAGCTGAGTGTGGAGCCCCCCTTCCTCTGAAAAATATAGCAATGACCCCTTTTTCCTTTGCAGAAAGATACTTTGCAAATTCAAGTATGTTTATTCCCATTCCCAAGTATATTTATTCTCTATAAGTTCCCTACATTGAATTCTATTATGCATATTTTTCTTTGTTTTTGTTGCCATATATTCAAATTACAACTTTCTCCAGTCAGAGGTATTTAGGAAATTGACTATAGGAAAGAGAAGAGAAGGAAAACAGGTGACAGAACAACCCTATTAGGAGAGAGAAAAATAGATGGATGAGTCAAAATAAAGAAATGCGACTTGGTGGCGCACACCAGTAGTCCCTGCTGCTCGGGAGGCTGAGGTAGATGGATTGCACGAGCTCAGGAGTTTGAGGCTGCAGTGAGCTATAATTGCACTTGTGAATAGCTACTGCACTCCAGCCTGGGCAATATAGCAAGATCCTGTCTCTAAAAAAAAAAAAATTATAAAAAATAAAAATGCCTAGGACAGGAGCCTAACATCCCTAGAGCTGCCCTTCTGTGTCTTTTGTGAGGGGCTTTGTCCTAGAGGAAGGTGGTCAACAGAATGCTGGACCACTGTGGGTGGTAGGGGAGTGGACATGAGAAATACAAGCTCTGCAGTATGGAATAGATTATGTAAAAGATTTTCCACCCCAAGTAACCAAGGTATCTTATATTTCTGTCTGCACTTGGGAACCAGAGGTCAGTCAAACATTTGGTTAGAGAGCCAGGCCCCGGGAAACATGTCTCATTACACATAAAATCTATATCCAAGCAGTGTGAATTCTATACTATCCACTAGAAGCACTGGAGAGGAAGACCCTGGAAGGTTTCTGTCTATGGAGGAATGATAAAACGGAAGTTAAGAATTTAATACCCATTGTTGCTAATTCAAGATGAATAAAATGTCATTGACATTTTCTTAATAGGGTGCTATCCTTAATGTTTAAATGTCTAGTTTTTAATGTAGATGAGACTTCTGTAGTTTCACTCCTGCCTTTGGTTCTCTTGCACTGTTTGTCCCAGAGCACCCTAAATTTTTACCCGAAGGGTTTTTCAGCGACCGTGCTCCTCCTGCCTATGGGAAGCAGGTACAGGTTATCAGATTTTGAAACTCCCTTACCGTCTTTCCCAGATCAGCAGGCTAGGTGGTCACCAGCTCCAGCACTCCGAGGGCCCATAGAGATAGTCCTGGGTAGGTGCTGAGGACATCTTGGGAAACATCAGTGTTTCATGGAGCAAGCTTAGGGAAAGGTGTTCTAAAACGACAGAGGAAATAATTTTCTCTCTGTTCCCCACTTCACAATTCAGCAGATGACGTCCCTTCATGGATTTATAATAAACATAGTTCTCTCATCGTCTGACAGGTTGAAAAGCTCAGAAAGTTTCCTAGGCACAGCTCTGGGAGTCAGGAATGTCCTGTGTGCTGAGTAAGACGCTTCAACTCCTCTTTGAATCAAAAGGAAAATTTCAACACTGACCTAGTTTACGTGGCTACTATAAAAAATTTCTATTAATGAAAATAGAAATTCAGTTGTAAATAGAGGCGGCTCCAAATTCCTAAGCAATCTATTCATTTTTTTTTTCCAAACTTAAAAAATTGTATTTGCCTTGCTTCACAACGCAATTGTTGCTATGGGGCCACTTGAGTTACACCTAGTAGCTGAATCTGCAAATACCACAGAGCTCACTTCCTTCAGAACGATTTCGTTTGATTAATTTATACTCTTAGGTGACATTTCTCAGTTGAGTAGGAGGAAGGAAAGGAGCAACCACAGTAGCCACATCATGGTTGGGGAAATATAGGGAGTATGTTTAAGTGATTTGCCTTATTACTTAAGTGAAGATATTTCTAAGCTTAGAGTTTACTTTGTTCTTTAAGAACTTTATGAGCATGATATTTTTGACTATGGTAGTTTGAATGTTCTTTTAAGTCTGGTACTGTAGGCTGAATCTCTGCTTTCTGCCAAATGTGAAATAGTAGAACAGAATAAAACCATGTGCTTTACATTATACAACGTGTATCTGATGGATATTCATGTTTAGAAAAATCACAATCAAGCTCACCGCTTGTAGATGTGGATAACACAACTCCTTTGCCAAACAGCGGATTTCATCACGATTGCCTACTTTTACATATTTTGTTTTCTACCTGTAGTAAACTCATCAGTTTGGTTATACTTAAAAGTTACTCAGTGGAAATTTGTAGAATGGAGCCCTGGTTTGAGTCCTGGCTCTTGTAATCTTAGATAATTCCCTCAGTTTTCATGTCTGTAAAATGGAAATATTCATAATAATAGACCATCTCCTAGGGTTGTTATAAGGATCAAATGAAATAAAGTATCTTGAAGTGTTTTGTAAACTAAACCATTTAATAACAGCAAAGAGGGGGTTCTTGGGGTGTGCTATGTGAACCACAGGAGGTACCAGAGAATTTTCAGTTGGTCCAACACGTGTCCAAAATTCAAGTCCTATTAAAAACACATCGTTTTAAAAATAAAAGACACTTACCATAGCATTCTGAGATCTAGATTCAAAGGGACATGAATAAACATTAAATAGTTTTGTTTTTTTTTAATCTAGGAAAAAACTTCAACATATTTCTTTTGCTTTTGGTATGTGCTGGGAGTAGTAGGGGAGAGGGGTGGCAAGTAGGAGTCACTGCAAAGCGGGTCCTTTTGTGTTTTCAGAGAGAACAGTGAACCACACAGCCTGGTTTTCATATGGGAAGGAAGGCATCAGGACCGTGTGTGCAAACAGCACTGCATATACTCTGTGACACTCTTAACATCCCTCCACATAAATCGGGGCCACACACGGTTTCAGGTGATACAGGTTCTTTCCCACCATTCTCAAGGAGAGTCATTTGAATGCATCAGTTTCCCTGCCACGCCCTTACCCCATAATGACTACCAAAGTTAATTGGTAAATAAACACTCAGGCTGTTTAGCTGTGGCTGAATCTGGGGCACGAGGTGTAATTTAAATGTAAGTCCGTCGTCATCGTAGCCTCCAAGGAGCTGGGAAAACAGGTGGGGGACTTCAAAGGGACCCGAGAGCAAGCCTGGCCAGGTCTCTTCTACTTTTCCAGCCCTCGCTTATGCACGGGATAACAGTGAAAATCGGCCCTCGAGGGTGAACCGAGTGGTTTTATTATTACTCACATTCAACGAGGATTTGTTGATGTAGAAAACAGGCCCTCCTGATGTGGCCACTGAATCATCACTTGCTTCTTTCAAAATCCCTAAAGTCTTGCATTCTGATGGTACTTGGCCGATCCCGGCTCATACTGCAGCAGCCCGTGCTTGCCAGGTGGAGTGTCTGAAAAGGGTTTCAAGTAATTTTAACAAACTCTTTGATGATCGTCCACCTTCGCTGCATACCAAGAATAGTACATAAATCTACCAAGTTGTGCCAAATCTTGTTCTTTCTTCTTTTTAAATTTTAACATGAAATTTGCACTTTGTTTAACAATAAAAAAATAAAGCCATGAGCTATGTAAGGAAGGAATACAGATTATTCTGAGTAGGCCCCACGTGCCACAAGAGTGCCCTTGTTTTTCTCTCTCGTAGTTTGACCCATTGTGGTGTGAATGTTCTCTTTGATGCAGTCTTTGTATTAAATCATGACACTAATACATTTGTTAAAACTTCCTCAGGAATATTCTAAACAAGGAAGAGTTGGTGGATGTGATTTTTGCAAATAAAATTTCTTTGTCTGCTTGGCAATTTCCTTCCACGTTTCTGAAAGTGTGATCCATATATATAGGTGGACGGAGCAAAGTGATGGAGATGTGTATGCCATTCTGATAAGTAAATAATTCTAATAGTCCATGTTGAAGAATTGGCAAGTTTCTCACAGATTTCCTACTGTTTTTGACCCTGTCAGACTGAACTCAAAGACCCGCCTGTGTGACTAGCACTGGATGCCCCTGATCTCTGTGTATTCATCTCACGGAGACTTAATAAGCTTTGGAGAATATTTGGATGAAGTTGGTGGCAGTTTTATTAATGCCATTTGATTCTACTTTGTCCTATAGCAGTATCTGCCACTTTGTCACCAATGCAGAGAGAATTCTATTACCACACTGGAAAAAGATGATATTGAGTAACATTTTCCTGTATTCATCTCAGGACTCCTCTAAAACAGTCATGATTTGAAGAGCAAGGCATTCTGCTGATGTTGGTTAGCCCTGAGACTCGGGTTACTTGTTCTACTTTGAAATTCCTCTGCCCATCATAAGAAAATGTAAGATGAACTAACAGAAAGCTAGTGGTCCCCTTGGCTCCAGCCTCCGCCTTGGTTTCATGGTCCTGCTAGGCTGTGGTCTCTAGGGAGGCAGGACTTAGTACACTGCTTGGCATAGCATAGGTGCTCGGTTTATTGAGTTAATTAATTAATTGGTTAATTAAATGTGTGAACAAAAAATGAAGTGTAAAAAGAGATCTTGAGAGCAGCTGCAAGAATAGGCAACTCCCATCATCTGTTGCATTTTGTGTAGGGCACCTTTTCCTTGTTTGGTTGTTGGGTTTTTGAAGGCCAGGGATACAGGGAAGATCCCATCAGACTCCAGTCTTCGTGAGGTTGTTTATGATTGGTGTACGGAGTGAAGGTGTCCTTTCCTCCTCCCGGCCTGCACCTCTCCTGTTGTGCCTTGAGTGTCACTGTCAACCACCACTTTGTCCACTTGTTTCGGCTGTTCTCTGATACGCAACAGATACCCAGTATTGGTGGACATTAGGATTATTTCCATCTCTATTAAACCCTCAGGCTAGTATTCCTGGTGAGGGGATTCTTTGAAGCAGGGTCGCTGGTTCCTAGGGTATGTGCATGTAACACTTTGAGAGGAACTCCATGATTGGCTTCCAGAAAAGTTTTGCCTATTTACATGCTCACCAAAGGCATAAAAGAGTGGAGAGTTATGAAAATAAGGTAATATTTTGGAATCATTTGAGGATAATTTCAAGTAGCTAAAAACGATAATTGTCTGAAAGCTCACAAAAATTTTAAGGACAAGAGATTCTTTATATTTCTTTTACATCTGCCACCACAAAGCTAACTGATGAGTGTAATTGATCTATTCAGCCAGAAAGTCACTTACCTTTCATACGTTTCCCTGTTACCTGGGCATGTTTCCAGGGGGTTTCAGAGGAAGAAAAAGTAGCTCTTTCCTATGAGGATATGCTGGTTCCAAAGTCTTAGACACAAAGTGGAAGCTCAAAATAATATTTATTGAGCTCACTCTTTTGGTTCAGCTTTCAACTATAAACACTGTAAGAATAAAGGGGAAAAAGGGAAGAAAACCTAGAGCTGAAAGCAGGGCGGGAAGAGAGTAGATCTAGAAGGAAGTGGGAAATTGGTTTGCTCAGAGGAAGGATACCCACCCACCAATGGAAGACAGGTCCAGCGCTGTGTGGTAGAGTTGTGGGTGGTCGTGTGATAGCAATTTCACAATGTGTGTAGAAGGTTGGTGAGTGGATGGACTAGATTAGAAAGTAGATAACTGGTGAAGCTGGATAGTTAAAGCAGAAACTTGAAAAGCAAGGCATGGAATTGGGCTATAGGATTTCAGAATTTAGAATTTCTTAGTGGATTGTCCTTAGATTGTGTTTACTAAGCAACAATCAACTAGTAAAATTCCTAGATATGGCCAATGCAGATAAATAAAGACCACCAAGTCTTCGTGAAAAGGAAAGAAGAATTTGGAATTCATATCCCTGTCCAGCTCAACTCCTCACTTTTTTTTTTTTTTTTGAGGTGTACAGGAAGTAGGGAGCTGTTAGATTTGTCTACAAAATAGGAAACACCTGATTAAAAAACAGCATGGGGCCAATCTTACCAATGAAATTGGCTCCATCCAATAGAATGGCTGAGAAGTTAATTCCCGAAATCTCTCCAGTTCAGCAGTGGCATAAAGGTCTGACCTAAGTGATGGGGAAATTTAGTTTAGGTGGCTTTAGTGTCAGGCAGGTCAATGCCAATTCTACTGTGGAGTTATGGGACTGGGAACGGTACAACTAGAAATGCCTGCCACTGAGCCGTTGTGCTGTTCAGGCTAATCTCTGTGTCTAGTGAGAATGGACGTGACTTTTCCGTGACAGATAATTGAGGTCCTGCATCAATGCTCTTACTCCTGGTCTAATTGCAAGTTATAATTTGGAAATATTGGGTTTGCTTTTAATTTCGAGAAGGTAAATGTCTGTAAGAGTTACAGAAAAGCCCAGAATTCATTTCCTTAAATTGGCTGCATTCTTGGCCGCGGCAATCCTATCACACACTTTTACCTGAATTCTCTTTTTCCCCATGACCTGGAGCAGGTGATTTAACCCCTCTGAGAACACAGCTCCTCATCTGCAAAATGGAAATAATGTCTGCACTATCACTTCCACTCACAGGGTTGTTTGAGGGCATAAAATGGTAAAGAAGGTAAAAGCCAAAGTACTGTAAAATTGCAGGATCACTTTTTGCTTTTAAATTTAATTTTTACTCATATGTCAATTTTTATCTAAAGCGTAGATTCCAGACTAAGAAAGAGAGCTCTTGGACTTCTTTCTACTCCATTAGCCCTTCTTTATCCTTACTTTAAAATTAGTCTTTTTGTTCCCTTTCATCTCCTTTGAACATCATCCCTGCCCTGCAATCATAAAAGACAGCTACAAATAATGAGATCAAAGTGTGAAATTATAGAATTATAGAGCCAGGACTAGCTACATGTAAAGAGAAAAGCAATCTCGTTAGAATAATTGTCATCAAGGTGAAAATGACCGACAGGTATAGCTTTAACAGGGTTATTTTTAGAGATGGGCCACTAAACTGTCAACCTAAGTGAAATTCAAATTGTGGAAGGTACATGAGGTATTGATAATATGGGACTCGTTTCTTTCTAGTTCATTGTTTTTGGGGTGGGGGAGTGATATGTCTACATAATTTTGCATTAAGAAACAATTTGGGGCTGATGTTGACAATCAAATTGATTGCAATCTGTAGAAGAGGAAGTCTGTCTCATCTATTTCTTGTCATTTGTATATATTGTTCCACCTCTTCCATCTCATTCTAACTATGGGGCAGTTACCTGGTTCCCAAGTGTTCCTCTTCTGACTTGTTGCTGACCCATGTGTTCCCCCAGTTGTAGATGGGGATTTGAAAAGAAAGGTGGCTGGGATTTAAAAGGCTTGACACTTAACTGCCTCCACAATTGTAATAAGCCCAGCTGTGGACTGGACAAGGCTGCTGTTAGAACTTTCGAGGTTTTTTTCATTTGTCCTTCTACATCGGGTTGGCAAACTTCTCTAAAGGGCCAGATAGTAAATATTTTAGGCTTTCTGGGCTATACAGTCTTTGTCACAGCTACTCAATTCTGCCATTGTAGCACGAAATCCTCCGTAGACAATACGTACATGAATAAGGGTGGCTGTGTTCCAATAAAACTTTGTTTCCAAAAAAAGCAGTGGGCCTGATTTGGCCCACGGGCTATCATTTGCTGACCCTCATCCTACATTATTTCCCATCTTTATGTTCTTCATCATGGGACAGATGCATTTATAATATTAAATGAAATGGAGAATGCCATCATAAATGCACTCAGGTTGAATCAAGGATAGATTTTTGAAACAATCTGCTTACCTACAAAAGACTGTATTATCACAATTTTCAGTACTTTCTTGCACTCTGTACCTATACATTGAATTAGGCAAAGGCCTGGCAACAGACCTTGGGAATATTTGGGGATATTTACTTTTCTCAAGTAATTCTTTTACATACTTAGTCTGCCAGTTTTTACACTGTACTGGCAATTTAAATTAATGCTGCTGACCTAATGTCAACCATGTTCCTCTCTTAGGGCTGCAAACTGGATTAGACGAGGAGCAAGGAGGGACTAGGAGAAGGAAGTTTACCTTAAATGATCCTTGAAGTCAACATTCAGTACCTTGAGAAGCTCTTGCTGCTTGAATTTTAAGATCTTCAATTACAGTACTTTGATTCTTAACCTTAAAAAAAAAAAAGTCTCCTTCAACCATTTCAAGCCATGTGGAATATCTATTACTGCTTAGGAATTTGCTGTGGTTTTTTCATTGATCGTGGCCCCAGACTCTGGAATATGTATTAATTTATCTGGGCAGAGAGTGCAGAAATCCACATGCAAAATAAAGTGAACTCTAGGCTGAAGCAGAATATTGAAGCTGGGAATGATTAATTCTTAAAAAACGAACCATCGGCATTAATAACTATTGAATTCTAAGATGGTATTTTGCAGTTTGTTTCTTAAAGTACTGAGGTAATCTGACTGACCTCCCATTTAAAAGTGAGGGTTTTTTCTTTTCCCTATGAACAATATTTGTTTAGAGTCATTGGTAAATTATTAATCTGCATTCCAGTGTTTCGTGTCTGAAATACCAGTCCGCCCTGTCCACGGGGATTTGATCTCAGTCCGTAATCGGCAGAGGGTTCTGGGAAGTGAGAATAGCTGCGGTTTGCTCTTTTAAAGACCTTAAGAGAGAATCAAAAGCGGTGGTTATACAGGAAGTAGGCCTGTCCAGTGTTTGACAGCCGGCAGTTTCCATACGAGTCATATGATGCCGCGAACTTGGAAGGAACGCTAACTTGTGGGAAAGTTCGGGTGGGCTTTCCCCCCTCACTCTGATTTTCAGAGGTCGTAGAGTGTTCTTCAAAGTGTTCCTGCAGCTCTTTTGAACGTATGTCAAAATCTCTTTTGGTTTGGAGCTACCCCAAATGTTTATATTCTGAGTCTTTGGTCCGTTTCCCTCCAACGACGCACATTTGGGGCTGCTATTTGGACATCTAATAAACTGAAATCGTAAGATCCTCAGGATCTCTGGCCCTGGCTCTACCCCGCTTTCTAGCTGTGGCATGTTAGGTCGGTCATTTAACCTCTCAGATTCTCACACTGAATGGAGGTTAGAACAGTGTCGACATCGCAGTGTCGCTTGAGGATTAAGAGGAGTCAATCATTCATGGGACCTGGCCTGAGTCTTATCCACTAGATGGTAAGCTCTCCGGGGGAGCTGTGTTCTCAGTGCCTAAAGCTGTGCCTGGCATAGAGTAAGGAGCTCGATAAACATTTGTTAAATTCATAGTAAATGTTATGATTGATAGTAATAATATTCTCAGACTTACTGTTACTTATTTTGCCCTCATACTCAAGTTCCACTTTGAGCACTCCCCCTTACCTGCCGTCGAGGACGGTAATCTTCATGGAGCAGCTGTGGTGTCATTGACGGAGTGCTCGGTTCAGTTCTGATCCCACCCTGATTAGCCATGTGCAAGATTGTGTAATGTCTCTGAGCTGCTTTCCTCATCTGTAAATTGGGGTAATCATGCCCCCTCACAAGATTTAAGAGGTGGTGATACCTGTCTGCCTTAGTTTTCTCATATATGGGTTTAAACAGTCCCAGTACCTACTCTGTTCCCAGTTTCTTGGATTTATTACATGCCCTGAGCGCTTAACCCTGTGGGCACTGTATGCTCCACGCCAGAGTGATTGCGGATCGCCCAGTAGGTGGAGGGCTGGTGAGGTCCTCTCCCCAGGGGACAGCCACGTCTGGCAGGTTTGTCACAAATGGCCAGTTTTCCTCTCTGCATTGATCAAAACATCTGTGTTTGGATCAGGTTCATCTCTGAACAGCTGGAATTGGGTACATCCTTTAAGTTACCATGACCTGTCATTATAAAATACTACCAGCAATACCACTTCATGTCATCTGAAATGGAGAGATAACTAACAGCAACACCACATTTGGAGTTTCACAAAGCTTGTGAAAATGAACTTTCTGATACTAACCCCAGTTTGGTGCAGTGTCTGGTCAATTAGCAGCCCAATGAAGGGAAGCTCCTTTTCAGAGCTTAAGAAAGTCTTGAGCGTTTGAGTCTGGGAGTGGATCAAGTTCTCTTTTCCTCCTGTAGAATCTCTCTTCTAGTCCACACTCTCTGAGAGATAGCACAGGACCAAACAGAAGGCCACTTCCCCAGTGCAAGAAAAGGTCCTGCTAGACTCCCACCTTCTACCTCTGGCTTGAGCAAAGGCCAAATATTGTGAGCCTTTTTGCTGCCCAGTTAACGCTCATAGGTGAACTTTCTCTCACCCTCTCTTCTGACACCTCTGCCAGCTGTATCTCCGTCAGAGAGGCAAGACCCCCAGTGGGGCTTTGCATTCTATTTTCAGCAGGAGGGAGCCCCCATGCTTCTGCCAAGCCCATCGCCTTCTCTCCTAAAAGCTCTCATAACGGTGGGAAGGGAGGGGGCATCTTGTGGCTAAACAATTTGTTGCCCACTGACGGGGTGTCTCAGCCTTGCCCAAGATGTGTCTGGAAATGGCAGCCCACCTAGCCTTCCCTTAATTCACTCCTTCCCTCACCCCGACATCCAAGCCATCGGTCTTGCCGTTTCTACTTATAAAGAGACATCGAATATGACAGTTTCACCTCACTCCACAGCTGCTACCCTAATTGGACAGCCCAGAATGGTGATTTTCACCTAGAACTGTGTGAGATAGTCCTAGCTGCTGTGACCCTCCTGCATTCTCCGCATAGCGGTGTGTTTTCACAGTAAATAAATGAAAATATTTATGTAATGCTTGCTGTGTGCCAGCACATAAAGTAATATTCAGGACTAGGTTTCCTGAAAAAATTTACAAAATGCCTTTTAGAAAGTAGGTATATGGAGAGGTAAGCTGTATCAAGGCTTGCAGTGCCGGGCGGTGAGCTGGGTCCGGTGGGCTGGGTCTGTACTGGTGGTGGGCGCGTGAGAAGGTGGGGGGGGCTGCAGTCCACATGAGGTGGGAGGTCAGACTGGAGACTCCTGCCTGGAGCTACGCACTCAAGAGTCAAGTAGGAAAATACCTTCCCCATAAAGGGAGATGATATCATCACCACCTTAGTTCTCTTTTCCTACTGAGACCCCACCCAGTAAGCCCCACCCAGCTTCAGGAAGCTGTTTGCCTGAAGCCTGGTGCTGGGATTGTCCTACTGTCCCCCTGTTCCCTGACTGGTTCCCTGACTTGCTGTTTTACAAAACCTTTTTACAATCATTAGGGAGGTGGGCAGGATCTCAGCCACTCAGCCAATAAGATGCAGACTCTGAACTGGATGCTTTTGAATCATTTTGCAGTGTCCTTTCTACCATATTGACAAGGGAAGAATTTACGTAGGATTGCATCATCTTTAATTAGAGCAGAGCTATAAAATATACAAGTAGCAATACATATTTTAACACAAAAGGAAGGTCCATAGACAAAAATAGAATGGTAAAATCGTGAGAATGTAAATCCATCGTGTAGGAGTCATTTAGGCTCAAAGTATTATTTAAAAATCGACATTTATCACCTGTTGATGTGATGCTGAAAAACACTTTGTGATTTTAACTGGAAAAGTGGGTTCAGGCTGACCACCCAACTAACTCTACTGTGTAATTTTCCAGAGGAAGTGAGAATTATTTGGGTTTTAAGAGAAATATATAGCTGCCTGGGTTTTTTTCTTTTTTCTTTCCTTTTTTCATTTAAGCACCTGGTAATAAAAATGTACCTAAACAGAAGAGGAACCAAACCTCTGAGTTTGATTAGAGTTTGGTGTCTAAAGAATCTAAGACCATGAAGAAGGTGTGGTGACTTCCCTTTTCCCGTCATGTTGAAAGTTCCAATTGTTGCCTCTTAGGCTTTGAGAAGATTCATGATGCCTTCACATTCTAATTCACTGGACAGCTCTGGTCATAGGTCATGGAGGTCAGAGCTGGAAGGGGCTGTGGACGTCAATCCATGTCCCCCATTTGACAGGTGAGAAAATGGAGGCAGAAATTGAGAGTCCCACAGATGCTGTGAAGGTAGACACCTGCCTCTGCTCGTGAGCAGTTTTTCCCCAGTTTACGGAAGAAATGAT
>NW_012151618.1:7924848-7971202 GCF_000956105.1 Propithecus coquereli | reverse complement strand
AGCTGAAGGGGCGATAGTGCCCCAGTCAAAAGGCATGCAGCTGGGCTCAGTGGCTCACACCCGTAATCCCAGCACACTGGGAGGCCGAGGTGGGAGGATGTGATCCCCTGAGGTCCGGAGTTGGAGGTTGTAGTGAGCTGTGATATGATGACACCACTCACTGCACTCTAGCCCGGGCAACAGAGCGAGACTGTCTCAAAAAAAAAAAAAAAGAAAAACCAAAACAAAAGTCCCCAATATTGTCTCTTATGTAACTCAGGAGTTAACTGATGTGACCGACGCTTGCACTTTTGGGTGATCGCAGAGCTAGGGCACTGCCGAGCGGAGTTAAGCCTGGGTTTTCTAACAGTTCAGATGTCATTCGCTCTGCCTCATTGTCTGCATAGATAAATACATACTTGTTTGACTTTGCACCATGCTCTTGGACCTCAGAAAATCTAGTTATCCTGCCTTCTATCAGCTGAGCCTTCTTTTCCTATTTATGATGTGTGGCCAAAGTGGGTCCTGCCCTTGAGGACTGGGGGGTACATGGAAAGGCCCAGATTAGATCCCGAACCTCAGCTCTCTCTAGGATTCTGTTTTTATCCTGCTTTTGGTGGCTTTGTCTGTCTCCAAGAAGCCAGTGGTGGGGGTCCTGGGGCTGGAGAAGTCACCGTGGGCACATGGAAGGGTCTTTGCTGCTCCAAATTCAGAACAGCAGGCCCCACAAGCTTTGGTAATAATAGAAGGTGACAGCCCCCCAGAGGCTCTTACGGGCCAGCCAGACCCCTCGATCCCAAGCCTGGTGCATTCCCTTAACTCGCTGGTCCCCGTCCCCTCCCGCGTGGCGGACCGGCTGCACACACCAACGCCAATGCAGTCGTCACACAAATGCACACTGCCTTTCCCCATATCATTCTGCATTTTAAGCCTGAATGTTAATTTTTTGGCTGAAATTATTTCTTTACATGTCATGTTCAGAAATTATCACATTTCATCAAAACTAAGACTTCATTGGTTTGGTTTTGGAAAGTGATTTTTTTCCCTGTCAACCATATTTCCATTTCTGGTTGTCATTAATTTTAAAAAGCACCATTTTTTATATACCTTTAAGAAAGAAAAATATAGTTAACTAAATTAAGACATGTCATTAATTTTAAGACATTCTGATTTAAGATATGTTAAATGCAAGAAAAAAAAAAACAATGTGCTTTTTTTTTTTCCAGTCTGCTTTTTAGAATCGATAAAATCTGGGTCAGGACTCGATTAGATTTCACTTTCCCTCTGACAGGGCTACTTAGGTTTTTAAAATAGCCAGGTAAGCAGGACAATTTCCTTTCAGCCCATTGCTGGCTCTAGCGGCTTCCTTCTTACCCATGCTAGATAAGCACTTTGAACTTGCAAAACATTTGACTAAATGCACTCATATGGTCTGGATTGTTTAACCACAGAAGATTTCAGCTTTTATTAATATATCTAAAAATGTTATGGATTTCTGTTTTTTCCTTTGATTTCACTTTTCAAAATTAAAAAATATCTTTTAAGGTCAGAATTTTCAAAGCAATTTGTAGGTATCGATCCAGTTTCACAGTGACAATTTCTTACATTATAAGGTGACACAAAAGACACCTTTTCTCAGTAGAGTCTAGTTTATGTTAGCTGAGAAGCAAGCAATGAAAGGAAAAAGGCAGGAAAGATCCTCAAGTTAAAAGACACTTATCTTAGTGGTCTTATGTTACAGATTTTGCCTTGTCCAGAAATCCTTCTAACAATTTCTGACATGATTCTTGAATACTTCCAGTCATTAAGAACTCATGGTCTCAGAAGGGAGCCTACTCATTTTTGAGCAGCTAAACTTATTTAGAACACTTGCATTTTTTAATTTTAAAAAAGAATTTTATGTAATTCATTTATTTTCTTTTGAAATTAGTATAAACAGGTTGCCACAGAAACTTCATGTTTGAGATAAAATGTATTTTTTAATGGCATTTACTCATTCATACTAATTCTTCTCTATTTTTTTTTTTTTTTTTTTTGAGACAGAGTCTCACTTTGTCCCCCTAGGTAGAGTGCAGTGGTGTCATCGCAGCTCACTGCAACCTCAAACTCCTGGGCTCAAGTGATCATTCTGCCTCAGCCTCCTGAGTAGCTGGTGCTTGTCATGATGCCCGGCTAATTTTTCTACTTTTAGTAAAGACAAGGTCTCGCTGTTGCTCAGGCTGGTCTTGAACTCTTGAGCTCAAGTAATCCTCCTGCCTCAGCCTCGCAGAGTGCCAGCATTACAGGTGTGAGCCACCACATCTGGCCTACTTCTCTATTTTTATTCTATTTATGATTCGTTGATTGACAGGGTCTTGCTCTGCCACCCAGGCTGGAGTGCAGTGGTACGATCATAGCTCACTGTAGTATTGAGCTACTGGGCTCAAGCATTCCTCCTGCCTCAGCCTCCCAGTAGCTGGGACTATGGGCATGTGGCACTACACCTGGCTACTTTTTAATTTTTTTGGAGAGATGAGGTTGTGCTCTGTAGCTCAGGCAGAACTCCTGGCCTCAAGCAATCCTCCCATCTTGGTCTGCCAAAGTGCTAGAATTGTAGGCGTGAGCCACCAAGCTCGCCCTTGTTCTGCTTGTCTAGAATAATCCAGCCATGCAAGTCTTTGTAACTCATTATCATGTGTCCTCTGAGACTTAAAATGTCCAGTTCCTGTAAGACAGGAAGTCAGATAGACCTGAGTTCAAGTTCGGCTCTGCAGTTTGCTCACTGTGTAATGTTGGGTGCCTTTCTCATTTTCCTCCTCTTTAAAATGGGAATAATAATAACCTTTCTCTCATGATTTTTGTGAGGATTAAATTAGTTGGTGTATGTAAAGCTCTTAGTACAATGTCTGGCAAATAGTAAGTTCTTAATAAATGTTGTATTTAAACAAAAATACCTTCCTCTTTCTTAACTTCCTAATTTCTAAGAATGGCAACACAACATCTTCTAGTTTCATAATTTTGAAAACCTGATGTCATTTCTTTTTGGTTTCAATCTTTCACTTGGTTTCTGTGCTCAATCAATTATGAAATCTACCACTCATTCTTTCCTCTGATTCTCTTTTTTTTTTTTTTTTTTGAGACAGAGTCTTACTGTGTTTCTTGGGCTAGAGTGCCGTGGTGTCATCTTAGCTCACAGCAACTTCAAACTCCTGGGCTCAAGCGATCCTCCTGCCTCAGCCTCCCGGGTAGCTGGGACTACAGGCACATGCCACCACACCTGGCTAATTTTTCCATTTATAGTAGAGACAGGGTGTTGCTCTTGCTCAGGCTGGTCTCAAACTCCTGAGCTCAAGCGATCCTCCTGCCTCGGCCTTCCAGAGTGCCAGTATTACAGGCGTTAGCCACCGCTCCTGGCCTCCTCTGATTCTCGTGACAACTCATTTTGACAATTATAAAAACCTACTACCTGATTTCCCTGCCTCTAACATTTACAGGACCGTGTGGTAGGAAAAGCAGGGACTTTCATGGTAGCTCCCCTTGGGTTCAAATTCTGATTCCAGCACATGTGTACATGGGCAAGACATCGAACCATTTTGAGACTTAGTTCCAGTACCAGGAAGATGGGAACCCCATGTCTGCCTCTTCCAGAGTGATTGTTGGATAATGAGATAGGATTATAAAATAATGCCTGGAGAGGCCCGGGCACGCTGGAGACATTCATTAAATGCCAGTTATCTCCCATTTCCCCACCAGTTCATTCTACATGTGGTGACCACACGCATTCATGAAATCACAGCTCCAGTTACTCAGTATCTTGCCTAAATATCCTCAGTGGCTCCCCATTTCCTACTAAGGAGATCTAAACTCTTCTGTCCACCTGAAACATAGAACCAGCCTAGGTGTGTTTGAATTCTGCTCTGTGACTTACTAGCTACCTTGGGCAAATTTCATAACCTCCCTGCCTTGGTTTTCTCATCTGTAGAATGGGAGTGATAATACTAGTGCCTGCCTCATGAGGTTACCAGGTTCAGTCGTAACAGTTGAATTAGTTAGCCCACATGAAGGACCCAGAAAAGTTCCCAACTGCGTCTCACATCCTTCCTCTGTCACACCAGCACTTTTCCCCAACCTCTTCTCATCACTCATCTTTAGCACCTCTAGGCTCCTGACAAGCCAGATAATTTGTTCTTCCAAATTTTTTAAAATTTATTTTTAGTTTTTTGTTTTTTCTTTTTCTCTACTCAGCAATGACAAAAGGAACAATGTTCTTCCAAATGTGTCCCCTTCCCCTTCGTATGCAGGGTTTACTGCTTGTGAAACAGGATCTCCACCTGTACCCAGACTTCCAATCCATTGTGGGACAGGTGCCAAAACCCAGCACGCCTCTCTGATAACAGACTGTGTCGTTGTCTTAGGTTGGGCTCTTTGTTTTCGGGGGCCAGAAGATGCTGTGAGCGGTTGTCTTAGTGTATGCCATGACCCGAGCCTTCTTTATGGAGGTCTCTTATTGCTGCTGTTTCCCCAAATTATTTTCTCTGTTGGGTTGCCCTTAGCGATGGAGAGTTTAGAGTTTACCCCAAGCGTCTCGCATGTTGTCATGACTCAGGCCAGGTTATTTACCGGCTCTCAGCCCCTTATTCCAGGTTTCTTTGGGGAGGAGAGAGAGAAGGGTATGTCTTAGATTTGGCTTTTATCAGACTGTCGGAATTGCTTGTTGACTTGTTCAGCTGCATCAGTGGACTATAAGCTCTGTAAGGTCAGGTAAGATACTTGTCTTGTTCATCTGTCTCCCAACCCATAGCAAAGTATCTGGCACATAATGGGCACTCAGTATTGGATGGATGGATGGATGATGGATAGATGGATGGATGGATGGATGATGGATAGATGGATAGATGGAATAAGACTGGAATGTATAATGTCCCTTTTGCCATGTCCAAATGACAAACATCAGATGCACTTTCTTCTCTGCCTAGGGAAGAAGCCATTCCTAGCAAGAGCACAACTTGATACTCTAGAATACTCCTGGACTACTGAGGTTATTTATTTGGCTATGCTTTCTAATAAAGCCATGGGAAGTTACTTATTAGCACTTAGGAGCGCTATCTTAGTAATGCTAACTTTCACAGGTACTTGGACCAATTCCAGATTTATTTCCCTACTATAGTTTCAATTTTTAGTATGCATTATTTGCTTTGTATGATATCTTCATGGCATAGTGCTTTCATAGAAATATTGAAGACTTGCTAATGGACCCCGAAGACCTCACATAAATCCTCTGTGAAGTCTGCTGTGGAAAGCAAGAGGACTGATATCCAATCCGCATGAGATGAAATAAATTTTGTAATTGAAAGACCAGTTTATATTGGCCAGAAGTGATCAGAACTAAAGTAGGAAGGACAAATGCACAAAAGCGTATGCGGTCATTTGATCTTAATATCAGAATTCTTTCTGGCTTTTATTCATTTCCATTCCTTTTCTTTCTCCTCTCTGTGTAATACTGCTGGGAAGAGAGAGTGCTGCTCACAATTTTTTTTGGCAGACTTGGGTATAAGTTAATTAGCATTTTGGCCTCCACTCTGGAGAGCAGACCCTATTCTCTTTGTAATGGGTGCCGGCAAGGAAGCTTTTCAAAGCGGAGGGAAAGTGGCACCCACTCTGCTGTCAAGGACTTTTACGAGGGTCAAGTGGTCTTGGCAAGAGTTCAGGCCAGAATGACTTGGCTTCAGCAAAGAATGCCACAGCCCTTGTGATAGGTTAGATTAGCCATAAACCTGGACACACCAAATTCTTAAGATGGTGAGAGATTGTTGCACTTTGGCCCAAGAATTTCTTGCGTGTTTTATTTCTTTCTTTTTTTTTTTTTTTTGCAAGTGGAAGTTTGATGGTTTGACAGCTGCCCTCTCCTTAGTTGCTCTGTCTCCTGCTGTTCCTGCCCCTTCTCAGAATCACCATGTGCCAAACCACCCTGGCACTTTTCGGCCCACTGATGCCTCAATGTACAAAATATTCCCTGGTGTCTATAAAATGTTCCAAAAATGTGTCCAAGTAATAAATGGGTCACAGCTTATTTGTCATTGTGAAAGTATGAGTTAATGCTCCAGTTACACCTCTGTAAGTTTTTATGCTAAGCCTCAGACAAATATTAACATTCATCTTGATCTAAATATGATGATTTTATCATTTTAATGAGCACCGTTGCATTGGGGCATTATTTCGAAAGGCAAAGAATTCAAGAAGGAGGCTAAGGTGATAGTTTATAACTAAATTGAGTCAACATTTAAAAATCAGATTTCACATAACAATCCAGATTTCCAGCTTCTCTAGAAAAATCAGATCTAGCAACCTCGAGGCCTGGTCACCTCCATGGTGACAATCAGCTGGAGAGCCATGTGATGGTGTCCCCTCCTCAAACCCTCCCCCTCCACTCAGCTCAGCTTCCCCATCACCTGAGTCACTCCATTATTATCTGCTGGGGCCCAGAGGCATTTGTGTTGCCTAGAAGTGGCAGCCCTCTGTAGCACACTACCCTGTCTACTCTGGGGAGATGGAGGAAGAAAAGCAAAACTGGCCATCATCAGACTCAGCCCAGACTGAAGACATGAACGATGCAATCACTTGTGTTTGCAGAGCAGGTTTAGTTGGCAGGAGGCCAGCCCGTCTAACTCCTGCTCCAATCCATGTGGGTGTAACCCAGCCATTATGGTCTCACTCTTGGGTTTCGAATGCACAGGAGCAATTAAGTCATTCTCATAATTTCATGTGGTACAGAAAGTCCCAAGCCGAAAATACCATCCTTGGTTCCTACTTTTAGACTTCCAGGGAACTTCCTCCTCCTTTTCTCCTTACAATTCACTTCGATTCCTTCTGTTTTTCTCTCCTTGAATGCCTTGGCCAGACATGGAGTCCTAGTTTATTTGACAAGGGGCTTCAGGGCCAACACAAATCAAAATAAACCCAACTTTCATTTGGCAGGAGAGATGAGAGTAGAGGATTGTTGGAGATCCTCAAATGCACAAGCTCAAAACACAAAAGAGTGTGTGGATCTCATCTCTGGGATGCAAGAATATGAGAACACTCTACAAAATGATCACTAGAAGATGATGGAGTGACAAGGAAAGTGGTTGTAGCTATGCTGCTATTATTATTTCTGGGTCCTAGATAACCACAATTAAATCACTTTATTATTAATACACAGAATTTCTTGTCCTACAGAACCATGACATCAGACCTGTGTTGCTTCCTTAAATGATTAAGTCTTCTAGATCTCTTTCAGATGTATATTACCAGTTACTTCCTGGTAGTCAGATGGCTGATGTGGTCTGATGTGCGTGCATACATCGTGCATGTCTGGCGTCTCTTCCTTCATGTCTCTTCCTAATACAGGTTATATTAAGAACTAAATGAAATGAATTCCAGCTACAGATGATTTCAATGTTTCTTCTGTGGGAATAGATATGTCTTCTGTCTAGAGCAGTGGCTCTCAAAAGCTTCAGCGTACCTCAGAATCACCTGGAGAATTTGTTAAAACATAGATTGCTGGCCCCACCCCATGCTGAGAGCATCTTATTCAGTAGGCCTGGGGTGAGGCCCAAGACCCTGCATCTCTAACAAGTGTCCAGGAGTTGCTGATGCTTCTGGTTTGTAGGTTCCATTTGGTGAACTAGAGTAATTAGGAATGATGCCCTAAACACAAGGCTTTCTCCAGCAGTAGTGACAACTGCTCCTTTCTGTTTCTGTGCCTTCATTTGTATTGTCCCTGGCAAGTCCCCCTCTTCCCACTGACTGAGTCCTCTGCATCCGTCAGGCCTGGCCTAAGTTCCCATTCCTCCACGAACCACTTCCTGACCAGTCCACACAGATCTCTTTCCTTCTCTGAACTCTTTCAGTTTTTAAAATGAATCCGTAAAATTTAATCTGCTGCCTTGTATCATTTGCAGATTGGCACATGTTAGTCCTTTTCTCAGCTACACTGAAGTAATTTGATCAGTGACCATGACCATGCCTTATATACCCTGCTGTGTGTTCCTGAACCTACACAGCTAAGCACATTGTGGATGACTCAGTCATTTATATTGTGATGAAGGTTAAAAATGAATTAAGAGAGAAAATAGAATGCTGACTGTTTTGCTATAATAGAATACCACAGACTGGATAATTTATAATGAAAAGAGATTTAGTTCTCACAGTTCTGGAGTCTGGAAGCCCAAGGTCAAGAAGCTGCAACTGGTGAGGGCCCCTTGCTGTGTCAACATGGGGAAGGCATCACATGGCGAGAGTGTGTGACAGGTAGCAAGAGAGGGCCAAACTCACTTTTATAATAAACCCACTTTTGCAGTCACAAACCTAAGCCCTTCATAATGACATTAATCCATTCATGATGGCAGAGCCCTCATGACCTAATCACCTCTTAAAGGTCCTGCCTTTTCCCTCCTTCCTACTCTGTTGCATTGGGGATTAAGTTTTCAACACGTGAACTTTGTGAGACACATTCAAACCATAGCTCTGCGTATACCAACAACTAGTATTGCCTGATGTGGAGTGCCTGTTTCTCCTACCAAATTATGCTTTATGTTTCTGATATGACAAACCTCTGTGGTTTCTGTGCCCAAAGCTGCAGGTCCTTCTGCCTGCTTCAGGATTGCCCAGACTTTGGTCTACTAGAGTAGGGACCTCATGGGCTTGCGCAGTGTGATGGACGCTCAGCCCCACTCTCAGGGATGCCCTGGGTGGTCACCGTCACCATGCCTGCAATCTATTGTACATAAGAACCAGTCACTGGACTCCAGGGCGGAGTGACGGCTGGAGGTCAGCAAGCAGGCAGAGAAGTGCAAGCAGGAGATGATGGCGATCAGGCTGGAAAGGCAGGTTGGGCCAGACTGTGAAGGCCTCACATGGCATACCAGGGGCTTGCACTTTGTCCTGCAGAAAGTGGAGGGTTTTAACAAAGAGAATGACAAAATTGGGTTTGTTCTTTAGCACCACAATTCTGGAAGCCACTGGCTTCTTATGGAATATATCTGAAACTACTGAAGGCAATTTTGTGAAATAGAGGAGTTTTGACATGAAGGCTTCTTTAATCTTGCTGGTCAGCTCTTCCCATATTTCTTTACATGTTGTAATTAGTGTTCTGGGGTGGTCTTAACAAATTACTATAAACTGGGTAGCTTAAAACAACAGAAACGGGAGGGGGGCAAGGGCAATGTACGTAACCTAAACATCTGTACCCCCATAATATGCTGAAATAAAAAAAAAATAAGTAAAAAATAAATAAATAAATAAAAATAAAACAACAGAAACGTATTCTCTCCCAGTTCTGGCAGCTAGAGTCCGGAATCAGCACCGTCAGCAGGAGCGTGTGCTTTCTGAAGGCTCCGGGGAGAATCTGCTCCGTGTTTCTCTCTTAGCTTCTGGTGTTGCTGGCAATCCTCGCATTCCTTGGCTTGTAGACACATCACTCCCATCTCTGCCTCCGTCATCACATGGCCTTTTCTGTCTGTTTCGTGTCTCTTCTCCTCTTATAAGGACATCAGTCATATTGGATTAAGGCCACCTCAGTGACTTCATCTTAACTTGATTACTTCTGCAAAGACTCTATTTCCAAATAAGGTCACATTCACGGGAACTGTGAGTCCTCAACATATCTTTTTTGGAAGGGACAAAGTTTAACCTATAACAGACACACACTTCACTGCACCTTAGCATTTTAGGGGCCAAGGTAGCAAAGGGCTTGCTGCTATACCCACGCTGGTCAACTTGGCTAGGTAATGCGTTCTTGGGGAGGGCTAGGAAGCTGCCTCTGCCTAGAGTCAGTAATACTAGAGGCTCACTTGAGTAATTACAGACGGAACATACACAGGATCAAAGCAGCAGGCTGTGGGGAACTGACCGAAAGACCAGTTAGGGTGCTCTTGCCAGTGAGAACAGAGAAGACGAGGTGGAGTTGAGGGACGGGTCTGAGGTAGAACCCACAGGATCGGATGTTGGGGAGGAAGAGCTCCTCTTAGTCTATTTACAAATGTGTGTGTGCAGGATTATAATACTTATCAATATGTTATATATGAAGATAAACAAGGCCTTGTAGACAGCTTCTCTTTGTTTCCACCCAATTAACTTGGATTATGCTTTATATGCTGAAAAGAAGAGTAATAAAGTGGAAATGATATGGAAGAAATCAAGGAGAAACTTTAGAAATCCATGTGAGTAAAGATCTTTTGAATGGAAAAAATGGAAAAAGACACAAATTTTGGCCCACAACCTTCAGGGAAGTTTCCTCTAAATGGAGTGTAGGTATCTAAGGAAATGGCCACTGCTAACCTGCTTCCTGGACCTGATGCAGCCCTAGGGACCGTTTGGCTCAAGTCAGTTCCAGGGCATTGTCCACCCTGAGAATAGGCAGCTGGCTGACCTCCAGGGAGATTCGAAGGTTCTTGGTGAACCTATGATGCAGGTCCTGGCATCACCATCCTAATGTTCTCTCACCCTCCGGTACCACGTGGTCAACTGCTTTTGCATCCACTGTTTGGTTTGTACAACAACCTCGGAACAACGGAAAATCCCTTGACAGGTCAGAAGAACCAAATTCAAGTCTTGTTTTGTTGTTTTGTTTTGGGGGACGGGATGATGTTGGGGTAAAACACTTCTCCTTTCTCATCAGTAAACGGACCAGCAACACCATTCTCATAGGATTAATGTACGTAAAGCCTGGCCCAGAGCCAGTGCATAATACATAGTCAGTCCCGTCCCCCTCCCCTTCAATCTTCCTTCTCCTTTTTCTTCCAGCTTTTCTGATTCTTAGGCCCAGAGGTCTTTGTGCCATTCGTTCCCTCTGGGAATAAAATATAAATAAATAAAGATAAGCAAATTATAAACAGATTCCTCTTGAGGATTTGTTTTAAACTCATTAGAATCAATTATAAATTGTATATTCACCCAAAGGGCTAGATTACGGGGTCTTAGAGTTTATGAAGCAAACCCTGAGAGTGAAGGTAGAAGGAAACGGCAGATTTCTAATCAGGATGAGCATCGATCAAGTTTGACAGAATCCGGTGCTTGTGCTTTCCCTTTCCCACGCTTGCCGGTCCCGGCTGCGCAGCTGCTGTTATCTGTCAGCCGGGGCTCCTGCTTACTCCTTCCAGTAGAAAACGACTCTGCGGAACCTCATCCTGCCAGGACGCAAGGTGTTCACACAGCTGCCGATGGCTCTGGTCAGCTAACCCATGCCCACGTGCCACCGGAGATGCCTGGAGAGTGGCCGCTGCCCAGGCCATGCCAGCAGCTCCCTGGGTGACATCCACTTGGACTTGGTTTCATTCTGAAGTTAGAAAGCAGTGGCCTACATTTTCAGCTAAATAAAGACTGGAAATGAGGATCTCGTTAGGCCTGCCTCCTGGACCGTAGGCTTCTGTGCTCTCCTTCGTTTTCCCGCTAGAAATGCTCTCCCAGTGCGGCTTTCTTCCTCCTCGCATCCCATCCTCAAGTCTCCGACCAGCAGTTCCACTTTGGAGTCCATCCTTCAGAAATGTTAGCCTAAGGCTGCAAAGATGCAGGGACCAGAAAGTTTGCTACAACATTGCTCATAACAGGGAAACCAGGAAAATAACCCAAAGGGTTATTTGCAGGGCTTTTTTTTTTTTTTTTAGATGAAAGGCACCATAGCAAGTGACTCATCGTCTCAGCTCCTTGTGTGTAACATGTAAATTTCTAATATCCAGCCTGACTCCAAGGACTGTGAGATGATGAGTATGAAAGCACTTTGTAAATTGCAAATGGTTTTGCAAGTGTAAGGGATATGATGAATCAACAGTGAACAAAGTCCTTTGAGGCCTTTTACAAATAAAGGCATTTATATATTTAAGCCCTTGGCACTCACAAATTTAACATTCGAGGTTTAGCCAACACATTGCAATTTGCAGTTTAGCTGAGGCGTATATTTTCTTCCATCCACAAGCGTGAATATCTCACATGAGGATTAGAAAGAGTGAATGAATGAGGAATGAAGGTTAAAATATGATTACTTTATAGCGTCTTTAGATGCTCATTGAAACAGACAGTTGTTCAGTGTCTTTTATGCTCTTGTCAATGGGCTCTGGGCTATTGGGAAAGAGTAGGAGAAAAAAGTGAAAAATAGAAATATACTATGTAATTGGAAAGATCATAAATACACTCATGAAACAGTTAGTGGGCATAGCAATATACAGTAATGTTATAAACAGATTCTTACCTGTATTGTGCATTAGGAGGAGTGGGGACTCATGCAAAGCAAAGGATTCACATAGGAAATCATTTGTGTAAGCCTGGTGCTGTAGAAGGACTTCTGGGGTTAAGTTTAATTTTATCACATTTAAGTGGGAAAATGTCCACCTGAGAATATGCAGCTGTGGTTATGAGGGAGTTTTATTGTTACTGTGGCTCGCGTTTTTAAGTCTCTCCCACTTAACATTCTGGATGTAGGCAGTTGAAGGGTGGTGTGGAGCTCTGCAGTTGTCTGGGGTGTAGCCTGCTCCCCATCTTCTGTTCTGCCACCCCTAGGGTGTGTGCCACCCCTTGTCCTTATGGACCTGCGATAGCCCTCTGGCTCCTTCTAATTTTGAGCAAGGGAGGGGGAAGGAGGGCCACACCCGCCCCCTTTATGATGTGTGCTAGACCTTGAACACACTTCTTCCACTGACATCACCAGGCCACACCTAATCGTGTGGGAGTCTGGGAATGGATTCTTTATTCTGAGCAACCATGTGCCCAACAAAAGGCCAGAGCTTTTATAACTCAAGGAAAGGAAGCACATCTCAGGTGTTGCCAAAGGCCCATCTCTGCCCGTCTGTGAACCAATTGTTCAGACGGGGAGGAAATCTGAATAGAGGAAGAGACGAGTCCAGGTGAGCAGACTTAGAGCTTAGTGTTTCTGCTAGGGAGTTAAGAGCAGCTTAGTATTGATTGTATTTTTGGTTTCACTAAGTAAAGGTTTCATTTAAATTACTGTTGAATGATCTTCCTTGACTTTCTGTTAGATATGAAGGCTGCTTAGAGGCAGTTGTTTGAGAAAGCAAAAAGCAATTCCCGCCATCCAGGCACTGGTCTGACAGCGCTGGTTCACAGCGTTGCTGGAAGCTGGCCAAGTGCTCACAGCCAGGCCATGTTGTCCTCCTGTCGGACATAAGCAATCGCACGGAGCACCACGCTCAGACAAGGTCACTCTGAAACCATGGGAGACTGAGACAAAGCAAGGCCACTTCGTAATGTTTTCTGAGCACAGGCAAAAACAAGGTTTCCATACAACCTGCAAAACACCAAATATCTTCTCACTCACTCAGCTAATGTGAGTGGTCACTGCTTCTTAACCATTATGGCTCCGTCTCTACTCTAGACAGCTCTCCCTGTATGAGATTTATTGAGGTATCCAGTCACACAATGGCCCAGTTTCTGACAGCACCTAATTTAGAGCAAACCCCACTTCTTTAGATCCTCCCCCCATATCCAAAGCCCAAATCCTATACTAGGTTTAACGGCTTCTTACGGAGGAGGCTTGGTAGTTTCCTATGGTTTATCTTTTTCCTTACCACGATCAGTAATGAACCAGCTTGTTCAGCTAGGGGTGTGTTCTTGGTGGTCCTTGGCTGAAAGACATCAACATGTTCTGTAGTGGAAGGTGGAATGCTATTCTATAAATTTGGAAAAGCTGAGTTCCTTTAGAGGAGACCTCATTGCAACCATAGGCCAGTTTCTTAACATCTAAAAGCTTCATTTTCCTGATCTATAGATTGAGAATGATAGTATCAACTTCACAGGGTTGTGAAGACTAAATGAAAGAGTATATATGAAAGGACTTTTCAAAATTACAAAGCACAGTAGAAATGTAAGGCATTTAATTTTGATTATGACAGGGAAACTAAAGACGAATTCTATTTTTCTAGGATTTGGTTTGAGCCAACGTCAATGAATAGCTTATGTTGTAGCTTAATTTACAATATTAAGTAGCTTTGCATTCTTAGGCCCCACTTTTCTGTACTTGGGAGGGTAATATGAACCAAGAGCCTGACCCCCAGGCATTTCTACCCAAACCAGATCACTGGCTAAGGATGCAAGAGAGGGCAGATTCAGCAGAGCCCCCTTCAAAGGAAAGTTCCTCTGAAAACAAGGTGTAACATTCATTTGAATGGAGAAAACAAAGAAGGCAAAGGTGACATGATGACTCATTTTTGTATCATATCCAAATTATTAGAAGAATGCCGTTTTTCCTAATAGCACATGTAAAATCTTCAGTGGGCTTCAGAGGTCTGAAGGAAAACTCTAGAACCAAGACATATTATTTCAGTCCAGTTATTTGAATGATCACCATCAACCTGGTTTTGTGAAGAGATGGAAAAGGGCCCCCCGAAGCCGTAGAGTAAGAACCCGGCTCTGCCTTTTGCTTTGATGTGCTTTATATGGCCAAGAACCTGACTTTCACCTTCCTCATACAGAAAATGAACGTAAGGGTGCCCGCCTCACACCTCCTCCAGGCATCCCTCCAACAGGACCATGTGTATGAAAACACTTAACTGCGAAAGGTCATACATTCAGGAAAGGAACCATTATTCTCCTGTTGTAGTGCTGTTGTTATTAATATTTTATTAGGAGAGGGTCTTTCGCTGCTGGTTCAGTGTAACAAGCCGCTTTTGGGCACTGCCTATGTGCCAATCACCCTACCTGGTAATTTGTGCCACTGCCTCTCCCTGCCACTCATTTGACCCTCTGTCAAATTGGAGGAGACACAGCTAGCTGTGGGGTTACACTGCTTACTCCAGGAAGGAACCTAGAAGGCACCGTTGCCTCTTGCTTTTGCATTTTATTTTATTATTATTTTCTTTAGAGTAAGGGTCTCGCTCTGTCACTCAGGCTGGAGTGTAGTGGCTAAATGATAGTCTCAAACTCCTGGGCTCAAGTGATCTTCCCACCTCAGCCTCCTGAATAGCTAGGACTTTAGGGCCACACCACTGCACCTGGATAAGTTATTTTTTTTTTTTCCCCAGAGACAGTGTCTCCCTATGTTGCCCAAACTGGTCTCAAACTTCTGGGCTCAAGCGAGCCTCCTGCCTTGGCTTTCCAAAGTGCTGGGATTATAGGCGTGAGCCACTGAGCCCGGCCACTTTTGCATTTTAGATGATGGATTTTATCAGATTGGCACTTGATTCTACCAATCAAATTTAGACTTGATGGAAGTCTGAAACTGAAGGCTTTATTTATCGCATGGAGCTCACCTGCCAAGCTGGTTTCTAAAAATCCCAGCCCTCATTTTCTTTTACGTGGAAACCAGTTAAACGTAGCTGTGGGGTTACACAGTTAATATGGTCGGTAGCTTGGAGCGATTCTAAGGCGTATCCTCACCAGGCAGCAAGTGAGAGTTTTCTTGGTCCGCTGTAGAGACACCCTCATCTAACAGACTAAATTCACAGGTGCCCTGGTTATATTGTCACCCTGGAGACGGCCTGATCAGTCCTTACGTTTCAATATCATTTTTAGATTTCAACTGGGCAAGAGTCTTTATTTACGTTCAGTAACTTACCTTTTACATATTTGTAGAATTTATATAGAGTTTCGGAGTTTCTATTGTATTTTACACGTCATTTTTCAGTTGTAAATTTAATAAAATTGATCAAGCCCTGAGGAGTGTCAGGTGCTGTGTTGGGTGGACTCTGGGGGGCCACAGGAAAAGAAGCCGATTTCCGTGCCCAGGTGGGTGATGTCTAACTAATATCAAGCAACACGTGAAATCCAGGAATAGAGATGGGTCCTGGGCACAGCACGTTTCTCTCACTGGCCCCGTGAGCTAGGTTGTCACACCCTTGTCATGGGTGAATAAAGCGAGACCCAGTGGCCTTAAGTGACTGTGGTGGTCACCCAGCTAAGGGGCTCTGACTTCTAAACACTGGCCTTTCCCATCCCAGCACTCTGCTCCCACTCCGCCTTGTCTGCGTTCTTTCGTGGCATGTTGCCCTATCAAGATGGCACATTCATGTCTGTGATTATATTGAAATTATGTTTTGGGTTGCCTGTTTTCTCAAGACATTTAGGAAAGTAGCTTAGTTATTTGGACATGTTCCTAAATCTTACTTGAGTACATAACTGATCTCCTCATTGGCACGCTGGTTTGTGTTAGCTTCAAGGTGTACCAGTTCTAACCTTCCCTGCTTCTCCTTTTTTCACATCTGATGCTCTTTGCTCCTGAAACTGTCCTGGAACTTTGGCAGACCCCATGCTCTCTCATTACGTGCAACCGAGGGTTTCCTTCTGCCAGACGGTGGGCAAGCCTACCTTTGTTTGGGTGTTCTGCTTGCGTTATTTTGAAAATAGGTTTGAGAGGGGGAAGGTAAGTTATTCGAAGTATGTAGCAATTAGTATGAGGGTATACAGTAGGAGAAATTAATAAATTAAATAGCATCCCAGACGATCTCTTGATGTTGCCAAAATAACTTATTTATATGGCACCATAAGGTTTACTTTCCTGTTCTCTGTCTCGGTGGTCCCTTGCTTACAACCCTGTAAGGGTGGAAACAGAGGAGTTTAGGTAAGTCCTCCAGGCCACCCAGCCAGTAGTAAGCTGCAGAAGAGGCGATTTGAGTCCATTCCAGTCCTAAGCCTTTTCTCTCTGCCAGGTAGTGGCAGAAAATGGACTTAGCTCATAATAAAGCTTCTTCAAGTGCTGCTGAGAGTGGTTGTTACTGAGTTGATTCCTCCTGGCATCCAAGAGAATCTTCTCCATTACACGTTCCAGCCTTTGGGCGTCGGCCCAGGACATGCGGCGGAGGGTCCCAAGTGCCTTCACATAGCGCGGGGCTCGCGCCGAGTCTGCGAGGGATGAGGGCAGCTTTCAGGACTGCACTGGGCAGCCCACCTGCCCCTGGCACACTGAGGCAAAATGTCCTGGCAATGAGGACATTTCTGAGGAAAGAGTAAGTTGCCATAATATAAATGGGGGTTGATCTATTTAAAAGGGCTCAGATGTAAGTATACATTTTTATTGCTGAATCTACATTTGCCCCCGGAGAGGGTGTTTTCTGGGCTGTGGCTTCGTTAATTAACGTTAGCTAAGGAGACATTTTTAAATAAGTCCTGAGGATTCACACACAGGCTGTCACACTAAAATTTAAAAAGGAAAACAACTGGTCTAAAATAAGCCTCCCTTCCCAAGAGTTTGTCATTTCCATTACTCTTGTTGTGATTATGATTTTGTCATTTGGATCTCTCCTTAGCACTCGTCCATGAGCCCTTCAAGAAAACTTGTCAGAATTCTTCATAATACCTCCAAGCAAAGAGGGGCAGTTTTGGAATATTTTTTTGTAATTGGAACCCTGGAAGATGTATGGCTACAAGGCGGTCACAGGTTTCTAGATCGGTGTTCCAGCCCATTGTCTTCAACCTTCAGCCTTCTACAACACATGGCCCACTTCCAGGTTTCAGAGTGTGACCGCGTGGGGTAGATTCATTTCCTCCTGCGATGTCGCCTGAGAATGAGGGGGCAGAGTGGGAAGTGGGGGTGGGCAGGGAGGATGGGCACCTGGGAATGCTGGAGGGGAGTGTTCAATGGCTCTAAGCCTTTGGTATACCTTTGCCAATAAAGACTTGGGAAAGGGAGTGGCCTTTTGTGCGGTCGGTCGGGGCAGAGCCATGAAAACAGGAAAACCCAGCCCGGCCTCAGCCTTTCTCACAGGCACTGGTATTGCTGGACGTACTGGTTGGGAAGATCTGCCCTCCATTTTCTTTCATCTACAGGAGACACGAGAGAACCCAAAGCCTGGGGATTTAACACTTAGCGCTTTACCTGGTAATAAATTATCAAGTAGCTAACTGGTCTGTGGTAAACAGTTGCCGGAATGCCCTTTTAGCTTCTCAGTGGCAACAAAGTATATCTCACAAAGATCTGACAAGACATGAAAGATTTAGGGATTCCAGTTAGGATATTTAAAACCTCATACCAGATGGGAGATGATATCACATACCTCACACCAAATTTCTAGATCTCAGAGCCGGGCATTGAGATTTTGTAAAAAGTAACTTTTGAGTGGACAGTTGTTAAGAGAAAATTTAATCAACTTAATTTAAATAGACTAAATGACGATTAGAGCCGATCATTGCCAGAGCTTGGGCTGGTGTTTCTTAAAGCAAATAAACAATAGAGTTCTTTAAATAGGGTCACCAGGTTAGCATTCAGTTGTCAGGAAGATCAATGATTAGCGTAAAGTCATGTCTTCTCAGCTTACCTGGCGGCCAGGGGTAATATTTCACAATTAGGTGTGAATTGCGTTCCTTTTTTTCCCCTGGTAGGTACCAGCTCATTCAGTGTTTTTATATGGTGAAAGAATTGAATCTTATATCAACAAAACCCATTTTAAACAATGGAACTAAAAATGCAGACTTAAGTAATTAATTTGTAAACCTTTGTATCTTTTTTTAAAAAATCATTATATCCCCAGGGCCTAGCACAGGTAGTGTCAACTAGGTTAAATGATCGAATCAGTGAATGACTGAATAAGTGAAAAACATAGGATGTGGTTCGGGAAAAAGACCACAAGAGCATAGTTGTTATTAAAAGAATGCCATCCCTAAAATTGCTATTATAATATCGCCAATTTCCTGTTTATGAATCCTTAGGAATTTTGGAGTACACTACCAATAATTTGTATCTCATTACTGTAGCTAGGGGAGGGAAAAAAATGAATCCTAAATGTAAACTTTTTACCTTGAAAATCTAAAACATTTGTTTTCCCAGTGGTGCTTCAGCAGTAGTGTTAAAATCACATACCTTTCCGAAACGGGCTCCAGGCTTGTAAAACAATGTGGCTGTAATATTTATTGACAGGACAAGAAGAATGTTCGATCTCTGAATAAGCTTGCTCATCTTCATGGCTGTGATAATTTGCTACAGAGACTGGGCTGCTTTTTCAAGTTCTATCCCAGCTGCCCCAGATTTGGTAGTGGTGGTTCTTGTATAACAAAGTTACCTGAGGTAATATTTCCATACAATAATTTCTAGCAAAAAGAAAATGCCTGATGACTATCCCAGGTGATAGCAGATTCCCTTGTAGGAACAAGAATGTCTGGAATCTAAAGTTGGACACAGAGAACTTCCCTCTTTGTGGCTCAAAAACAGGTGTTGCAAAAAACAAAAAAGAACAGGTGTTGGCATCCCCTTGGAACTGAACGATTAGACTCCATCCTTCTCACTCACATTGTTCTTTCCCCCAGTCTCCTTGTCCTCACCTGGCTTTAAGCAGTCTGATCCAAAAGGGCTTCTTCCATTTCCACCGTTTTAATAGGCACTTAATAGCACCATAGATAAGGAAGAGAAGGAGGAACAGGATGGAGCAGGATTGAGGCTCTAGGCACCCAGCTGTAGGGAACCAGACATAACCATCCCACACACAATAGCTTTGCATATGGGCTGGCCTGATTGCCTTGTATACCTCTTTCCACAGGCCTGTCTGGGCCATTAAGAATCACCTTGACTCATAATTCTGCTTATCAGTTCAGCTTCTAGGAATGCATTATTTCACACTCTGTGGAGGTGGAACACAGCGTCACAGATCAGGAGAGCAGCTATCTGGCAACCTCAGCCTTGCCGCCTCTGTGGAACTCAGCAGGCTGTGAGGAACTCAGGTGCCATGTCTCTAAGAAGCCCAAATGCGTGCTCCGTAGCCTGCCTGCCTGCAAAACTCGGCTTCTGAGAGTAATGCATTCTCCCAGAATGCCAAACAACTGCATTTAAAACTTTAATTTTATCAAAGTCTTTGATTTTATCAAAAGTCAGTTTTCAAAGTTTGTTGAGGAACAGGGTATTTACATAGTCTAAAGTATCTCCTTACAAACAGCAGCTACAACCGGAAAAAGTAGAAATTATGCAGTAGCGAAATTGTACAATACCTAACAAAGTGATGCAGATGAATGTCACCTACCAACACTATGTGCCACTGAATGTGATCCCCTGAGAAGGATGCAAAATTACTTGCCCAGAATTCTAGCCCCAAACGCAAAAGATGAATCTGATTATGACAAATATCACAGAAATCCAAACTGAGGGAAATTCTGTGAAATAACTGGCCTGAATTCTTTAAAATCATAAAAGACAAAGGAAAGCCAAGGGGCTGTTACAAATTAAAGGAGAATAAAGAAATCTGACAACTAAATACAATACATGACCCTGTACCAGGGGAAAAAATTGTCACAAAGGACATTACTGGAATAATTGGTAAATATTGTAATATTGTAATATTGACTTGGATAACAAGTATTGTATCAACGTTAAATTTCCTGTTACCCCCACTGTGGTTATTTGAGAAAATTACCTTCTTAGGAAATATACACTGAGATATTAAGGAGTAAAAGGACATGATGTATATAACCTATTTTCAAATGTTTTAGAAAAAAATAGAGTGTGTGTGTGTGTGTGTGTGTGTGTGTGTGTGTGTACACACACGGGGTGGCCTGGGGAGAACGGCCCGTTTGCCCAGCAGTACACACACACACAGACACAGACACACACACAGACACAGACACACACACACAGACACACACAGACACACACACACACACACACACACACACACACACACGGAGGGTTGGAGAGAGAGGAAGCAAGTGTGGCAAAATGTTACAAACTGGTGAAGAGTAAAGAGTGGAAGAATTCTTTGTTTATTTTTGTAACTTTTCTGTAATGTTGAAATTATTTCAAAATAAAAAGATTTTAAAAAACCATATTGTCATTTTCCTACACTCAAAAACAAAATGAGCAACCTTCCCCCCCCCCCACCATCAGTTGTCTCCTTTGCCCTGGGTTGGGTGAGCAATGACACGGAAGGGGCTGGAAAGAGGTCTGTCCCCTTCGTGTCCCTCACCCTTATTCCTAAATCAAGTCCCCCCAGCTGATGTGGACGGTGCCTGCAGCGTCGACGAGCACGTCCGACTCTGTATCTAGGGCAGTGGCCCAGGGAACTGCTGGGCAAACGGGCTGTTCTCCCCAGGCCTTAATGCCACCCCGTGTGTGAGTGTCCCCGCTCTGCCCCGCAGAGCCAAGAATTCTCTCAGCAACCGGAATGGTGGCCGCAGATTGAGGTCAGTAGGAAAACAGATCCGTTTGGGGTTGTAATGTTGCACACAATGCGATGAGTGGACAGAAAAGAATGTACCCCAGTGAAGGGACGGCCTTGCAAACCCTGAGTTTGGTTCTGAATATCCTTACGATGCCCAGCATAGAAAACAGGAAACATCAGTTAAAATGGGAAATCGCTGTGGGCTGAATTACTGTAATTCCTCGTCTTACTTAGAAGTTGGCATGGAGCAGGGCCCTTCATCCACAGTGTGATGTCTCTGGCTTTTCTGTGCCTTGGTAATTTTGCCCTTTCTTTAGGGTGGTGCATTACCAAGCTGAAAGGCTTTCAGGCTGGAATTGCTACCTTTAAGTACGCTTAGAAATTGTTTTTAAAGAGCTGTTTGTTTTTTCCCTGTCTCTAGGTTAAAAGCAGTCTAGCTCCAGTTCTGTTCCCTCCCCCTGCCCCCTCTTTATTTCTAAGTAGGCAAGATTGAGCACACAGAGAGACTCACAGCCTGGCTTAATAATAACCCAGCGATACGTGACACGGCCATTATCATGCTAGACTAGGGGATAAACAGAGGTGTGTTCTCCAAAGCAGATGAGCCCAACCTGAAATTTGCTCCTTGGTCCCCCTGCTCCCCATTTCCACCACTCCACTGGAGTCCTCTAACATAGAGGGGGGGAGTTTTGCCAGCCTTTCCAAGCTGTAAGATGGAGATAATTACACTGCTCCCTGCCTTCCTTACAGAATTGTTTCAGGACTCACATGGGATGATTAATGGCTAAGCAGCCAGACACTGGCAGCAACGTACAAATTCGAGGTGGCGTTCTTTATTTCTCTCACTGGATGGGAATCTGACTACAGTAGTTTGGGTCCTTTCCCTCTGGAAGGAAGACGGTTTTTCTGTGTGACCTGGGCTGCACCCTCTGATGGAGATTCCATCTCGGCTGCCTGTTTCCTGTCTCTGCTGCCAAGCCCTCAGCATTGCCTGCCTGGCCCTCCTTCAGCCAGCTCTAGTTTTCCTATTTAACCTATGCTGTGATTTCTTCAGCACGAGTCCCCCTTTCTAGTCCAGTCCATCTCTTTAGGGGGCTCTCACGTGGGGGAAAGCTCAACGCAAACACGAGCGATAGCGTTATCCTCGTCCTTGCCTTTGCTTTCCTCGTTCCTTCCCAGGAGTACCTTTTTCCCTCCATTCTCTCAATTCAGTGCTTAAACTTTTTTTCAGACCTGAACTCCAATCTGATCTCCCTGAAGTCTCCCAGAATGAGTCAACCCTTAGTGATTTTTTTCATCAATTACTTCATCGAACAGGCATTTATAAAGTCATTTACGTGCATGGCTCTTTATGAGGATGACGGGAGCATGGAGATGCGACACACCCCACCCTCGAGTGACTTATGGTTGAGAAAGGGAGAGAGAGGAGGCGTAACTAATCGTGGGGTACAGACAGACTCTTGTCAGAGTTCAGGCAAGATGACCTGGAATGTCCCAGAACTTGTACACATCGGAGAGGTAGCATTTGCATTGGGTCTTCAAGGATGGGCTAGATTTGAACATGCAGGACATTCAGTCCAGGTGGCCAGAACATGATGGGCCAAGCTGCAGAGGTCAAATGTTCCAGCCTAAGAGCACCAGGTGGTGTGGTGACAGGAGCATGGGGCACTAGGGAAATAAACACTGGCAAGGGAAATGGGCTTGGGACGCCAGGCTGAGGTGTGTGGACTGCACTGACTGGCCAGGAGGAGCTCCCCTGAGGGGCAAGAGGGTCGCTGTGTGTCGGGAAGGGCCAAAGCCAGCGCTGTGTGGGGGCTGAGAAGGCTTGTGTGCCTCCTGAATTCCCGTGACTGACATCGGACATAGGGATTGACAGGGCAAAAATGTTGGCATTCCCAGGATATTTTGTGGCATACGGCATGACTAGACAAGTACCCTTCACCATCCAAAGCCATTTATTTCCAAGTTTAGATAGCGTTTAGTAGGACAGGTGGATAACAAGGAATACTGCTTCATCCAAATCTATTTAAGATAGGGGGTACTGAGATTCCAGGTAGGAGAAGGTTTATCAGACATTTTATGCAAATCTATTTGCTTCCTGAGTTTGGATCTCAGATAGGCAGGGACATCTGTATTTGAAGCAGCTGGCCCAGGAAAAGCCAAGGAGTCTCTGAGGGTCATTGTCATTATGTAGAACCTGCATGAAGCCATCTCAAACTCTGCTATAGTTTGGTTGTTTGACTTAGGCAGGGATGCTCTAAAACGTTTAAATACTTAACAACATGCACAGCAACCGATCAAGATGGATGCCAGTCAGAGGCGCTCACCAGTGGGAACTCGCTGAGTGTCAGGCCTGTATAGAAGTCAGTCTTTTTTTGCTAAATCAAATGGAAATGGCTTCATTTACTGTTTCTGGATTCATTGCGATGCCTAAAACAACACCAAGTATGTGTTAGAGGCTTAATATTTTATATTTTTCAGAATTTCATCGGCTTTCCCCATATTTTTGTAATTTTAAAACTTTTAATGCGTCAATGAGCAATTAAGAGAGTTTCATGATGCCTTTTTTCAGACTTTGCTTTCCCAAGTAACCCCACCTTGCGTCTCCCTTTATCCCCGTTAATTTTCAGGTGTATTTATTATTATTTACTCAATCAACAGTATTTATTGAGCATCCACTATGTGGCAGGCAGATAACTTGGAGGGAGCACATTCAGTAGGACTCAAACATTTGTTGTTCTGCAAATTTTAACCTGACATTGGTAAGATTCTGGGGTTCAGGCTCACGAAGTTGGTGGTCAGTGTTTGACATTTGCTGCTCAGGGTTTGACTTTCCAGTCTCTGCCTTTGGTGTTCGTGAATCTCCCAGACAAGTGCGCCGAATGAATGAATGCATCAGCTCTGTGTTCACTATGCCCGGCCCAGCTTTCTGAAGTTCGCGGAAACCCAGTCTCACTGCTCCCTCCTGCTTCTTCCTGTCTCACCCCTGGCCCTCTTTGTCCCTTTGAGGCTTCCAAGTTGGTTTTTTATTATTCGTGGCCCTACTCAGAAGTTAGCTCTTCAGACAAGCCTCCTCTAGCCTCCCAACTCTATCACATTACCTTATTTTTTTCATAGCATTTATTAATATCTAAAATCATATTGTTTCGCGGTTTATTTTCTGCCTTGCCAATGAGAAAGCAAGCTCTGTGAAAGCAGGAGCCCTATCAGTGCGGTCTGCACCTGTTACCCTGTGCCTGGAACAGGGCACATGCCTATTGGAATGAATGAATGAACAAAACAAATTGATGAAATGCTTCCCATCCTTGGCTTTCTTCTTGTCCGTTTCCTCCCTTTTTAGCACACTTTCGCCCATGCCTGTGGCAACACCTTAGAGGCTGAGGGAGGACTCCCAAGTTGCTGTTCCTGGCCTGCTCCTTGCTCCTAGGCTCCAGAAGCTTCGGAGCTGAACATCCAGTGCCTAAGTGGAAAGGCTGGATAGAGCAGGGTTTCTATGTGTGAAGATTCTAGAGCCAGAATATTTGTCACTGGGTGTTGATCTGGGGCATATTATTGAGTCCTTTGTGTTAGGGCTTCCTCCTCCTTAATGGAGATCAAGAATAATGCCAACTTTATAGTTTTTTGCGATAATTAAGGGAGTTAATATAGGTAGAGAGCTTAGAACTTTGCTTGGTACATAGTGAGCCCCCAAGAAAGTTAACTGGGCAGGGGTTTCATTCTAGCCCAGTGTTCCTTCCATCTGGTGAATTGGGGTGATCGCCTTCTGCCCTTTTTTCATGGCAGAATAAAGGGAGTGCTTTGCTGAATCCTGAACTTTCTCCCACCACAGTGCAGACGTGTTCCTTACCTGTGGCATTTGGACCATTGGTACCCCATGTCTCCCTGCTCAGCTCCAGAAGAGTGGCTTCTCCGGCCCAGCAAACAGGAGGGTTTACAGCCCCTGAGCGGAGGCCCCTCCTTTTCTCTGCACGCTCCCATTTGCCTACCGCCTCCAATCCTATGGGATAGACCCTCCGACACTTCATACAAGTTCTCTTCTCAACTCCAGCTCGTAGAAATTCAGCCCTTTCTTTGGCTATGTGGATGATTTAGGTAGCAGACAGTGAAATATGTTCACATAAGAAAAGACCCCTTACATGGGTAGACCCATGCTCATTTTGCAGTCTTGTTTGTAGCTATAGCAATGTCACAATTCGGTTGAGATTTTCATCACACTGGTCAGGAAATTCATAGTGAAGGTTACTACAGCAACCTTAACTCTGCTCTGGAAAGCAGAGCCCTTACAATGGGGCCTTTCAGAGGCTGGCCCTGAAGCTGGGCAGTGATTCAGTCTATTCAAAACACAATGGGGCAAAACAGAATAGAAAGGAACTACACATTGTTTTAGGCCTCCCTTTGCCATCTGTAGCATTTCACATTGTTGTCCATCCTTGTACCCAACAGTAGTTTTGTGTCTCTGCTAATATACTTTAAATTTCACAACTCACATGCCTGCCATTGGAAGCGCATTTCATGGAAGTTTAAATAGTAATGATAATTCCATAGTGGTGTACAACAAATTCACAGCCAGAAGGTGCTACAGAAACGTGTTTAAGAAGAGGTAATTCAGACTTTTGACTTGGAGACAAGGAAAGTACCGATTGGATATGTTTAAAAATATTGAAACCACTCTTCAGAACTGGTGAATTTGCCTTGAAATCCTGTAACACAACCATGAATTTTTTGAAAAGGGTGAAAACTTTAAATGACCAATTAAATTAAATTAAATTAAATCACCCCTGGCCTTTATACACAGCAACTCCAAACAAACGCATCCACCAAACAAAACGTACTCACCAATAGGAAATGATTGATTCACTTACATTTTTTTAATCTGGAGAATGTTAGGTAGGTTTTGAAAAGCTGAATTTAGCCATTTAGCATGTGAACAGTAGTTATACCAAGCAAAAAGAGCTGTGGTTTCCTTAGAATGGAAGTTGGAAGGAAATTTTTTTCTTATTTTTTTCCTTTAGCGCATTTATGGTATTTTATTTTATTTATTCCTACTGCTTGCCCTATGATCAAACAACTCCGTTGTATATTTAGATCTCTAGGGTTGTTTTATTTCTGTCCCTTCTTTAATGTTTCCCTCATGTTTAATTTAAATCATTTGCCTTTTATCTTTCTCAGCATCTCAAGCTATTTCTCTCTTTCCTAACCTTTGTTCTCTTCTTGCTACACTGAATTAAAAAAATAAATTAAAATGAGCTTTTTTTCTAAGTATAAAGGTAGAAGCTACTTCTGTATCTTGAACATAGCTAATCTCCATCAAACAAATGGTGAAACTGTTTCCTTTTGATTCCAATGAACTCGTAATTGACATGTAGTTACTCCCAGATATCTGTGGGTGTTGGTTATTTGATTAGTAAGTAATACTGCGCTTTTGGCCCAACTCCAAGGTAGGGAAGGGGTCACAGACCAGGGAAGAATATTAGGACTGCTGGTACTACTACTTTTTTCCTTGTATTTTGGGTCTCTGGGCTCAGGTAGAAAGGGACTTTTGTGTGCTTGGGAGCAGCGTATAGTACAAATCCTTTCAGTATTTTTGCAACCAGAAGCCATGCAAATATTTTTGCAAATATACTTGTTGTCTTGCTGGCAGTTTTTGAGCACAACCCTCTGTTTCAGGTGGCAATGTTGAAACTATTTTCTGTTCACTGTTCTGCCCATAACTGAGTGCACTGTCTTTTACATAACTGGGTGAGCACACTCTTTTCTACCTAATGTAGACAGCAGGTATCAGTTTGTTTCAATTCCTTGCATAAAATGATTTCTGTTATCACTGCTTTGGGGTAATTTGTGTGTTAATCCCAGCCCCCTTGACTCTTGTTCCTGTCCATACGACAAGGGAGGGCAGAGTTTACTGCCAGCTCTTGACTTTGCAGGCTGAGAGGCATGCTATGTGACTTTGGAAACTATGCAAAAAATTCCTCCAGCAGATCCCTAACTGGGACTATTTTTGCAATTGATGTCTGTCTTGCCTATTTTGTCTGAGGACTTCTGTGAGGTTATGTTTAGCATATTTGAGTCCCCTGATTATGCTAAGAGGTACCTTTGTCACAAAGGAAAATCATCATCCCCCTCCAAATTTTCCCCCTCCAAAATTCTTGAATGAGAGTCCTGCTCTCACTGAAGACCAGGTATAGGGAATGTTCTTTCGAAACTGGCTGCCAGGAGTCCTTTGAAGGAGATAAGGCAGAGGCACAATTTGCTCTCAGCGCCGCTGAGGCTTCTTACTGTGCCCTTTAGCTTTCTGTGTCAATCATTCAATGTGCTGAAAATGCCTCTCTGTTTAGAGGCTAGTTCTGTTCCTCCTGTAACCAAGGTAACCCCTCGTCCAGTTTGCCATCGTGGGACCTAATGCAGCTTTGGGTGCTGCATATGAAACCTTGCTGTCAGAGAACATCTCTCCTGAGGGTCCTGAATAAGCTCACAGTGAAGCCATGCTGATCTTCCAAGTTGGTTTTATTGCAAATTCATCCAAGAACTTGCTTATTGAACTTGGGGTTGGGGGAGGGGCACAGCAACCTACAGGTAGTTGATAAGAGCCCCTTGGAAATTCCGTAGGCAAGGGACACATCAATACAAGATAAGGTTTGTGTCTGCTCCTGCTGTGGTACCCATGTACCCACTCCCCTCCTGCCCACTGAACTGCATGCAGTGCGTACCTTCTGCAAACTGGACCTGCAGACAGCCGCCTGCCTTCCTGTCTACCCTAGGGCTTTTCATTGAATTATCAAGCTTATTCTTAATTCCCCCCACCCTTTCTAAATTCCCTGAGCTCAGCCCTGTTTTCATTCCATTCCTGAAATCCAAGGTGTGGCTCAGGAGAAGAACTGGCAAGGTGGCCCTGGGGCAGGTGATGGAAGGGAGTGAGAGGATGGACTTGGTGTTTATTGTCACACGTTGAGCTGCCCTGAGCCTACAGGACCGTGGGTGACACTGTTCTGCAGTGTGGATTAGTGGCTGTTCTTGTGGTTTCTTCTTCTGGGATGTATCCACAAGACCGTCACGTTGGCCATCCATCTCATTGGTGCTCTAAAGGCTCCTAGACCAATGCCTTTATGGCTCCATCTTGTCCCTAGAAGAACACGGTGCCTGTGTGCCACAGATCAGTCTAGATTAAGCAAGCCAAGGGTCCAGATGTGCCCATGCCAGAAACAGCCATTTCTTACTTCTGTATTTGGTTCTGCGTTGGCTAGTGGCTGTCGTGCTCAGGGATGCTCCTCACCCCGGAGCTTGGCTTCTTTCCCGGATTTGATATCCCCATAGCTCACCCATGACAAAGGCTGCCCATGCCCTGAGACACCCTTGGGACAGACCCTTTCCCCACCCAGCACATCCTGACACAGCACCCCTGCATCGGAGATGATACACCAACACCTTAGCTGTGACTGCTACTTAAAATCCTATGCGTTATACTCTGGCAGTGTTCCTACACCAGCCTTTAAAAAACATAGATGAGAAAATAATTCCATCAATGTTACGAAGCTTTTTAAAAATTGGGTTCTCGTTCAGATATGCCACAAACAGTTCATTTTTCAGAAAAATGAAATTAACTGAGAAAACCATACAATGTGATTAGTCATACCTTCACCACTTTGCATGACATAAATAATACGTATTTTGCAATCAATATAGAAGAGATGCAATGAAGGACAGTGAATCCTGGGAGACTTCTTAATCAGGTTGCTGTCAGCTCTACTGTGGTCTGCTAAGTCTTTGCATATTTTTCTTTTTCTCAGAATGGCATTTAAATGTTAGGATTTCTTTCTTCCATGGTATGGAGCTAGAGTTCATTTTATGTGACAAGAAATTGTTCAATTACCTTCCTGATTTTATTTCTATTTCAATCAATAACATGAACAGGAGCCATTGGTTCTGGTATTTCTAGCTGGTCTGCTTACTTTGTTACTTTGACTTCTTAATGCAATTAAAGAAACTTACAGAGCAGCTACCATTGCTTCAGATACTGTAATTTTCAACCCAAAAGTTAGGACACATAGTCTGATAGGACTTTAGTTTATGAATTTATTATTAATAAAAATCCTGTTAATGGAGGTGCAAAAGCTAAACCATGTTTCGGTCTACATTTGATAGATTGCCTTAATTGTGAAGAATAAAATTCTGTGAAACTGGCCTGGCCCAAGGCCACAGAGGCATATAAGAGGTAGAGCTTGTAGCCAAGTCTGTTGATTCTAATCAGCTGCTGGATTGGCGAGAAGCATTGCATTCCCAGATGTCTAAGACCTTGCTGGGTATGGTGGCTCACACCTATAATCCCAGCACTTTCAGTAAGCCAAGGCAGGAGGATCGCTTGAGGCCAGGAGTTCAAGACCAGCCTGGGCAACATAACAAGATCCTGTCTCAAAAAAAAAAAATAGAAATTAGTGGGGGCATGGTGGTGTGCTCCTGTAGTCCTAGCTACTCAGGAGGCTAAGGCAGGAGGATCACTTGAGCCCAGGTTACAGTGAGCTATGATCATATCACTGCACTTCAGCCTGGGTGACAGAGCAAGACCCTGTCTCTAAAAAAAGAGATTAGTCTGTTACCCTTAACTGGACTATATAGTTAAGAGACGGAGAACTGTCCTGAGGGGCAACATCTCTTCACTTTGATCTCCTGGGTTGGGGAAAAATAGGAAAGCTTTGGAAACTTCTTTCTCCCTTGGAGCAGACACTGGGCCCAGGACCCCCATTTTCCCTACTGATCGCTGCCATAGTGCCATAGAGATACAGCCAAAAGGTGTCCTGAGGGGAGCCAAAATGGCCTGGAGTTTATTCACCCAACTACTACTGATTGAACACTACCATGTGCCAGGCACCACGCTGCATGCTGGGGACACAGCAAGGGACAGACCTCCTCCCAACGCTGACTCCATAGCGAGGAGCTTTCTTTGTCCTGTGCGCAGCCATGCAGAGCCAGACTGCTGCGTGGGCTCCTAGCTGTGGGGCTTTGATCCAGGTACTCCATAGACTACACAGGACTTTTTTCTCTTCTGTAAAAAAAAAAAAAAAAAGAGTAATATAAGTACTTCCTGGTATTAGTGGGCCAATGAAAGAAGTTAATACATGGCCCATAGTAAACATGCAATAAGGCAGTTACTATGAACTTCAGAATTATTGCTGTTTCCAACTGCCATCACTTTGTTATGATAGGCAGTAGGTACAATGTTAAGCACAAAAATGATATGAAGCCCAGCTGTTGGAACTGAGCAAGTTACTTGAGCTCTCTGTGCTTCAGTTTTCTGCCTCACAGAGTTGTAGGGGTTAGATAAGTTATCACGTATAAAATGTTTAGAACAGTGCCTGGCATGTAATAAGACTTAGACGCTGTGTGAGAATAATACTATTTTATTTCATTCATTCAACAGACTTTGCGGGGTGCCATGGGGGTGCCATCACTATACTAGGTCTTGGGGTAGAATGGTGAATAAGATCCAGTTCCGGGAGTTAGTTTAAGCAGGGAGCCAGGTACTCAGATAATGCTGTTTCCTAAGTGCGGTGAGGCAGGGGCTTCCTTGGGCAGAGGGTGTCTGAACTGAGCTGGGTGGGAGTTTACTAGGCATAGGATTGGGGGTGGGATAGGGAGGAGTTCATGGAAGAGCATCCCAAGCAGAGGGACAGTGGGAATGTAGGTACTGAAGATCCCACCTCACACACACATATACCCTGGAAGCACAAAACCAAAACATGGTGTGCATGGAAAATGGTGTTGTAGGGACTTCAGTTAGGGGAAAGCAGGGGTTAGAGATGGACAAGGAGAGGTCAGGGTGCCTTGCTAAGATTTGTGCTTTAGATGCATGTATAGCTGCCCTTTGGCCTTGAGGGGTTCCAGACCAGGCTTGCAAGGTGGCCACTGTCCCCTGGCTGCCCATCTCCCTGGGATGCCTGCTGCACTGGTGGCTGTGCCGGAGAAGCCCCAACCAGAGCCCTTGCCTGGCCTGGAAAGCAGATGCCCTGCAGGGGCTCGGAGAGCCTGGGCTGCTTGGGGTGAATTGCAGGGAGCCAAGGTTACTGGCACCCAGATTGTGTAGGGGTGTTAAATCCTGTTTCAAATAATGGGGCGTGAGGGGGCTTCACAGGGGCTTTTGGTGAGGACTAGAGGGGAGGGAGCCACCGTTCTAGGTTTTCTGGAGATGGAAAGAGGACAGAACAGTGCTGGTAATGATTGCAGGAAGCACTTCCTGAGAGAGAAAGAATAGATAGCAGGTGCCCAAAAGAGAATTTCCTCATCAGCTCAAGGCAAGTCCTCACCCTGGGGGACTAGTGACCTTCCCACATGTGACTGGGAGGCAAGAGGGCAGAGGCCTTGGGGCCCCTGATGGAAAGTGCAAGGAATTCAGAATGTGGATACAGGGTAGGTTCTACTTGTAAAAACAAAACCTGGGCTCTCACCTACTAACTGAAGGGGAAATCTGTCCTTGCTATGTGAGACTTTCCACAGCAGAGAAAAATGTGTCTGGAAATGCCACAGAAGTCATTTAAATTTCCTATGACTAGACTTGAAATTGGCAGACACAGGCCCAGTAGAGAATGGTGGTGTGTCCCCAGGTTGGAACATAGCGCCAGGCACTTGAGATGGGGATGTACAATCCCACGTTGTGTATTTTACAACAGTTGTCTTCATAGCTATTTTTACACCTTGAAGAAACAAAACTGGCACACCAGACTGATGATTTGTATGGAGATTGTTGTGTAGGATTAAGCCAAATTCAAAAGGACAGTTTCTGGAAAAAGTCGAAGCCTAGGACTGGTGAGACTTGGATATAGAAAACTCGTTAAAGTAGTTGAAAATGACTGAGGTTTAGGAAACACTGGAGTACAGTGTGGTTTATGTCAGGAAAGTCATGGTGAAAGTCAGAAACAGTAATCGCAGGGGTGGACATATAGCACAGGGGAAGGGCACCTTTTGCTCCAAATGGTGTTGATATTGAAGGAACCCATAGTTTGAAAGAGATACACACCTGAATGTGCACTGACAAATTGAACAGGAAGTTACCTAAAGACCTTGCTTTGCAAGCTTGCGGTCTGCTGGGTGGCCTGTCCTGGGCAGCTTGTCCTCCAGGACACTTGCCCTCCTCCTGTAGTGAGGTGGGGATGGGGTGGCCCTGGCAGCTACCAAAATTTTCATATCAAAGCCTCTAAAACTGGGTGACCATCAACCTCAACAGTAAAACCACCTCACAGCTCCTGAAGTGAGATCGGTATTTGGTACAATGCTTCCAGAATAATCAAAATGTTTATCAAAACTGCAAGGGGGTTTCAGCCTAGATCCAGTTGCTCACCACACAAAGATCCAATTATTGAGATGATGAGGATTGCCAAGCAAGGATGGAGTTTTAACTCGAAAGGTATCTCTTGGGAGAACGGGAGGAATGGTCTCAAATCTGTCTCTAGACCTACAGAGATCAGAGGCTTTCTGAGGAGGGCCCACATGCATTAGGAGAGGTCACATGCATGGGGCAGGTCACATGTATTGGCAGGTGTATTGGGACAGGTCATGTGTATTGGGCAGGTGTATTGGGGTAGGTCACATGTCCTGGGGCAGGTGTATTGGGACTGGTCAAAGGCACTGGGGCAGATTGTGGGGGTGGTGATCCTTGCCGTCAGGAATCATGCTCATGCCTTTGCAATCTCAACTCCTTCGTGTTATAAAAATTCCGCCATTTCTGGGAAACAACTCAAAAAGTTCAACTAGTTAGTTAAAGGGAGAGGATTATAAAAAACCATATAGCAGTCATTGAAATTTATTCATAGAGCCAATTATAATACAAATCTTTATGATATTTTATATCTGTGATGATATTGAACAGTGACTTAATATTTGTAGTGCTTAGAAGAGTACCTGGCCCCTGGTAAGTGTTAGGTGCCATAATTCATCACAGCTAAAATGCTACTGGTTATAAGAGGATCATCATTATTTTATTTACGGCTTCAAAAACAAAACGAGAAAACCCCTGCTGTTCGTGTAGTTACGACACACCATATATTAGATGACAGATCCTAATTTCAGAATGTTAAAATGAGAAAGAATGCATCTTTAGAATTGATGGAATAGTTAACTGTTCATTTACAACATCTTAAATTTGAACTCTTCATTGATATAGAAAACGATCTGACATTTCAGGCTGGAAAGTAAAAGAAAAGCTATTTTTTCTTTTCCTACTGGGGGCCTGTTGTTATATAAAGAAGAACTTGAGGGCTGGGTGTGGTGGCTCACGCCAGTAATCCTAGCACTTTGGGAGGCCGAGGCAGCAGGATTACTTGAGTTTGAGAGCAGCCTGGGCAACATAGCATAAGCCTGTCTCTACAAAACAATAGAAAAATTAGCTTGGCGTGGTGGTGGACTCCTGTAGTCTCAGCTACTCAGGAGGCTGAGGCAGGAGGATCCCTTGAGTCCAGGAGTTTGAGGCTGCAGTGAGCTGTGATGATGCCACTGCACTCCAGCCCCAGCAACAGAGAGCTTGCTGTAGCTGCAAGCTGGAATAAACAAGAATTGGAGACCTGAGTTGACATGGAATAACAAATAATATGGAAAAGTGTCAAGGGTCATACATTTATATATTTCATTTCACTTTGCAAAGTATTTTTATATCTTATTTGATCTAACTTTTTCCATGATGAGAACAACTGGGTATATTTTATAAATACATGCTCAATAGAAAAATAAAACCATACAGAAAGTACATTTAGAGATAAATAACCACGGCATTTTAACAACCATAATTTCAAACAGAGATAGTGTATATAAATACTATATGTTCAACTAAAACAAAATTGGGACACCTTACCATTCCTTCTTATGTTTTACAAACCTTTTTTTTCCCTCCCTCACTCAACTAGCTCAACCAATGTTGCCAGCCTGGTGTGCACCTTCCATGCTTTGCTCCCTGATCATGCCATCCTATAAAGCCAACCCTACCTCTAAAGGGATTGGGAGTTGGTTTGATGGTCAGTCTTATTTGATCTTCCCAATAGCCCCAGGGGCAATGTAGTGTTACAAGCCCCCTTCTGCCCAGGAGAGGACAGGCTCCGAGAGGTCGAGTGATTTGTGTGACACCCTATGGGTAAGTGGCACAGGGCCTTAGCTGGGAGCATTAGTCTTTGAAAGTTGCCCTTGGCTTTTCTGAGATCAAGTTCATCATAGATACAACCATTCAGCCTGAGACGGTCATACCTTATTCCTCTTGCTCCAGCTTTGTTAATAACATTCCCTTCTGCACCCAAAAGTGTCCCAGGTTGGACAAATTATATGTTTGCTCCAGGCATGGACCACTTCTCCAGTGGAGCCAACTCTTCCAGGATGATTGATTTCAGCCGGCCCCAGCCAAGAGACCACTGGACCCATAGTGGTCCTGGAGCAGTGTCCACACTTGGCCTTACAGATGGTGTTGGAAGTGAGATGTGGTATAGCAGCAAGAACAAAGAAAAGGAAGTCAGAAATCTCAATGTCAATTCTCAGGGGCTAAGTGAGACAACTGCATGTAAAAATGCTATACAAATATTGAATTTTTGGTAGGGTTGCATATATTGGTATGCATATATTTGGTATGCATATATTGGTTGCATATATTTGGTAGGGTTGCATATATTTCAATGAATGAAACTAACAAGCACATCTTCCAAATTCATTGAGCCTTCCTCTGTCCCCAGTCTCATGTGCCAACCCTCCAGTGCACTTTCCCATCCACACCCCCTCCAAGCAGAGGCCACATGGTACATTACAACCCTAGGCTTCAGTTCTTCCATTTGTAAAACAGTGAGGGCTTATAATACTTGTGTCTTACAGGTGTTATGAGAATTAAATGCTTTCAATAAATGGTAGTTCCAATTACTCAAGCGTCCAGGGGATGGGAGTGGTTTGTTGGCTACTCACTGCCCTGTCCCTGCATTCTTCCAGAAACACTTCCTCCTTATACTCTGTCCGCTGCAGTCCGGGACACACGTGCTGGCTTCAAAGGCACATCCGCACATCACCAAAATATTGGGGGGTTAAATTCCATAGAGTTGAAATATATTGCAAGCCCAGTGCCTTGCATGTAGTAGACAGACAAGTATTTATGGTTGAAGTAAGTGTTTCATTCCCGTCAAATGGCAGAAATGTAAAAGGTAGAATTCCAGAATGTCAATTAAAAGATCAAAGTGTAACAGATAGTTCTGTGTCTTTCCTGTTACGAGTCACTGCAACAGAAAAATCCCATTAAAAAACAAACCCAGTTCGACTGCAGCCATAGCATTACCCATTGTTCATTGTTCACAGTACGAGTATGATTTATCTGCTTCTCAGAGTGACACACTTATAACACTGGGCAAATTCTAATCCCAGGTTTTCTGGAAATCAGATCTGCTGTCCTATTATGCCCATGGACCAGCTAAATGTCCCAGATATGATACTATCTTGTTGTCCAGACATTATCTTCCCAATGCCTTTCAAACCTGGAAGTAGCACAGAATCCAGTCTTAGGACAGTCCTAGCTTTTGGCTTCAAGAGCCTGGTGAGTACCCAGCAGCCCCCAAGAAAGTGCTTGATTTTATTGACATTGTTTTGCATGTTTCTATTTATTTTTAAGTTTTACTAACACATGCATATGGTAAAAAAGATATACAGAAAAACATAATATGGAAAGTGAAATCACTTTTCTCCTGAAACCCCAGTCCTTCTCCCCTAAAGTACCTTATGTTTCTTTCAACCAATTATAACACACATACGTTTTCAAAAATTGTATAAATGCAGTCATTCTGTATTTATTCCACATATTGACTGCTTTTTTCATGAAACAGTGTATCTTGAAGCTCTTTCCATCTCAGCACATGCAGACTTCTTTAATGACTGGGCAGTACGCCTTTGCAGAGTAAGCTACGTTCTAATCGGTCCCCTCTTCCCTGTTGTAAACTTCGCTGCAGTGAACAGCGTTGCACATGTACCTTGACATCCTTTTGCCGGTATATCTCGAGATACGTTTCTAAAAATACAATTGCCCGCCTGTAATCCTAGCACTCTGGGAGGCCAAGGTGGGCGGATTGTTTTAGCTCAGGAGTTCGAGACCAGCCTGAGCAAGAGCGAGACCCCGTCTCTACCAAAAAAATAGAAACAAATTACTTGGACAACTAAAAATATATAGAAAAAATTAGCAGGCATGGTGGTGCATGCCTGTAGTCCCCAGATACTCAGGAGGCTGAGGCAGAAGGATTGCTTGAGCCCAGGAGCTTGAGGTTGCTGTGAGCTAGGCTGACGCCACGGCACTCACCCCAGGCAAGAGAGTGAGACTCTGTCTCAAAAAAAAAAAAAAAAAATACAATTGCCAGATCACAGAGACGTGACTTTATTTTTATTTAGTTAACTGTGTTTATATATCGGTCTGTGTGTGTAAAATTTCAATACCTATTTCTAAATTGCTACCTAAAAATACTGTGCAGTGTCCTCCTTCTGGAAGCACGTAAGAGTATTTATGGTCCCACCCTCCCCCCGGGCCCTGCCCAACACTGGGCCTGTTGTGTTTACATGGCACATTTAATGGCCTCCCTTTCCTGGGCATCTGAAGGGCATTGAAGACTGTGGTTACCCAGTATAGGGTAACTCCTCCTCTCTTCTGGATGAATCCAAGAACAATGCTCACTGGGACGCTAGTGAAGTGTTTGCAGAATCACTGCTGTGACAGGGGAGCCAGGCAAGCGCTGCCCTGGGGCTCTCTCCTGGGCGATGGAGGTAGACTTTCCGGAGAGAATAATCCCTACCTGTGTGCTCTGACTCACCTTTGCTTCTGTGAGTCTCCACCCTGGTAAACACACACCAGTTAGCGAGGCTCCACCTTTTAAATGAGAGAATCAGCCAGCCAGGCTTCTTCCTCCCTGTGAGGGACTCCAGCGTTTTGGTGCCACCTCCTAAACGAGGCCATTATGTGGATATGGGTGTACTCCACTTTCTAGAACTTGCATGTGAATCAGTTGCTCTTTAATAAACTAAATCATCCCTAGATATTAAATGCGGGTCCAAGAAAGTGTGGACTGAATCCCTATCTAATGGAAATGTCTTCCTCATCATTCGCAGTAAGTGTTGGGGCGAAGAGCAACTTCTCATCATTGTTATTGCTACGTTCATGCCTCAGCTGGTACCCCCTCGCCACCTTACTCATCGAGGGCTGCTGGGAAGTGGAGTACCTTGCTGAGGATCCTACTGTTTAAAATGCCACCATTTTTAGCAGGGGAAACAAAAAGGAGTTGCTCAAGAAGGAAGCCCATGGAAGAGAAGGCAGCTGAGCCTAGAGGTGACAGCTGGGAAGTGATGCCTTGGTCACCTGAGGGAGGTGGCTGTCCTCAGACAGCTGGGGAACTTCCCATCCCTGCTGCCCTCCTCCAAGCACGTGTGGCAGCCAGACCGCCCCCACCTCTCAGTCAGGACAGAAGGAAGAAATGACAGGGAAATAGGGGCAAGGTTATTTGTTCCAGAACCTCAAATGCATATTCTTACAATTCTTACAACTTTCAGCCTCTGTTTCCAAGGGGTTAGGGTGGTGAATGCTGACGGTTTCCCACCATGTTGCCTGCGTACTCCCCACATTCAGTGGCTGTGTTCCAAGGAAGGCCTCGGGATAAGTCATGCCATTATTAAGCTCTCTTGTCCCCCAAGCAACAACAGAAAATGGTTTTTGTTTCACCATGGGGAACTTTTAAGTGTCCCTGGGCTGGGATGCGAGCCTGCACATGCAGGTTTGGTTTCTAGCTTCCCTGATAGCGTGTTCACCCTCTGTTATAACGTCCCTGCTCAGCCCCACCCCAGCCCAGCTTGTGTTTACCTGCCCTTGGAGGACTCTGACCTTGTCTTTGACAATCTGAATTGATCCCACCCTCCCTCTGCCTCATCTGGATGGGAGGAGAGGGACACAGTAAGGAGCGGTCAATAAAGACAGATGCTATCATAGAAGACCTTGGCTTATTCACCAGTAGAGATAATAAAACATAGTATGGAGAGTGGTTGTGAAAATCGAATGAGTTCACATATGTAACTATTAATATAAGAGCCTGGGAGAGGGAGAGTGAGGGAGAGAGGGGAAGGGAGGCAGTGGGAGAGAGAGAGAGGAAGAAAGAGAGAGAGATTTTGATGGATTTGTGACCAGTTGGATATAGAAAATATATCAAATCAAAAATAACTCCAGTGTTTTAGTCTTTGATACTAAGAGGAAGTGGTCATTAACAAAGATTGTATGTCTTTTTAACGATGAATTCCATTTTAGAGAGTCTGTCGTTTTGTTGCCTTCTTAAACTTAACAAGTCACTCGTGAGACTCTGAGGAAACCATGTTTAAATGCATCCCAAATCGTTGAGTCTTTGGTTCACATCTTGCCTTTGCTACCTATGAGCTGGGCGATCTCACCTTCTGCCAGATGTGGGAATATTAACTCCTCTCTCACAGGGTTGTGTGCGTTTGTAAATGGAACGCCCTCTACAGATAAAATAGCTCATTGCTTTGCATATAGTGACCACTCTGTCGTACTATTCATACCTTATCCTGGTGCAGGTAGGAGCCTGGAAAATGAGGCCAAGGTGAGGACTGGAGATCCAGGGGTGGGAATCTTCAGTGTTATCATATTTGGGACGATGAGAATTAATGAACTCCACAAAGGAGCCCTATCCTACTAGGGAATAACTGCCATTGGGAGCAGAAGGGACAGTCAGGAATGTTTCACTGTGCAGTTAGAGAAAAAGGCAGTTGGATCGAACACCAAGACCAACTTGGGTTTCCTTGAGAAGGCAGCTTCTGTGGATCAGTACAAACGTATACACCATGACAAAGAGCTTCTCTGTTTCTTGTCCTTTGTAGAAGTTAAATAACCACTTATTAATTGTCCTGTTTTGTTCAACTGTGCTTACATTTTTCAAAGATAATGTAACATTCTTGGCCTTTTTTGAGTATGGTGACATCTGTTGGTTAAAAATCCACCAACCAACCGACCAGCAAACCTATAGGTTGCTTACTCTGGGACCTTAGTTTTCTATGGCCAGAAAGCTAGAAAAGGAGGGAGGTTGAGGAGGGGATGAATCTTTATCTGGTCAGAAGTAAACCATGGGCATTTATTTGATGGAGATTTAGCAAGTCGTGCTGTGGCCAGGTGAGTGCTTTTTCTCTTGTTCTGCGTTGCTGTAAGAAGGAGTGGTGAGGTGTGAGTTGTAGAATTGATGCTGCATGTAGTTCTGAGAAAGCCAGGCACACCACACAGACAGTTTCCCTCTGCAAGACAGCACGGGTGGCGAACCTTCCAGAACCCCTTTCCAAAGTGTGAGCCCATGGCACTGGTATGCTTTCCCTATGGCTGATTTTAAAAGATTGCTTTTCCCAGATCCTCTAGAATGTGCTCTTAGCAAAGGATCTGTGTTTCCCATCAAAAAAGCATTGAACAATTTAACAAATTTTTAAAATGAAACTTGAAATGGCTTCCATCTTGTTTCTTTCCACCTCCCCCTTCTCTCAAAGAGCCTCCTTTTCCCTTTTTTCATCCTAGTTTTGACATCTGAGCAGTTGGTCTTCCTAGATACCCTTATTCAGAATTTTTGTCTCTTTTGTTCCAACTGCTCCAAGCATGAGCTCCCACTGAGGGGGCAGGAGCCAAGTCTCACTGGGTTCAGTGCCCCCTATACTCACCCACTGGGTGACGCTTCCAGTAGGTGCACGAAGCGTTTGAGGGCAAGGAGACTCTCCCAACATCTTGTCACATAATATTTACCATTACTTCATTTGCATTAGCTTTTTTGCCCAGTGAGTGTCAATTATAATGAATGTCCTTTCTCCTCTGGTCTCCTCTGGCAAATTCAAAATATTTTAGGCCTACTTTAAATGACTTCTTCTCTAGGAAGTCATTTCTTCTGCCTCTCCCAGGACAAAGGAGTCTCCCCACCTCCACTGCTGCAACACCCCTTTGGTGTGTGTTTATATATTGACACATTACTCACTTTGCCCCGTCATTATCTAGTGTCCTTCAGTGGACTGTCAGCTCTCCATGTGCAGCCACCGATAGCACTCCCATCTGCCCCAGTCCCAGGACATGGCACGTAGCTGAACACAGAGGAATCCTGCTACAGAAATGCCAAATGGAAGGAAGCCCTGCAGTGCACAATGTTCACAAGCCACCCCTGGTGTTAAACTGAAAATCCCATAAGTGACAAGGGCCAAGACTTCATCTATTCTAGGAGGGTATGGGAGTAGATGAGGTCCTCTATCCAGAGCATATTCTGTGATCACATTTAATCTGTCCTGTCCACTTCCTCATTACTGTAGCAGTGATCAGTTATGAAAACGTAGCTTATCTTTTGAGTATGGAAGGCCAATAGGATGGTGGCAGTGATAAGTTTATGGAGGGAAAATAATTTAGGTGACTTGACTTGAGAAATTATGACAATGTGACATAGCCATTGTGTGATACATATTCTTTCCATTTCTTGGTTCTGTCATATAATTTGCAAAACAAGTCTAGAAAGTTTCTATGTCCTTGCTTATTTTCACTGACAAATTTAACAAACAATTATGTTGAAGGAATTATCGGAGACCATCGATCGTATATCTTGTTATATTCCAGATATTGTTCGGCACTTCACATATGTTATTTTATTTAATTCCTACGGCAACTCTATGAAGTGGTCTCATTTCTCCCATTTTACAAATGAGAAAAGAGAAGCTTCAGTGATATGGTGAACTTAGGTAACTTTCCCCCGTTCAGTCCGTAGGGAGCAAAGCTGGAACTTGAATCCTCGTCTATTGATGGCAAAATCTTTCTGTGTTTGCTCTGTTCATTCTGCTACATTTTCTTTGAGGAAGACTTGGGAAATTAGCAAAATAAACTATCCAAATAATTGTGTGTTTTCTGCTTGCAGGGAAGCAAAGGTGCGTACCGGTACCACTGGCAGAGCCACAATGTCAAGCACAGTGGCGTGGATGACATGGTGCTGCTCTCCAAGATCACAGAGAACTCCATCGTGGAGAATCTCAAGAAGAGATACATGGACGACTACATTTTTGTATCCTTTATTGGTTTCTTTGGACATTTGTAAATGATACAACAGTAAAACGTGGCTTTATTCCTGGTGTAAGAAGAGCCCTCTGAAAGTCTGAACTGACATTGTGCTCACATCATTTTCACTGTTTCAGAATGAAGTTTTGTCCTTTTATATCACTTGGCTCAGGCTGTGCAAAGGGCAAAGATGATGCTACATTATTTTCCTGGCATTTCACAAAGTCAAGATTCAGGATTCATTTATTTTAACCTGTGATGTTGCCCCTTTGACATGCTGTAGTCATGCACATGGTGTCTAAAACCTCAGCTGCTCCTAGAGAAAGTTCTGGTTTGCAAAGAATTCTATCAATAAAGCATCCTAATTGCAAAGCAGAAATATTTAAGCCCAGACTTAAAAGGCTAAAAAATGTTGCCTCGTGCAAAAAAAAAAAAAAAAGAAAAGAAAAGAAAAAAAGCAATTTTGCCAGTTTTTCTGCATTTTTATGTTTACTAAAGGAGACATGAGACGTACAACAACTATTGAAGATGCCTTACATTCTTGAGTTGTTCTTTATGTTTCAATTTTAGCTTGCCAGATGCCATTTTTTATAGGGCTTTTAAAAATGCAGAATGGAAATTTGATTCAAATGTGTGTTGACTTCATTATAAACAGAGAACTGTGATATTTGCTTAAGTTCCTGCAGGATTCGGGAGTTTTGTTTGATGCAACTATGTAAAGATATACAGTGGAATTGTTGTGAGAGTTAGTCACAAGCATGCAAAGATCTGTGTCAAATCTGTATAGCAGTACCAGAAAGTTTGGCTTGGATGCTGATCGTGACTTCTGAAGGTATGGTGTCATGGATGACCTACGAAAAGCGGAATCTTTGCCACTGTTGTAACAAACATTTTGCACTTTAACCCAGAAAGCTTGGGGAGGAATAGTTTTCTCATCAGTGGTTTTTTGTTGTTGTTGTTGTTAAAACACTGCTTGTCCATAAGTTAAAACCACCTACCAGTCTGCCTTATGCCATCACTGGTGTGTGTGTGTGCAGGGCGGGGATGGGGGTCAACTTATCAGGTATTTATGGAGCAACACTAATAGCATTATTCCAAGGCACTTGGACCATTCTGATCAGTACTGTGCTGTTTCTTATTTACTATAAAGGAATTTTGCCAAATATCTGTATAGTTAAACCTCTAAACTCCTGCTTTTAAGGGTTAACAGAGATATTTGGATTTGTTAGCTATGTTATAATAGCATCATTTAAAAAATTTATTTTTAAATGACAAATAATAGTTGTATATGGTTGTGGAGCACAATGTGATATTTTCATACATGTATACGTCTTGGAATGATAAAATCAAGCCAATGAACATATCCATCACCTCACATACTTGTGTGTGTGTGTGTGGTATAAACATTTAAAATCTACTCTCTTAGCAATTTTGAAATATTCATTACATTATTAACTTACAAAAGCATCTTGAGCAGGGGAGGCAACCTATAGCCTACAGACAAAAATCCTGCTTGCTGCCACGTTTGTGAGTACAGTTTTATTAGAACACAGCCATGCTCATTTGTTTACTCATTTGTCTGTGGCTGCTTTCATACTACAGTGGCGGAGGTGAGTAGTTGCAATAGACTCTCTGACCTACAGAGTCTCTAATGACTTTCTGGCCCTTTACAGAAAAAATTTGCTGATTCCTGCTCTAGATACGTGTGCAAGGCTTCCTTTAATTTAATTATATGGAAGCAGTTGTATTCAGTTGCAAGTTTCTATTTTATTTGGTCAAAAAATTCCAGCCTGAGCAAGAATGAGACCCCATCTCTACTAAAAGTAGAAAAATTATTCGGGCGTCGTGGCCGTGCCTATAGTCCCACCTGCTCAGGAGGCTGAGGCAGGAGGATAGCTTGAGCCCAGGAGTTTGAGGTTGCAGTGAGCTATGATGACGCCACTGCACTCTAGCCGGAGCAACAGAGTGAGACTCTGTCTTTAAAAAAAAAAGAAAATTGAAATATGCTTACTTTATCTGGACTTAACACTGTCAAAAAATTTTAATCACTTTTATGTTCAAGACCCATGGCACGTGGAAACTGGCAGGTGATGGATTAGAAAGGGCTGGGTGGCAGAACGTGGATCTAGACTGCCTGGGTTCAAACCTTACTCTGAGGGAATCTGGTGACCTTAATAAGTTCTGTGATCTTAGTGCCTTGGTTTCCTCTTCTGTAAAATGAGAGTGATAATAAAATCTCCCAATGAGACTATAATAGGGTGAAGTGAAACAATGAATACAGTAAGTATACAATAAACATTAATTCTTATTACCATATGCTGGGACAGGGATATAAGTTCTCATATTTCTGAGTTATTTTACAAAAATTCAACTGTAAAATTGCTTATTGGAAATTCAAATGCATTTTACCATAGAAACTTGTAAATGGAGGATTGAAAAGCCCAGAAAAGTCTAATTTCCATGGAATGTAATTGAATAGGTTATTTATTGGAATGCTCTTGGAATGTGGGCTCAACTTACTACATTATTTACTTGCAAATGTGGTTTTTGAAAAGCTGGGTGTAAAAAAAAAATGATGTTAGTAGTCAGTTCATCCTCAACCCACACAACCTCACTCCTCTCCCAAAAGAATGCTCACTCCCCAAACACTAGAAGCTCCTTCAGGGCAAGGATTGTTTCTTATATATCTTCTTCAAAAAAACCAAAATTAAAAAAACACTGTAAAGCAATACATGTTCATTTGACATGGCTTATAAAATGCAGTCAGGCAAAAAGGAGACCACTAAAATCATCTGGAATTCTACCACCTGAGGTTAGTTCTTATTAATCTCTTGGTGTCTTTCAGTTTAAACACATATACACATGCGTGTATGTATGCTTTCTTCTTGTTGTTAATTTTAACAAAAATGGCATCATCCTGCATCATGTATTTCTTGGTTTCCTGCATGATTCTTGGCTTTGTGCATTATATTAAGTATTCACTGAAAATATGTTGACTATTAAGATGTGCTTTTTGAGTTCAGACAACAGAATTTTTAAATGACTCACACAGAGGGGGCTGATTATGTGCCTTTGAATTTATGCCTTTGAATCAATGACTGACTAATCGTGTGTTCTACCAAGGAAGTGAGCTACTTGACCACTAATGACTTTATGTTTTAGAAATCTCGACCCACTACCCACTCGATATATGGGAAGCCCAGCATAAATGTGCTTTCTGTCATTAGCAGAGAGTAGCTTTCAGCTTAGGGAAGCCTGATAGATGTTTATGAAATAACACTGAGGGTCTGGCTGCAAATCTTTTCCTCTGATAGTGATAAAGGCGTCCTTTACCACTTCAGCGTTAAGAGACTTTAATGTTAAGGGAACATTATAATAGGGTAGCATTATTATAAATAAGAGTTGGATTTTTTCTCTTCTATGTTTAATTGTTAAGGCAAGAAGAGACTTGATTTCACATTAAGTTATAAAATTACTCATTTTATCTCTTCTAGATCTAATGCCAGCTCATTGCCATGTATTGAAGGGCAGCATTTGGAACAATCAATTGTTAATGCGTTCAGGCCGAATGTGCATTTCTTCTACATTAGAGAAAAAAAAATACTTAGAAAATGCTGACATTGTTTATCAACGAAACCCCATATTTTTAAGTTATTTATCCTAAGACAAGAAGGTCTAATTTACCATCCATTTGTTGTGAATGTTGCCACACTTCTTACAATTACACTCTTAGATGAAGAAAACATTGCAGCATTCTCTCTTGTGCTTGGCCAGACATCATTTCTAGCCACTTGGCTGATAAACAGAGTTCCTGTGCAGAGCACTCCACGCTCATTTGGTCCAACTTTCTCCAAACTTGTTTTTACTCAAAGACCACACTCAAGTGTGTTTGGCCTTTTTAATCCTTGAATTAGGGGTTCAGACTTCTGTGCCAGACTGACCCGGAATTCAATGCAGCGTAGTTGCTCCTGGTAGGTTTGGCCCTTGGCGGCCAGTTCATGTGGCAGGGGCAGCGGGCAGTAGTGAAATAAAGGCTCATGTGCCAGCTCAACCATTCTCCACGAACGTGACCCCGGGCGGGTCACCTCACCTTCCTGCACCACCTCAGGAATAAATCCAGGGAAGTCGACTCAACCCATGTGGGCAGTTTTGGGGAATCCACTGACTATTAAAATGGTTTTTTTTTAAAGTTCAGCTCTTAGCATTGCCAAATAAGGAACCGTTAAAAACAAACATGCAGAAGTTTCACTACCGTCATATTTTATAAAAGAAAGAATATTTTAATGCCAAAAAATGTACAAAGGAAATAAGCTAAGAATAAAGAAAGTTCCTTTATATTGAATAAATTCACCTTCACAAAAAATTCAGAGCATTGTTTCTCTCGTCATTCTTGCCACAACTCCATAAACAAGCATTTGAGAACCAATGAATTAAAGACCTACTGGTCTCTTCTGTCTCTTACAGTCTGTTAAATAAGATGGCATTTATTTTATTTTGTTGTTTTCTGTTTTTTGGTATTATAGCTTCATATCTCCATGCATTTTGAAAATAAAGACACCTTTGCTGCCAAACATTATGTGGGAAGAAACAGTGATCTGAACAGCTTTTCCCAAGGCACACTTGAATGAATGTAGTCGGGAAGGGGGGTGGACATTACCGGAGTTATCTGGAGTTCCCCGCCCAGTGGGAGACCTGTGCTCCTAGGGAAATAGCTGAGATGTCTGCAGACCCAGCTGGGTGGAATGGGCTAAAATTGTTTGGATAATTGTTAGGCCAAAACCTGAAATAACTAAAATTTGTTTATTTCCTTTTAAGCTCAATTAAATTCTCTTGTCCCAATTCTTCTGATTTAGCTAAGTTTGTAGCTACTTAGCACAGAAACCTTAAAATTACCCATTTTAAACCAAACTTTATTTTTCAGAAATCCTCCTAAATTGCCCTTGCGAATCCTACGGAGAGATTTAGGGGGCGGCTACACATTTCCCTGTTCATTCCAACCAGAGTCATTGGTTCAGGATTGGCCTAGAATAGTCCCAAGGAGGTTTTGTTTTGTTTTATTTTTTTCTCTGACTGTCTCTTGAACCAGGCCCTTACCAGAATTTATATAATCTACTTAGTGAAAAGCCAAGACTTTACAAGATATGTCTTTATATATCAGATTAACAGTTTAAATAATGTTTGGTTCCTTTAGAAGCTCGTATATAACTAAATTCATATTTTTTGGGTAACCATGGGATTGTTGGGGAGGTGATACCTGTAGCTCATGTTCTCAGCGAAACCCTTTATTCTCTGT
>NW_012151618.1:7900366-7916833 GCF_000956105.1 Propithecus coquereli | reverse complement strand
TTCATTATTTTTTCCTGAGGAAGAACAAAGCCTGAGCTGGTTGGATAATTGCTCTCGTCTTTATTTGTAATATTTTGGAACACAAGTAGACGAGCTTTCCACTTGGACAATTGTTATGAATTCTTGATAACATCTGGTTACTTAATTTGAAAAATACACAGCTGTGAAGATTAATGATGGACCTTAACTGAGTTTCAATTCAGACGTACATAGGATCTGTATTAATCTCAGTCAACCCTTTCAAGCAGATGCCCTATTTTGGGGAAAAGGAAATTGAAATGTACCAGGGAGCGGTAAGTTATGTGTCACATAAATCACTCTTGTGTTTAGGGTTTTTATGATGCGTACATAGTTTTTCTTGAAGTTAGCAGTACGTTTGCGTTTTCTTATTATGAATTATTAATTGAGGAAGCTCAAGTAAATGACATTGTTTGCTTTTTAATGATGTACAGCTCAAAAAAGCATAGGACTAGCTAGCATTTGAGCCTTGTTTATACATGAAATTAGTTAAATGGCATGTGGGACCTACAGCTTGGGGGATCTTCCTGCTTCCAGACAGGCCACAAAAATCTAAGGAATAAAAGTCAGTCATGGGTAAAAAAGAAATAGGGCTATGGCAACGCTTCTTTAGAATCAGAACCTTAGTTAAGCTGTGGCTATGACTTGAATATAAAAAAATGAATCTTTTATTACTTCATTTCATAATCTGACCCTGGTCCCTATTCAAACTCAGCTCCATAACCATTTCAGTTGTGCAATAAAAATAGAAACTGTAATCATCATTAATGTGTTTTATTCCGTGGTTCATCACTTCCTCACGCCTCCCTCCCCATCTCCGCATCTTTTTCCTTTCCTCTTCCTTCCCTCTTCGCTTTGCTGCAGAAGCACAAGAGCGTGCATTAATTCTGACCTCTAGAAAACAAACAAAAGGGAGCCCACACAAATTCATCAGTTGAAGTGGAAAGCAAGTTACCCCGAGCAAGAGCCCACCCCATTGTTTCCAGATGAATGGTGCTGGTGGCGGGAGCCGAAGGAGGCTGCCACGCGAAAGACCTTTGATAATGCTGCCTTTATGGGAGCCCAGCACAAGGGGAACACTGTCAGCAGAGGCCGGGCCCTGCCCTGGTGTCCTGCTCAGCGAGGCCCAGGGGCAGCAGGCGCATAGCCGGCTGGGAGTCCTCAGTGCCAGCCAGGGCGCGGTAGATGGAAGGGCTGTGCGTGTGTGTTTCTTTCCAGTTTTCTGAACAGGGTTGCTGCATGCATGTCCCTTTTAGGCCATTCATCTTTTGAAGAGTTTTGTTTAAAGAAATATGGAATTTTTAAAAAGATATTTATTTTTCCTGTTAAAGGTAGCAGAGTGTTGTGAAATTGGTATTTGCTGAGTGCCATGTACTACGTTACACTTGCAACAATCACAAAACAGCCCTGGCTGCTGGCTGTGTCTTACTCTCTGTCTTCATTTCACAGGCAAGGAAACTGAGGCTCAGAAAGGTGAAGTACTAGAATCTGCTGAGTGGTGGAGCGAGGAGTTGAGATCAGTTCTTAATGCCTTTCAGGGTCTTAGGGAAGGGAAGGATCAGGTAGAAGAAATCCTACTCTGTGGTTCTCACAGGCAGCTGAGAGGTTTGCTGAGACCACAGGTGGGAAACCAGTTTGCAAAATGTAGAGTGACACGCAGAGGTCAAGTGTAACTTGGTCTAGCAGCTCCTAAGCCTTACTGGACAATGACTTGGCCACACCTTCCCTTCTATTGCCCATAGCTTTCTCTCCACTCCATTTCCTTCCATTTCTGTCCTCTTTTCTTTCTGATAATCCTCTACTTTCCTGTTTCCAAAGAGGCATAAAAAATAATCCCAAAAAGCAGTCTGGACTAGAAGAAGCCCATCTAAGACTATATCCTGAGGTCCCATCCATGCATCCCCTTCTGACTGTAAGGCGAAGGCAGAGATAACATATTCTTTTAGTTCCTACATAGAGTTCTTCAGTCTACCCGTCCCGGGAATAGGCTCCAGCCCTCACTGGGCAATGGCCCTTGTGAGCCCCCTCCCTGCCCACAACATGGGGAGAGCACTGAGCATTGGATACGCCAATGCTCGATGTGGGTGCAGGCATCACAGCCCCTTCTCTCTAGCCCCGGGCCACTTACCTTAACTTTCCGAGCACAGCCGTGAGTGGCAACTTCTTAACCGGGCCCCTGTTTTTATAGTAAGTCATTGCATAATAAGGCTCAACGATGGATTGAGTAAATCATGCTTTCCCTTTGTGTACTACTCTACCTTTTCAAATTACTTTCCCAACTGTCATCTCAGTGACCTTGTGAGATTGGCAGCCTGGGCATTATTATCGTCACCTTAGAGACGGGGTCCACTGAAGGGAAAGACAGCATCTACATGTCTCCTCACTCTGGATCTGGTGTTCTAGTCGCTCTTTTAGGTTCAGTAACCTTAGATTTAAGGCGTATTCTTTCTCCAGCTATGTACCCCATAAAATGTTTTTCTTTTTAGTAATTTTTGAGGTTGTAGTGAAAATGGGTACCAGGAAACTGAAAACAGGGCTGGAGCTAGCCTGAGAATTTAATAAGCATGGGAAACTTATTGGGTTTTATATTTATGCATAATTAAGGTATCCAATGAGATTAAATCACAAACTCAGGAGAATGTCTTGGTATGGTAGGATTCTTTTTTTCCCCTCAATAGAGATGAAAAAACTGCCTAAAATAGTTTATTACTTTAAAAAACCATGCCTCCTATCCTCTTCTTATGGAAAATTTTAAGTTTTTCTCCTCATTAATGGATAGTCTCACTTAATTTCCCCCTAAGGTCCTAGAATTTGTAACTTGCCTCTTAGAAAAAATTACATAGGAATTTGGCAATAGAATTCCAGGAGAAGTCAGATCCAGGTGTTTGGTAGGCCTCTCTTAAGACCTGTTGCCCAAGTGTCTTCAGCAACGTTTAGAAATGGAATGTGGTCTGCAGAGGCGTGTTTGGGTGGAAGGGTGGGGTGTCGGAGTAGCTGAAGATGTGGGTGAAGACCAGAAGGCTGAATCACGCTTGTGCCTATGGAAGAGTCCTTCCAAATTCCATCTTAATTTTGTTAGGGTGTAACTCTTCACGACCTAGGAAATTTTATAAATTCTTGTACCATGCAACCTTTAAGATGTAATTATAGGCAGTGGAACTATAATGTACAGTGATGGATTCATTTCCAAGACCAAGAAAAAAATTTAATGTGGTGTTCTATCTGACCATGGTTTTTATTTTTGGTTTTGTTTTTTTGCTGTTCTAGGCACAGTATGAAAACCCACCACACATCTATGCCCTTGCAGATAACATGTATAGAAACATGATGATCGACAGAGAGAACCAGTGCGTCATCATCAGGTATGAGAAAGATCCTTATCAGCAGCATGGGGGATGTGAGACCGTGGAGTTCTGTCAAGAAGCAGTGGTTTCACAACAGCTACTGATGTCAGAGGCTGGTTAATGTGTCTGAGTAAAAAACAGGCTGGCCGCTATATCCTGGTGTATTTTATAACTCCGTACCATAGAACTCCATATCATAAAAGTCCAGAGCTTCCACAGGGTTGCTGTTTATGCCCCTGTTGCTTAAGGCATTAAGGTTTTAGGGTACGTGGGGCCAGCCAGACCTTTGTCTTATCAAGATAAAGCTTTGCCATCTTGGCCCTCGATGAAAATCATAAAACATCTCCCCTCGCGTGTGACTGTACCGTGGCTTTACTCTGAACTGGAGATCCTGTATGTCAGAAGTGAAATAAGCATGTTTCACTGCTTTGTCAGCTGGAGTCCTTTTCTCTAGGTACCTATTTTTTCTTTCCCTAATAATTTAGCAGTTCATGTTTGAATTTTTTTTATTGTACTTTGTCACTTGCTTTGAATTTTTGAGGACGTTACTGGTAAATGCCAGCATCCGGTTTCCGTGTATTTACGTTTCATAATCTCTCTAACCTGACCTGGCTCTGAATGTGGGTTGGGTTTAAGTGCTTTTAAAATTCTGCTTACTATTGTAAACATTTTCAAATATATAGAAAGTGTAAGCACCCATAGTCTCATCACTGAGAATCTGACAGTTAACATTTTGTTGTACACATTTGTGTTCGTCCTTTTTAGCTAATTTTTTTCATCCGAAGCATTTTTGGCAAAGTTTTTTTATTATGGATATTTACAGACAACACAAAATTAGAAAGAATAGTATAATACATCCCTGTGTGTATATCATCCATTTTGTATCGTTAGCGATAAATGGCCAATCCTATTTTATTTGGTCCTCTCTTCCTGTCCCACTTGACTATTTAAAGCAAATCCTAGATAGCAAATTCCTTTGTTGTCAATAATTAACGTCTAACTCTAAGAGATTTTTATCACACCATAAAAATGAGTAATTCTTTTATGTCATCTAATATTATCAGTATTCCAGTTCCATGACTATCTTATAATTTCTTTTTTGTAGTTGGTTTGTTTTTATTTAGGTTCCAAACAAGGCCCACACACTGCACCTGGCTGCTCTGTCTCCCAAGTCTCTCAACTGTTAACAATTCTCCCTTGCTTTTTTGGTTTTCTTGGCATTTATTTGTTAAAGGAAAATGTTGTTTGTCCTGTGGATCTTTCTACAGTCTGGCATTGGCTGATTATGTCCTGTTAAGTTGCTTAAGTATTCCCCTGTCCCCTGTATTTTCTGTGACTTGCTAGTTAGATCTAAAAGCTTGATCAGGTTCAGATTCAGTTTTTGATAGAAACGCTTCTCTCATGATGCTGTGCACTTAATGCCCGTTGGTCTTTCTTTGTGTGTTCAGACTCTCAGTGCACCCATTATAAATTCTCATGTCACAGCCATTGTTTCATTATTTTCTATTCTTTTATTCCTTCTGCGTGTATTAGTTGGAGTTCTTTTAATTTTGTCACCTTCAAATACCAATTATATGGGAAAATTAGACAAAATGCTTGATTCATTGCCTTTACTTATCAATTTTCCCAAAGCAAAGATGTTGTTGTCGCCCTAGCAATCCCCCAAGGTAATGTGTTTTTATTTTCAGTATCACTCCAAACTAGTGGATTGTAAATATTTTACCTGTTTAACTACATTGCAGTTATACGTTTGGGGGCTAAAATGATCCTACTGTTGACCAGTGACAATCTCTTGTCTTGGCTCTTATGTCTTTTGACATCACTCCAGTTGTCTCTCGTAGTTACCATTCCAGGCTCATCTTGTACATTTCCTGTGCAAGATCTGGAATTTGCTATTTCTCCAAGGGACCCTGATTCATTATAATGGGAAATGGTACTTAGAGACCACTAATCTGGGCACTGAGTGTGCTCACTGCCCTGTATTGTCAGTGCTTCTAGTTCTTTTGAGAGGACAAAGCTAAGGAATATGAATTGTTTAAGAGAAAAATTAAATGAGCATATATCGATGTTTCCAGTTCATTTTTAAGATTGCAGGATTTCCATTTCTTTGATTTTTATTTTATATCCTATTTTTCTTAGTGCTGATAATCTTGGTTCCTGATGACATTAACACAATTATATGCTTTACATTGTGTGTGTATTTTGCAGGTGGATAGATAAAGCATATAAATAATTTTGTTAATGCTTTAAAATAATAATATCAATATTATTAGTAGTAATACTGAATTCATTTTAAAATTTCTTTGTTGTTCTTTTTATCCAAATACCCAATATTTACAATCAAAATATTAGGTTTTAAAAGTCACTTAAAATAATCCTTTTCTGGCCGGGCATAGTGGCTCACACCTGTAATCGTAGCACTCTGGGGGGCCAAGGCAAGAGCATTTCTTGAGCTCAGGACTTCCAGACGAGCCTGAGCAAGAGTGAGACCCTATCTCTATAAAATAATAGTAATAATAAAAGAAAAAAACTGTAAAAAAATAATAATCCTTTTCTGTGTCTTTAATGTGTCTACCTGACCTACAGTTAGGTTCATTTATTTCATTTTGTATTTTTAGTGGTTTAAAAATTTTTAATTTAGTTTTGTTTTATAATTGTGTAAAACGTTTACGTGCTTACAAACTCTACACTCTAAAAATAAGAATGCTTAAGCATTTCAAGCTAAATATAGATCTCAAGTATTTCAAGGTAAATATAGACTTGGTGGCATTTTACCCCTATATACTTCCACATGCCTCTCAGAAAAAATAAAAACAGTTTCTCATTTAGTCCCAGGACAATGATCACAACTCAAGAATTATTATTTTTTCTTTTTTGGTTTCTTTTTTTTTGTTTTGCTTTTATTTTTTTCTCCAGTCATTGACTCAGAACAACTAAAGAATTAATAGTAATTTTTCGATATCATCTAAAAGCTAGCAGTCCATACTCAAATTTCTCTAATCATTGCACATACTTCGTTTCCTGCCAGTCTATGCAAATCAAGGAGCATTGGTTGCATTTGGTTATGAATCTTAAATTTATTTTTATCCTACCACAGTTCCCTTACTACCATCATTTTTTTTTCCCCCATGACATTGACTTTTTGAAGTGACCAAACCAGTTTTCCTACAAATACCTTTTATATTTATCTAATTGTTCCCTTATGGTCTCATTATACTTATTCCTTCAACTGGATTTTCTATAATTTGAAAGTTAGATCTAATTACTTGATTAGATGCAAGTTAAATTTAGCAGGGAGGAATACCTGGGTAATGATGAATTTGGGTGCTTAATAGGAAATGCTTCTGTTTGGCACCAAGTGGAGGCCATTGGGAGTTGCTTTCCTAACTGGAATTTAGTGAGAATCCAGGACGAGCTTTCTGCTGAAGTTCCTTGCCCTTTCCCCTCCTGGGTCTGTACCAAGATGAGAAGGACCAAGATGGTCTTGTCCTATGAACTTCACCGGTCTGGAAGCTGCCTCAGTCTTACCCTACCCATGTCTCTCCCACTCTTGGGTCTCCCTCCACCTGTCACTGCAGGACACATGTGTACTTCCAGGACCCTCCTTTCCGCCTGTCACTGCAGGACACGTGTACTTCCAGGACCCTCCTTTCCAGCTGTTCAGGTGGCAAAGGCTTCAAGGACTTGCTGCCAAGGATTTCTGTTGTGGTGGCTGTGCTCTAATCTAGGAAGTGGGAGAACAGGGAGCTGCCTCCCCTTCAACTACGTGGAGTTAGGCCACACTGCAGGTTGAGGGCACCATCCTCCCCAAGCTGCCCTCACTGCAGACACCAGCTGCAAGTTCAGGGCTCCCCAGGCCACGTTTCAGATTCAGGGGGGTCCCACTACACCCTCAGGTTCCATAATTCACTGGAGTGACTCACAAAACCCAGCAAAGCCTGCACTGAGTATTCCAGTTTTATTATAGCAAAGGTATACAAGTCAGAGCTGGACAAAGAGACACATAGGGCAAGATCTGGGAGGGTCCAAAGGTGGAGCTTCCGGTTGTCCTCTCCCTGTGGAGTCATAGATTATGTAACCTTCTACCAGCTATGACGCGTGACAGTACTCACAGAGTACTGCCCACCCGGGATGGTCACCTGAGCCTCTGGCGTCCAGAGTTTTGACTGGGGCTTGATCACATACTGCTGGCATGGCTCACCTTCAGACTCCAGCTGCTCTGAAGGTTTGGACTAATACCTTTAGTTCCCAGCTCCTTTGGAGGTCAGAACTGTTAAGGTGTGTTTCAGATGGCCCAATATAAATGACATTGTTAGACTGTCTTGTGGCCAAAGACCCCAGGCAAACAAAGACACTCCCATCAGACAGGGCATTCCAAGGGCATGGAGATTATCTCCCAGTCATCTAGGCCCAACCTCTCTTGGGTTAGTTAACTCTTTCCTACACAGGAGCTGTGGTTCATCTGCTTTGGGGAAGTAAAATTGAAATCTCCGGCATGCCCTGGTTCACTCTCCCCTGCTCTCTGACCCTGGGTAGCACACCTCCCGCCTCTGGGCCCTGGTCTTACGCCTGAGAGTGAACTCACAGACCAGATGACCTCTGAGGCCTTCCTGGTTCTAAAACTTTCTTCCAAATAATGCTAGAGAGGAGGAAAATCAGGGAAGTACCTGGCACTGGAGGGGCCGGGCGCCCCCTCTGCTAGCGGCTGTGTCGAATGGTGCCTGCCTGAATGCGTTTGTGGACAGAAAGCAAACAAAACCCATTTTCTTGGGGGCTGAAAGAGAAGCCTGTTTCTTGGGATTCTGGTATAGCTGGAAACACTAGGAATTTTTAGTATCGTTCAACTAGCAAATGAAAAATTAATGATGACTTAATTTCTGTGGTGTGCTTTTAGACTTCCACCTCCTAATTTCCCTGGTGTGACTTGGTCTAAATGATTCTTTAGATGGCATAAAGATGCAGCCCATAAAGGCAGCATTTCCAGCTTCCTCCCAATCTTACTCATGTTTCCTAATGTGGTGGATACAGTGACAGGATGGACTGGCACCTGACTGTTTGTAGACTAGAAATCAGTGTAACAAATTGAATTTACAAAGAAAGGAGACAGGCTGCTCTCTCAAGCAGAGGCAGCATCCTTTGACACTTGGTCCTGAGTTCTGCACATCTACAAACTTGATTTGTCCAACAGGTGGAGTTCAGCAGCCTTAAGTAGATGGACTCTTGCCAACCAAACCCACAGTTGAGTACGAATCAGACCCCAGTTCATTGTTTTGTGGGGAGAATCCTGCCCTTGGACAGCTGATATTTGCCCTGGAACACAGTCCCTGAGGGGAGCCAGGTTGCCAGTAGAGGGCTGAATAGAGGGTTGAGTTCAGAGCGAGGGGATGATCACATTGGCTAATGTCATCAGATCGTAGCACTCGCCTCTGTCTGGAGATGTGAACTCAGGATGTTGCCGTACTCTCCGAGTAGTCTTTTTACTTGGAGAAAACCCACCATTTCTACTGATTATTTTCCTGTCCTGACTCCATGGGGGTCAACCTCCTTTCATTAACTTACACTTTCTCCTGCCAACCCCTGCCATCCATTTGGTTAACTTCGAGTCAGGCGTAAACACCCAGGATTGACCTTGGATGTTTCCTGAGTCTTCCTCCACAGCGCGCTGGCAGACAAATCTGGAGAGTGGTTTCCATAGATGCTAATTTCACCCACCACACCCTGTGTTCACTCACTTAACTTTCAAGGGATAAGTATTTCCAATTCCTGAATTGCCTTATTAGTTTAGCGGCTATGCAGATATCTACGATCCACCTCCAGAGATTCTATTTCAACTGATTCGTGGTGGGCCCAGAGCAGCATATCTTTTTTTCAAGCCCCCCAAGTTATTCCAGTTGAGAACCAGGGTACAGACTCTTGAAATCCTGATTCCAGGTCACCTCTTGACTTTAGCACCATTGGTCCAGGCAAGATATATATTTACCGAGTGCCTGCCCTCTGCTGGGTGCTTTTCGCATAGGTGATCTCTTTTAATCACCACGCTGGTTGTCAGTATTATTGTTTCTTGAAGTTTTATGCAGAAAATGAGGCTTAAGAGAATTGCAAGATCCCAAACCTAGTAAATGGCAGAGACTCTATTTGAACTTAACCTTGTCTGATTTCTAACCTTATACACTTGTTCTGTACCCTACTGGAAAGTGACTCTTCTCTGTTCTCAGATTTCCCACATTTTAGTGGAAATGTAATAGCTGCCATATACCATGAGACAGAGGTGCAGGAGGTTAGTTATCCTGGACTCGATTGAGCTCCTGGGGTAAAAGTACCGCCCCGCACTCACCCATAAAAAAAGCAGGTGCTTGCTTTTTTAAACCTAACTCTTTGCATGTTGTTGGCTGTGATGCTCTCTGCATACCCAGGAGGTTGATGATTGTGTCTGTCATCAACTGGAGGACGGTTGACACACACACACTGAGTTAACAGGAGAACACAACTTTATTGACACATTAACCTCGATTTCTTACCGAGAGGTGAAGATGCGTTTATACAACAAATGGCCATACCCGGACCATTTGTTTACCTTTCCTGACTTTTTATCCTATTGGATATATAGGTGTGGGGTAAAGAATTCAGTCTTCCACTTCTTTTCGTGTCTCCCTATGGCCTGTTGCTATGTTACAGCCACGTAGCCTCTGTGCAGGAGTATGGGGTGGTTGAGTTGGGGAGATGAGATTGACCAGGTGGCAGGTCCCTCTTTGACAGGCAGGGTGATCTGCAGATAAACCTGTAGATCTTGGTGTTGTCTGGCAGCTCTCTGAGCAGGAACATCATTCCACCACAGGCTGGTTCACAAAGATGAGTCTGTTGGTAGAAAAGGGACAAGATCTTAAGGAATACAGAAATCTAGTGCAGCAACGAGGGCCTGGCTTGCATTGGAAGGGCAAGGAGGAAACCGATGTGTGACTTTCAATAAGCCTGTGAAAGAATAAGGGAATAGGCAAGTGAATGTGGACTCCGGGCAGTGCCAACAGAAGAACACAATAGTTATAGCTACATTAGCATCATTAAAAATGATGATGAGCTCCTGAAGGGTTGGTAGACACCGTGAGCCCAGTGAATGAGCAACTCACCTCTCCTTAGCTCATCAACCTGTTCTCCGAAATCCAGAATTTTGATTTGTCCTTTAGAACCGCATATGTGGTACCTTTGGATGTCAGAGACAACTATACACATCTAATTAATAAAATAATCGTGGTGCGGTAAGAGGCTTTTCTCTTATTCTCTGCCATCTCTGCCAGACAAGATTGTGGCAGTGTGGCCAGAGGCATTTCTGAAGCCCTTGCCAGCTGACCTCTATGGAGAATTACTGGGCCTTGGGGAGTATTTATGTGGCACTTTTGTTGCTGCCACCAAAAGTGAATTCCTTCCTGGGCACAGTAGCTCATGCCTATAATTCCAGCACTTGGAAGACAGAGGCAGGAGGATAGCTTCATGCCGGGAGTGTGAGACCAGCCTGGGCAACTAAACAAACAAATAAATGTCTCTACTAAACAAACAAATAAATAAGCAAGCCAGCAAGCCGGGTGTGGTGACACCTGTAGTCCCAGCTACTCGGGAGGCTGAAACGGGAGGATCGCTTGAGCCCAGGAAGGGGTTTAAGGCTGCAGTGAGCTGTGATGGCGCCACTGCACTCCAGTCAGGGGACAGAGCAAGACCCTGTTTCTGGGACAGAGCAGGGAGGGGGGAGAAAAAATGAATTCCTTTCACTTTTGTCCTGCATCAGCTCTTGCCACCTTAACTTTTAAAAGCACTATGATATCCATTTGAGTCACATTTAGTGCAGTTTCTAATTTTTTAATTTGAAATGTCCTGGAGGGAAGGGCATTCTGTCCTTGTTGTATCCAACTCCAGTTTACAATCTTTGCAGGTTGTATTCTGCACAGGTGCTAAATAAATACATCCTAAAGAACTGATGAAGACGTATGAGACATATTTTGAAGGCACATCAATAGGATTTGCTAACTAATTGAATATGAGAATTTTCACACAAGAAAAGGAGACAGTTGTTACTATTGGACCTAAGAATTTTGACCTACCTGCTTCAAAAGACGTTTTGGATTTAGTATCCCCAATTTTTGCAGTCGTAAAGGTTAAAGGAGAGAAATCAGAGTGCCTCTAGTATTTGGCTTGTGTCTCCACTCTGGTCTTTGCCTCGGCACCACCAGGTGTCTCAGGATTCTCACGCTGTCTTCCTGCCTTTGATGTATTAATATTTCAGGAACCTTTTATTATTAGCATTGGGACTCTTCAAGGCTCTGCTGAGCTTCTGTTGGTCCACCCAATTTCTTGTTTATCCCTGCGGCGTCGGTCTTTGAGGCTGTCTGTCTGTCCTGGCTTTGGCAGGTCCCGTCAGCTCACACCCCTGACTGCGAGGAGGCTGGATGGGGGCTTCCTCTGGCTGTGGATCTGAAGAGCAAGGGCCCAGATTTACCCTGTTCCCCAGGTTCTCTGCAAATATTACCTTCCATCCTGCGTGGCTGCTGAAATTCGTTTATCCTCGGTCAAGGAGTATTATTCAGGAGGACTGCCTAATTAATGTATTTCCGTAATCATAACAGCAACCCTTTTTTGGGTACTTGATTTGTATCCTTTTAATTCTACCATTTTTAATCTTCGTGCCAACAGGTATTCTAGGTATTATTATTTTCCTTTTTACAGATCAAGAAACTGAGTCGCAAAGAGGTAATGAAATTTGTTAAACCTCTTGCATTTGGATTGTGGCAAAGCCGTGCTCCAAGCCAGGGCTGCCTGCCTCCAGTGTTGCGGTCTTGCCACTTTTCTCTGCTGCTTTGAGCCAGCAGATCTTAGGTTAGCTGGCTAATTAATCCATTACGACTCACGGTCATGAGGTGCAATGGAAAGATCTCTGGGGTGAGTCATAGGGTGGACTGTTTATTCTGTTCTGTCTAAGGTGTGTGACCTCTGCAAACCTCAGTCACTTCATCTGCAAAATGGAAATTAACATCTTAAAGGAATGTAAAGAAAGTGTAAAGAAAATATACAGGGGGGAAATTATTTATTTATTTATTTATTACTTTTGAGACAGGGTCTTGCTCTGTTGCTCTGGCTGGAGTGCAGTGGCATGATCATAACTCACTGCAACGTGAAACTCCTGGGCTCAAGCAATCCTCCCAGCTCAGCCTCCCAACTATTAATAGCTAGGACTACGGGCGAGTGCCACCATGTCTGGCTAATTTTCTAATTTTTTGTAGAGACAGTGTCTGTTGCCCAGGCTGGTCTCAAACTCCTGGCCTCAAGCAATCCTCCTGCCTCAGCCTCCCAAAGTGGTAGGATTATAGGCGTGAGCTACCACGCCTGGACCCCCTCAAAATATTTTTAAACTGTTAAAGAGTGATATAAAATATCTCCTAGTAACACTACAAAGGAATTTCAGAGCTAGTAAGTAAGTAGCTGAGCTGGGGCTCAAACTTGGTGTTCGGAGACTAAACATTGAGTTCTTCCTGTTGTATGAGGATGGGCCAAAATGAGCATTGCCATGGGGCCATTTTCTTGGCAGAGTAGGTGAAAATTTTGTCTACTTGACAACACTAATTAACTGGGCATTTGGGGTTGGGAGGAAATAACAGTTCTTTGTCTTATTCACACTTTCCTTAATACGTTAAAGAATGAATTTATGTCATATTTTCAGCATTTTTGGCATGCCTGTTTGTTTTTGTATTTTATACATTTGGCCATTGCATATACTTGAGGGTTTATTTTTTTATGTGATTACAACTTCTAACAGAGGACCCCTCTCTCCTTAAACCCCCAGATAACCGATAGAGGTGCTTCACCTCCCACTTATTTCTGTTCCAGATCTGCCAGGAAGGGAGTCTGTGATTTGAGTCATTGGATAGGGCTGTCCAGAACCTTCTTTGATGTGGTTTCTCATTCTCACCGAATTATCTTGTCTTGTGATCACATTGATGCGGGCTATTATTTGTTAGTTTCAACTGTGTGTGAGATAACAAATGTTGGCAGAAGGCTTGCTGAAATGGGTATGTATGAGTAAAGACTCGGGAGGAGTTAACAGTTTGATCATACTATGAACTGTGCTATTCACGGAGTTACTGTGGGAAACGCTGTAAAATATTTCCCTTCCTCGCAGGCAGTGTAGCTCCAGCTCCTGAGTCAGACTGTCTCCAGTCCTTTCCTAGCTCTCCTGCTTGCTAGCTAAGTGTCCTTGAGCAAATCTCTTCACTTTCTCATCAAAAAATGGATATTATAAGAGCATTAAATGTCTACCTCAGGGCTATTATGCGGATCAAGTGATTGATTTGTGTAAAGCACTTATCTGACGTATGTCACATGCTCAGTGGACACATGCTATAGTTATCACAGCCACGATATTTCAGTGTGTTCCTTTCCAATGTCCTTTAGAATTGATGTTATTTCTTATCTCCTGGACTGGTTTTCAATCACAACTCTGTTCACCTTTTATCATTCTAGAATTAGAAAAAAAATTTTTAAAAGCTATTCCTATATTTTCTGTCTTTGAGTTATACCTTTTGAATAAGAGTCAAGTTCAATATTGTATATCCCTCTATCAAAAAAAGACAGGGTTCAAGAGAACGGGTCCCAGTCAGAGTTTCCATTGTCTCAACCATCTCCCCACCATGTGACACAGTTGATGGCGACTCCCTAGGCTTCGGTGAACACACCGCATTCATCCCCCTGCTTCTCCTTGTGCCTCTCTGACCTTTCCACCGTGTTCTCTGTGTTCGCTGTGTTTTTTGTGCTTTGCGGTTCTGAAGAGTTCAGGCATTAAATTCTGTAGGACGACCTCAGCCTGGGTCGTAGTGTGTCCTCATGACTGGATTCAGGTTGTGCATCCTGAGCAGGATTACCATGGAAACGATGCTGGCCTCTTGATCACCTGGTCCCACAGGTGTCTGCTAGGTTTCTTCTGATTAAATTTACCATGCTTTCTTTTGTGGCGTGTTCGTATATTGTGGGAATATATTCTCAGACAACATCCTGCTCCTCATCAAGCATCTCCCCACCAGCCTGAGCATCTGCTGATGACTCTTGCACAAGCCAATCACCTGTGTGGTGGTTGCCAAATGGTGATGATCTATTTCCGTCATTCCTTCTACGTTTGTTAGTTGGTATTCTATTGTGAGGAAGAGCTTTCCCTTCTCCCCTATCAGTTGATTGATTGATTTACTTTTTTTATAGCAGTATGGATTTGTGGCTTCCTATTTTATTCAAACGATCATGATCCATTATTATCATTATTTATCTGTATTTGGCTAGTGGGAACCCCTTTAAATAGGCTCTCATGTGCTTGACGTGTTCATATCAGCCACTCTACATTTCCTTACTTTCTGGCATGGTTGGTTATATGTTCCAGGCCCAGCTTATATTTTCCCTGGCATTTGCCATTTCCCAAGAAGCCCTGGGAAATCAGATCAATTTAGAGAAAAATACTAAGTAAACAATAGATCAATTGGTCTATATATGTAAAGATGAAATTCATGAGTATGGTGCAGAAGGAATGGAAGTCTGGAGTCTGTATAAAATGTAACATGGAATACCATTGACCAGAACCCTGGGGCTTCCCCAAAACTGATACATAAGGTCACTGTCATGGATCTTTGCAGTGACCTCCAGCCCCACTCCCCACCCCTCCGAGCCCCCCACTCAAGTCCTATTCAGCTGTCTGTGATTCCCTTCACACAAACTCCATGGGGTTTTTTGCTCCAATCTATGGCTTAGGCATCACCCCCACCTCCTGACATGTGCACACACACACACACCACCCATCTGGCTAACTTTACCTATCTCATTGAGACTTAATTAGTTGTGACTTCCTTTAGGAGTCTTTTCCTAGCATACACTCCAATCAGGGATGGATGCCACCCATGAATCCCTAAAACCATAGCCACATCTTCATTGTGTTATTAATAGCATTTGTGCATTCAACTTCCCCAAGAGGCAGTGAGCGAGCTCCCCTCTAGCAGGGGCCACATCTCATGTGGCCTCCAGCTTGGCACATGGGTGGGGGAGCTTAGACAATGCGTGTTGGGTGAGCAAATGCACGAATAATTTCTGTTTTACATTTTTGTCCTTTCTAAAGTGCAAAGAAAACATTTCAGTTACATTAATTCAATCAGTTACAAGGGAACAACAGTTACTATGATACTGATCCAGTGGAGATATTTCGGGACCAGGAATGGGGACATGGGTGTGGAGTACACTGGTGAATCTTCCAACAGTAGGAATGACTGACCCTATGTATTCTGGGGGCTATCTCAGAAAACAACACCTGAAATATTTTTACATTTACTAGAATAAGTTGAAATGAATTGAAGATACTATTGATTTTTAAGTGAGGAACAATCTTTCTCAAGAGCTACAACTGTAGTCCTTGAATCTCATTATTAATATACCATTGTAAATAGCTCTTTTTCCCAGAACATTCTTTCTGTGTCTTTGGAATTTTAGCATATGTTTCCATTTCTATAGCTCACACACATGCAAATATTACATTATTTCCTATTTAAATTGATATTTCCTATAAAGCCTGTCTTGGCTTTGATTTAAAATTGCTTGGCTGCTTCCCCACGAGCTATATGAGAACTAGAGAGTTTGTTAAAAATTCCTGTTCCTAGACCCTGTCCTTGGAGACAGATTCAGCAGGTCAAACAAGGGGCCCAGACATGGGCATTTTAAAAATACTTGGAGGATTCTGATGGACTGCCAGATTTAGGAACCACTGGGACATTTTCCTAATTTTTAGAGTTTGTTTTTTTTGGTCCACTTTAGAAGTCAAGTGAAAGTAATTAAATTAGGAAAGGCTGTCTGTAAGCATAAACAAAGCAAATTGCTCTAACTGCTCTGAGATGCAAAGTGAATAATTTTCAATATGCTGCATAATCTGTCCGATACCTTCACGTTCTTTTAACTTGGGTTTTGGTCCAGAGGAAGAAGCAATATTTTCTCATCCCAAACAGGCCAGTATAATTATGGTTGTATATACTGTAAGCTTTTTTTTTTTTTTTTTTTTACACAGAGTCTCGCTCTGTTGCCCTGGCTAGAGTACCATGAC
>NW_012151618.1:7841236-7898944 GCF_000956105.1 Propithecus coquereli | reverse complement strand
CCCATAATCTATCTGACACCATCTATTAGTTCAAGGAAATTCAACAAAGTTCTGAGTTTTGCCACATGGCTGCTTCAAACCTTTTGTTTGTTTTGAAATATCAAATTATTTCAAAATTTATTTCTCTTTCCTTTTAGGGGTGGTGGTGGGGTCATCTTGCTTGGTTGTACCCAAAGCCAATGTTTCCTCTTTTCTTGAGTATCTCAGCAATTGATAACAGATAATTAGGCTGGGTATTCATCGAAGGACATTTGCTCTGCTCAAAATTCTTGATCACCAAGAGCGAACAAAAATATTATCTTAGGAACTTTAATAGCCCAAATTTTTTATACTAAATCCCGCCATCATTTTATGTGGCAGGGGTTCCTTTAATCTAATTATTAATAATTCTATCCTGGTAACACAAAGGCTACCAATAGAGAGATGAGAAATGTAACTGACTTAAGCATGTTTTGAATTGAGGTCATTATCAATTCAGGGGGATTTTGAAGGAAGAATGGATGGGGATTTTGAAGAGCAGACTAAATACTATTAACAAAAGGATTTCCCCATGCAGTAAGGCTAACAAACGGAAGGTAGTCTTTGTTACTCAGGATGTGATTAATATTGCCTCATCATTTAATTTTAGAACTTCTAAAATAAGGAAGCTTGCATCAGTTCAAGGCACATGGTTTGAAACCTCAGAATGCCTACTTTTTCTATTCTTTTTTTAATTGCAGAAATAATATATGCATTACAAAAAGTTTAAAAAATAGAGTTAAAACAAGTCTCTGATAGTCTCTATAACTTGACCAAAACTTCTGATAATATTTTGTGGCAGTTCTGGTTTTATTTTTTATGTACTTTTGAAAAATATTTTTGTGACCATGTTTTATGTGTAATTTGAATCTGATTTATTTCATTTAACATTACTTCATATGCTTTTTTCCCTGTGTTTGCAGTCTTCACGTCATTTGTAATTTCTGCATCATTTTGCCCTTGTGATACTCTATCAGTTTCCTAATCATGCCCCCTGTTATTGGGCATTTAGAATGTTTAATCGTCTGTCTTGTACACGATGGTAGTTATCAAGACTTTGGTCCGCACCATGTTAATGTTGCTCACACAGATCACAGAGGTGCCCTAATTCTGCTGTGATTTGCCTTTTTCAACCAATATTGTCTTGGTTTTTTTCCCTGAATTCCTTTGGCCTGTTTTGTTTTTATTTTTGTTTGTTTTGCGGGAGACAAGGGAGAGAACTGGTGGCAATCCACTTCATAGGTGGGCATTTTTGTCTTTCTTTCCTCAGTGGTGAAAGTGGTGCTGGAAAAACAGTGGCTGCCAAATACATCATGAGTTACATCTCCAGAGTGTCTGGAGGAGGCCCCAAAGTCCAGGTGAGTTGGTGATGGCCCATCTTGATACTTTATGCTATGTGAAATGTAAGAGGCTCCATTTTCTGTTTATAAAAGAATTTTTCTTCCATAGAAAGACATTGATTCTATAACCAAGAAACTTGAAATCTGCAAAGAAATAGCCTATTTTAAGATAGACATGCCTACTATATAATGAAGTCCTATGAATCAATAAAAAGGTCAACAGTCCAAAAGGAAAATAAGGGACATGAAACAGAACTCATGGAAAAGGAAATATAAATGACTCATAAAACATGAAAATATGTTCACCATCATGATAATAAGAGAAATGCAAATTAAAACTACACAAAAAAGCTATTTTTTACCTATCAGGTTGGCAAAAATCTTGCAGTGTTTTAAATACTAGATTGGAAAGAATGTAGGGACATAGTTGTTCTCATACATTGCTGGTAGGAGCATGAACTGGAGGACATTTCTGCAAAATCAATCAGACTTGCATGTATATACCATTTGACTCAGCAATTCTACTTAAGAGAATTTATCCTTTAGATATGCTAAAATGTATGCAAAATGATATATGTATAAATTATTTGTGGCATTTTTGGTAATGCAAAAGACTGGAAGCAACTTATCTGTTCCTCAATAGGCAACCACTGAAATAATCTATGATTTGTCATATAATAGAATATTATACAGCCATAAAAATGAAGCTTCATGTACTAACATGGAATGATCTCCAAGGTATATCATTAATTGCAAAAAGCAAAAGTTCAGAATATTGTATATAATATACTGCCATTTGAGAAGAAAAAGAGAGCATATATCTACATTTGTTTTGATATGTATCACATATCCCTAGAAGGATACATGAGAAACTGGAAACAATGGCTGTCTTTAGGGAGGGAAGCTGGGAGACTGGGGAGAGGGAATACTCTTCCTGTATACACTGGGGAAACTCTTTTTTTATTTTTTTATTTTTATTTTTGAGATTGGGTCTCACTCTGGGTCTCACTCTGCAGTATCGTCATCATAGCTCTCTGCAGCCTCCAACTCCGGGGCTCAAGCAATCCTCCTGCCTCAGCCTCCCAAGTAGCTGGGACTACAGGCACATGCCACCACACCTGGCTAATGTTTGTATTTTTTGTAGAGATGGGGTCTCACTATGTTGCTCAGTCTGGTCTCAAACTCCTGGCCTCAAGCAATCCTCCTGTCTCTGCCTCCCAAAATGCTAGCATTACTGGCAAGAGCCACCATGCCTAGCCCCTTGAGAAACTTTTATGGTTTGAAGTATGTGAATAAATTGCCAATTAAAGAAATTCATAAAAATTTTAAAGGAAATAGAGGGAGAAAGGGAAAAGAGAAAGGAAAAAGGGAAGATTGGAGCATATAAAGGAAACCTTAGGAAAAGGAGAAGACCCAAGAATGAGAGGTGAACGAAGAGTACGAGAGGGGCAGAGGAGTACAAGAGGGGCAGAGAAGCACCAGATTCAAGAAGACAGGGTCATGAACAGGGTAGCTACACCTTTATCTGTCTTTAGTTTCACTCCTGTGGTATCAGAATCAGCATCAGCAGGAACAGGTAAGGCCCGCTCCCCAGAGAGCAAGGGATGATGGTGATGGCGAGCTGAGGTCCATAAGGGGCTGCCCAAACTCAGTGCTCATCTCTGGCACATGCCAGAAATTATTCTAAAGATTAAATTTTTAGGTCAGGTGTGGTGGCTCACACCTGTAATCCTAGCACTCTGAGAGGCCGAGGCAGGAGGATTGCTTGAGGCCAGGAGTTCAAGATCAGCCTGAACAAGAATGAGACCCTGTCTCTACAAACAATAGAAAAATTAACTGAGCATGTTGGCGTGCGCCTGTAGTCCCAGCTATTCGGGAGGCTGAGGAAGGAGGATCGCTTGAACCCAGGAGTTTGATGTTGCAGAGAGCTATGATGACGCCACTGCACTCTAGCCTGGGTGACAGAGCAAGAATCTGTCTCAAAAAAAAAGATTAAATTTTTTAATCAGAATCACTTAATAAGCAATTTTATTGCCATGGTCTGCTATAGACTTTAAAAAGACACATAAAATTCTCGGCTAGTCCAAGTGCAGTGGTGTTTACAACCAGCTGATCAGAGCCAGTTACAGATTCCTTCGTTCCTTCACTCCCACTGCTTCACTTGACCAGCTTTAAAAGAAAAATTCTCTTTGCTGTGGTTCTATCTACTAATTAAATAGTGTTCTGTCATGTCCTGGTGGATCAGAAAGCTTAAAGCAGAGCTCAAAATTCCTCATGTGGCATGAAATGGTCTTAGAGTGGCCTCTTTTTCTTGATGAAAGAACATCGCGAGCAGCTCTGTCTGCTAGAAAGAGGCAGCAAGCCACATCTGTAATTCTAAATTCCCTAGTTTATAGAAACAGATGAAATTAATTTTTGAAATATTTTTATTTAACCCAATATATCCAAAATGTTATCATTTTAGTACATAATCAATATAACAAAATTAATAGAGATATTTTACCTTCTTTGTGGGGGACTAGCTAACAGCCACATGTGGCTTATGGCTTCCATCTTGGACAGGGTGCAGCTCTAGAACCTAGGTTTGTGGGGTTCAGTCCACTTGCTTTTCTCCACTCATGTGATCATGCCCTGTCCTGAGAGTGTGGACATGGAGACAGGAATCCAGGATGCTGTTTTGTAGGTGGGCTACCCTTTTGCCTTAATTTGCTCTTTCTCTTTTCCATGATATGTTCACTGCCACATTCTGCTGGACATCACCAAATGGTGATGAATAGACATGGATGTATGTGTGGATACATAAAGATTCTCAGTTTAAAAGTCTATAATTAAAGAAGGGAAGAGATAGAAGAACATCCTGTCTTTCATTCTCTCCCTGAAAGAAGCCGAGTGTTGTTAAAAGGTATAGGGATGTCTGGCCAGCGAAAAAAGAAAAAGAAAAGAAAAACAAGATATAAAGGATTAATGAAGATCCACAAACTTGAAATTAATTTTACAAAGAAGAGCAAAGTTTATGTAAATCCATGAGTTTTTACAGGAAAATAGGCAACTCGGAAGTATATTTCTAACCTTTGAAGTTGACCCCATGCAGGGCCCACCTAGAATTTGCCCTTGGTACCATTGCTGACAGTGATTCCTCCATAAGGATGGGATGCCCCCTCTCATTTTTCGTGGCAATTTCTCTTCTGAACGTTCAGGAGGGTGCCGTGGGAACACTTTGGCTGTTACTCAGTCAATTAGCAATCTAGTCCTCCTTGCTACAGCCTACGACCTAGTAGCCAGACTGCAGACGGTTAATGTTGATTTTTCTCTTCCTGTTTTCCTATGAGGACAATGATACAGAGTTCTTGGCTTGGAATTAGTCAGTAGCTAAAGAGCACAAGCCAGAAGACTTGTTATTTCTGGAACGTGTTTAACCATAGCATATGAATAATTAGAAGTACAAGGAATGACTCACTTGTTGAAAGATGTCTCTAACATCAAATCCTATCTGTTCAGCTATCTCATGTCCGTGGTGCGTTTTGCACACTTTTCAATCTGGCATTGAACTGGGGTGTTTGAAAACCAAATTATTCCCCTCTAGTAGGCCAGGAATTGTGCTACACAATCCAGCATTGACACTTGCTCTTCAAAGTGTGGATCCATGCTGGCAAAATCAGCACCACCAGGGAGCTGATTAGAAATGCAGATTCCTGGGCTCCACCCCAGACCTCCTGAATCCATGTCTGCATTTTAACAAGGCCCTCCAGGTGGTTCTTACACATTACAGTTTGAGAAACACAAGACTATATTTCCACAACCTCCCCTGGGGAGGAGAAACTGATTAGTTTCCCTAAAGTAAGTCTCACTTGCTGCGGAGCTGGTGGAGGTGGGATGACATGGGTGGGTAGACTAGTTGGGAAGGCGTAGCTAACGACTCTGGTGGGAACAGCAAGGAGTTACCTGTTCATTTCCCACTTCCCTTTCCTCCCTGCTGTGATTCCTGGCACACCCGGAAGTGCGAGGCAAAGCTGCAGCAACCAGCTTGGAAACCCAGTCCAGGAACGTTTATAGATGGTGATTTAGGGGTGGCACCCAGGTTCCTGGAGATCCTGCGTCAAGCCAAGGGAGTTGCGAGACCTGAACACACAAATAGGTTTAGGTCTGTCTCCATGAAAGAATAAATCCTCCAGGAAGCCCCAGGGACATGTGGATGTGGGGCCTCTCACCTTACTGCATTCAGAAACCAGGTCTTTAGGGAAAGTTTGGCTTCCGTTGTGTGGTGGGTGTTTGCACCTTCCTAACCTCCAGTCTGTTTGCGGGACAGCACGTGAAGGACATCATCCTGCAGTCCAACCCGCTGCTGGAGGCCTTCGGGAACGCCAAGACTGTCCGCAACAACAACTCCAGCCGATTTGTAAGTCTCTTCCCTGTGTCGGAGAATGTCGCCTGACTGATGATGTTAATGTTCCTGATTTAAGTCCCATATCTCATGGGAAGTGGGAGTTTCTCCCATATTATCAGGAGGCCGCCTTTTCAATCTTTTCTTCATTTTCTAGAGCAGCATGTTGTCAAGCTTCGATTTGCCCTTTGCCTGAAGTTATTTTTGAGCCTCAGGGATGCAAGCAATATAGTTTCAAAAACAGTTTTCAACTTGAATTGCCTTACTAAGGAAAATAAAAATCCATAAATGTGGCAGGTTTGGTCCTGGAGGAGTTTGCTTTGTGCCCTGAAGAAAAGACCTTCTTTCCTAGACAATAACTTGAGTAGATGGATATCCCAGGTATGGTTGCCCACGAGCAGTGATTTCACTTCTTAGAACCTGGTCTGTAGGCATTGAAGGGAGCAGATAGTTGGACTGATCTGGCACCTTGGAGAGAACCTTCCTCCTCTCTGTCCATCGGAGTGAGCTGCCTACTTCCCACCCCCCTGGCGTTGTGCCTTTGTTTTGTGTCTGCTCATGTAACATAACAACATCCAAAAGTGACTAGGCCTAGCCTCACTAACTGACCCACTTACCCGAGGTAATGCAAATGTCAACTGTGTGCATCATTGTGAATGCCCATCTAGACATTTCTCTGTCGAGTGTCTCCTGCGAGGGTAAATTAGAAGGCTGGCAAGGATGAAGATGAATATATTCCCCTTGACAAAAGCCACATTTACAGAGAAACAAATGTTTGCCCAGTAACCTTGGCTTACATAGATTTTGCATCTTATCTCAACCATAGATTATGTCTGGCGCTAAAGCATTCCAGGAGCCATCTGTGAGGCTGATTCTGGACCACTTTAAAATAAATAAGTGGGAATTTCAGAGAAAAGCAATTTCTTTTTCACTCTCTGTTTTGGAAGGAAACTTCTATTTCCAAGAGAATTTTTACTATGTTCTCATGTAATATTTAAGATCCCTGGTGGGTTATATCTGTCAGACTTGCCCTCACTTTCTTTCCTTGCTGCCCAATTATTCAAATTATTCATTTGCATTTTATTTTTTTGGCCCAATGCCTGGGCCAATGCCTCGTGTTATCTTGAAGAAATTTCTAGGTAATGAAATAGCAAAGAAGATGTGAACCAATTTTCCACTTGACCTTTTTTCCCTAATTGTCAATCTAAACCTGCCTTATAAAAATGGACTTGACCAAATTTAACACTCTAGCTATCTGTTTCCTGCTCTTACCCTCCTTTGAGAGCAGAATGATAATTAAATCAATATCTTCCTTGATTTTTCCAATATGAATCATTCTTTCTCCTTGGAGGATGCATCAGTCAATTTTTGTAGACAACTACAAAATTTTATACAACTCTGGTAGAAAGATGGGAAAGAGTGTGATGGGCATTTCAGACACACTTGCACTACACACATTCACACACACGTACACACTCACACATATACACAATCACACACACACACACCCACACACATTCACACGCACATATACACACATACACACTCACATATACATACACATACACACATTCACATACTCACATGCACACTCACACACACACTCACACACACACCCTCTTCCTCTCTCTCACAGAGACATGCCTGATGGCATCAAAAGATACTCACTCTCATGAATAATGAGATAAATGTAAATTAAAACCATATATCATTTCCTGTCTCAGACAGGCAAACATGAAGGAGACTGATAATACAGAAAAGAGACACCATTGGTTGAAGACTGACACATTCTTCTCTCAGGAGAGCAATTGGGCAATTTTTATCAAAATTTAAAATGCTCATATCTTTGACCCAGTGATAATTCTGGAATAAATTGTCTAAGTTCTCTGTTAAATAACTACTTACTTTTAAAAGATATCCATAATATATTGTTAAATTTAAAAAAAACAAATTATAGAATATTATGTACAGTATGTTCCCATTTTTTGTTTTAACGTATGCACATTATATAAAAAGTAATTAAGGTGGAGGTAAAGGCTGGGCGAGGTGGCTCATGCCTATAATCCTAGCACTCTGGGAGGCCGAGGCAGGAGGATTGCTTGAGCTCAGGAGTTCGAGACCAGCCTGAGCAAGAGCGAGACCCCCGTCTCTACTGAAAAAAATAGAAAAATTAGCCGGACATCATGGTCCACGCCTATATTCCCAGCTACTCGGGAGGCTGAGGCAGAAGGATCACTTGAGCCCAGGAGTTTGAGGTTGCTGTGAGCTAGGCTGACACCACGGCACTCTAGCCTGGGCAACAGAATGAGACTCTGTCTCAAAAAAAAAAAAAAGTAGATGTAAATCAAAGTTTGACATACTATTACAGTGATTATCTAGTAAGAGAATGTACAAGTGGCATCATGGTGGAATTATGGGTAATCGCACTTTAAAAAATGTACATGTAGTATGAATCATAAAAACATATTTTCCACTTATAAATCTTTTTCAATTTAAAAACATATATTATGAAATATTTCAAACACTGTTTAAAAATAATACAATGAACCTCAAGAGCTGAAGCTTCTTTCTATTTAATTATCGGCATGCAACATCCCATTCCTTTTATAAAATTTCCTCCTTTTCCCCCAGACTGCCATACAGCAATCCTAAATATTTTGACCTTTGACCTCTCATTAGGAGTTTTAGCCTTTTATATGACAATATTGAACTGTGTGTAAGCATTTTATTACATAAGAGCAGCGGTTCTCAACCTTGGTTACATATAAAAATCACCCAGGCACTTTTTAAAACTGTGCAGGTCTGGGCAGCAAGCAGTCCCTAGAGATCCCAGTCTGAGGTGGCACCAGGCACCTGCGTTTCATTAAGGCTCCCCAGGTGTTTCTAATGGGCAGCCAAGCTTGAGAGTCTTTGCTAGAAGGATTTGGGAGCTTGCCATTTACCACACCTCCCATTCCTGGGTTTGGTGTCCTGTTCGGTTTCATTTTCCCCCAGTTGATGGGGTCTGGGGACAGGCTCTGAATTGTTCCCTCCATAGCGTGTCAAAAGGAAAAGGCAGGAAGCTTGGCTGCCTTAGGAAGCACAGGGTGCTCTTGTTCAGCAAGCTTTGCTCAGGCACCACTCAATCTCAGGATAGTGGCTGTTGGTTCTCTTTGCCCGGTGCCCCTGGGTATTTGTCTTTGTTGTTTGGGAGGGGGAGAAGGAGGGGTCATGAGATTAAGAAAAATAGACAATTAGAGGATGGTCGTCTTTTGTAGTCTTTCTGACACCTGGAATCAGTAACTTAAGAACGGGAACGCAGCATATGCTCACATACTCACACGCTGGCATGGCATGCAAAGGGCTTTTCTTGTCCTAAATGAGTTTGCAGTTCTATTCACAGACTTGAGGTCCAGCTGAATTCAGCCCTGAGATGGGTGGATTTAGTCAGCATACAAAAACTTTTTTGGCCGGGGGGAGCATAGATTCGAGCTTCCCTGAATACGCACTCCAGCACGCAAGCTTTCATGATGTTAAGCGTGAGTGCAGTAGGCTGGATGTGCTCTCTGGTTTGGCCTTAGGCCACACCACTCCCTGACTATTTCTTCATTGAAATTTACCCCTCTGGCCGCTGAGAATGCTTAATTTCTGAGGACTGGAGGGAAACTATAATAAGTTCTCGTGAGAAAAAAATATATTGTTAATTTAACAAACTGACTACCTTTTACCATGAAATTCCAGGTTTTAATTCTCCTTCGTTCCCTGTTACCAGCAGTTAATAACAATGACAGTCACAAAAGTCCCCAGACCCACAAGGTAGCTGGAAATAATTTAATTTTTAATAAAGTGTTTTTGTTTCAGATAAGCATCTTAGCTGCTCCAGAGGTAAGAGGGATTGGCTGGTTTTGCTCAAAGCCGTGAAATAGAGTCTGACAGAGGGAAAATTTGCTTCCTCTGGAAGAGGATGGCAGACTGCACTCTTGTTAGGTTAAGGGTACCATGTGACTTTTCTGCCCCATTCTTTAAGCCTTCCCTTTGAGCAAGCAAGCACCTACTGGGGAAAAATGGGCAAGGAAGAGGGCATATCCTTATTTAGTTGTGCTAACGACAGATTCTCTCAATACAGAATTGTGTGATTGGTCAAAATCATGGGTCATTGTCGGATAGGAAAAGATGAGGAAGTCTAGACTAGAATTAGGAGTAATTCAGAATGTGTCTTTCATTAATGAATTTCCTTGAATTATATACTGTATTCATAGACTGTTTGAAACACCGTGTTTTTGTTCACCAGCCATTGAAGGAAATTCCAAACTTTCTTGCAGGGAAAATACTTTGAAATCCAGTTCAGTCCAGGTGGGGAACCAGATGGTGGAAAGATCTCCAACTTCCTTCTGGAAAAATCTAGAGTGGTGATGAGGAACCCCGGAGAGCGGAGTTTTCACATATTTTACCAGGTTTTCCATTATGTTTTTTTCTTTCCCACTTCCTATTCCTTCTCCGCATTTAAAAACAAAATTGTTTTTTCTCAGCCCTCAGGTTAGACAGTCTCTCCGGCAAGCCAACGAGGATGTATTACTATAGTGTGCAAGTCAATGTGCAGAATTGTGGGGCTGTCCCTGCCCTCAAGGAAAATAAGTTCTAATTGGGGTGATGAGACAAAATTCCCCCAAAAGTTAAATGGCCAAGAAAGTGCTGATACAGCTTCAAAACAAAAGTAGGAATCTTTGAATCTTTGCCAAATAAGAATTCATGTTGGGAGATTTGGCCCGGATGGTAATGAGAGGTGTTTAGGACAGGGAGCCCTAGACAGAGAGTACATGGGGACTGGCCAGGGAGGACAGGTGACCTGAACCTGAGCAAGGGAGGTGGGAGAGGGAAAGCGGTTCAGTGAGCTCAGCCTCTGCCAGTTGGCAGGGGCAGACGTCTCCAAAGAGCTAACTGTCGGAGGGAAGATTTGAGATAGGCTTGGGATCTTTAATACCAAGTCAAAAAGTTTCCACTTAGACCCTCAGAAGCTGTGGAGAGTTTGGGGCTAGAGCAGTGTGCAGGATGCTTCAAAATTGTGTGCCAACCTTCAGCATTCATCTAATTCGGCTATTTTTTAAAAGGTTTTTAAGTATTTAAAAAACATGATTGGCCGGGCATGGTGGCTCACACCTGTAATCCTAGCACTCTGGGAAGCTGAGGCAGGAGGATTGCTTGAGCTCAGGAGGTCGAGACCAGCCTGAGCAAGAGCAAGACCCCATCTCTACAAAAAATAGAAAAATCAGCCCGGCGTGGTGGGACATGCCTGTAGTCCCAGCTACTCGGGAGGCTGAGGCAGGAGGATCGCTTGAGCCCAGGAGTTTGAGGTTGCAGTGAGCTATGATGACACCATTGCACTTTACCCAAGGTGACAGAGCAAGACCCTGTCTCAAAAAAAAAAAAACATAATGATGCCATAAGCCAAATTTTTTAAGTTTGGGTTTACTTATTAATATATATATTAGGGATCCACACTGAACTTTTTTGAAGAAAGGTCTGGTAACTGTTCTTATGCTGTGTTTCATTTTTGGTTGAAGATCACTGGATTAGAAGGACATTAAACTGTGGGAGTAGCTCACATTCAATCTTTTCAGTTACACAGACATCTTAGTTGGTGGCGAATATTTTTTTCTTGCCGGTATGTGTTATTGGAAAAAGTACATAAATGACAAAAAGCTGAGAATTCAGGAATGCTTTAAATTGTATTAATCAAAGCAACATGTACAGATGAATGAAAAATAATTACATGCATCTCACATATACATAGCATATTATTTGCTGAGTACTAGATAGACATGTGTAATGGATGCTAGGACCCCTTTGAATAAATACTAGGCCCACCCTCCTCCAGGAGTCCTGTCCATAGGTCCAAAATCACCAGAATAGAGGCTGGGACCTGGTGGGCTCAGGTGTTCAAGATTCTGACATAAGAGTAATGGTCGAAGCTGTAAAATAGATGAGACTCCCATGGCAGTGAGTGTGGAGAGAAAAATAATCCACATACAGGGCTTGAGGGTGGCTGGACACCTGGTGAGGAGGCCTAGAGGAGGAGGAAACCTAGGACCCTGTGGTGTCACCGAGGCCAGGGGAGAAGCAACAGGATCAAGTGCTCAGAGCTCCTGGGGGAAAGGGATCGGCCTGGGGTTGTTGGACTTAGCCACTGGGAAGCAGCCACAAAAGTAGTTTCCAGAGTGGTGAGGGGAGAAGCTGGGGTGCAGGGGGTCGCATCGCGGTGAGGAAGGAGATTCTGTGGCTTGAAGAAGTTCCGAGTGAAGGAGAAGCATCTCAGGAAGGCAAGAGCAGTGTGTTTGTAGATGGAAGACCATTAGAGAAAGGGAGGTTTGCAGATGCGAGTGAGGTACAACTAGATGATGTGAGTGGGCAGAGGACTGAAAGGGAGGGAGAATATTCTTCCTTAGACCAAAAACAAAACAAACGAACAAAGCCCCCCACAAAAAAACAAGAAGGAAAAAAGGGAAGGAGCAGTACAAAAAGATCTTGAGGAGATAGGGAAGAAAAAGAAGGGGGCCCCATGTCAGGGGATGAGGATTCCCAGAACTGTTTGGGCGAGGGGACCAAGATGATATGAGGAACTTCACAAAGATGGGGAAGCATGGACAGGAAGTGTCTCTGCTTTTCCAGATTTTGTTGGGTTAGAGCCGCAGTGTGCGGTGTGCTGGAGCTGGCACACGTGGGCTGTGCACGTCTCATCCCACCTCCTCCTCCTGTGACAGTTCTTTGCTGGTTTGAAATTAGTCATGGTGGGAGTATTTACACCGCGAGTATTAGCAAACACTACACGTCAACTTTTTTTCTCCCAAGGGTTGATTATCAAACGTTTTCTAGCACATCACTAAAGCCCGTTAAGAGGATCTTGTCCAGACCTAAATCAGTGGTCAGTTCTCCTGCCCTTATTCCTGGAGGACGGCATGCTATATTTAAAGGCAGAGCTCAGAATACCAGAGAGCAAGGCCTGTGGGCTGTTTATTAAAAACACCCTGCAGTAAGAAGCACGGAGAAGCCAGCTCCCCTTTCAGGAGCCATAAGCAAGTTGGGCAGGAACCAAGTAGTCACAACCTGTTCCGCTTTCCACCCTCTGAGGGATCATAAGTGTGACAGGAGAGTGCCTTTCGTTGGACAAGGGACAATCCTTACCCCTTGCAGACCTTATCAGAGTTAAGGATTAGAATCTGCAGACATGGTTTGGGGCTACTACAAGTACAGCGGACATTCAGAAGCCCCTTCGTATTTTGGAGACTAGGACCAGCCATAATTTTAGAAAGCAGCATCAGAAAGTCCTCATCACTGGGCTTGGGGGTGGAGGCTGCAGGATCCACGAGGTGTCTTTGGTGCCTTGTGGTCCACGTCATGGCGCATCCCGTGTTCTCTCGCTCCAGCTCATCGAGGGCGCCTCCGCAGAACAGAAGCACAGCCTTGGCATCACCAGCATGGACTATTATTACTACCTGAGCCTCTCGGGGTCATACAAGGTTGATGACATCGACGACAGGCGGGAGTTTCAGGAAACCCTGGTAAGTGCCGGTGCCGGGCCAGGCAGGATCTGCTCTCTGGCCTGGGCGTTGCCTGTGGCAGAAAGGGCAGTGGTGTTTACAAAGCAAAGAGCAGGGCGAAATGTCTGTCTCATTCTGCTGTGAGCACTCCACATCCTAAAACCTGTGTTTCAGGACCCTTACATACCCAAGTGCTCGGTTGCCTAAGGATCACTTAGTGATTTGAGATGGGTTTTTAAAAAATGAATTCATCATTATCCCCTGCAGGACCTCTGATTAACAGGCAGAAATTACTGTGGGTAACACATTCAGCATACCTGCTTACCAATGGCCTGCCCCACTGGTGAGCTGGTTCCTTAGAAAGGCCAAGCAAACAGCACGTTTATGGACTTATTCAGGTTTTGAACTTCTGGAACACCTGTAGTCTTTTTTCGACCCTCTTCGTTTCTTTTCCATTTTTGAGGACTTTCTCTTCACCCCTCTATTGCACGGGTCAGAAGGTGATTTTTCTACTCCATGCCCTTCACGTTGTATATGTGTTACGGTACAAGTTGTAAAACTTGGTAGACTGTTAAGGGATTGCATCCTGGGGGAAACAGCTTAAATGAGTCCATCTAGACCTTTCTGTAGGTAGGTTAGTCACCCATTTAGCTTCAAAGGGCTACGTTACTACCGTCCTGCGAGTCACCCACCAGCCAGGCCCATCCCTTAGCCCAGATCCAGAGCTGAGTGGCAGGTCCTGAGTGAGCAAGGGAGGTTCAGATAGACTGTGTCCTGGGTGCCAGGAAATAAAATGGTATCGAGAGGCCACATGGCCTCAAAGGAGCTGGAAGATAGAAACATGCAGGTAAGCGCCTACACGCTGGTCTTCTAGTATAGTTCTCTTAGGAGACAGATGTCTAAATTTAAACATTTTAGCTGTTTTTATTGAATTTAAGGGACATCAGAAACTAGATGTTTTAATGATGTTTTTACTGAATTTCCTGGAGAATTTTAATCAAGATCCCTTTGGAAGTACAATCTATTCTCATCCCTTCCGATGAAGAGAAAGATCTCTCGAGTCTACTTGGAGTAGCTGGAAAGGGTCAGCAGTGCCCTGAGAGGGAGAGAGTTGGCGACAACACCAAAGGACGAAGACAGACGGGGACCTTGTGTACAGCTACCGCTGCAGAGTATCTTTCCTCCTGGAGTTCTCCTGCTCTTACTCCTTGAGGACGGCATGCTATGTTTACATACAGAACTGCCCTTCCAGCATGACTCTGGGGCTTGAGAAGAATGTATACAGTGGTCAGTGATCACGTACAGGGACTTCCTGCTGCCATCTCAAGCTAAGCCACACATAAGTGCAAAACCCACTCTCTGCTTTGACTTCTTTTTTTTAAACTCATCTGTATTTGTTGCAACCTTATTTAAAGCAGCTACCATGCTTTGGCTTCCTTATTATGTGCTTCTAAAGCTGGCGATCAGCCTGTCTGGATAATTTCTCTTTTCCAGCACGCGATGAACGTGATCGGGATCTTCGCCGAAGAACAAACGCTGGTGTTGCAGATAGTGGCAGGAGTTCTCCACCTGGGAAACATCAGCTTCAAAGAAGTCAGCAACTACGCGGCAGTGGAGAGTGAAGAGTGTGCGTAGCTCTGGCCTGTGGTTGTTGAATGGGGGGAGTGGGGGGTCAGCTCCAATCAGAAGTAACCCGCCCCCTTCCTTTGCTTAGGTCTCAGATGGGGTGTCTTGGGATGAGGTGAGACGTGTTATGTGTCCTGCTGGGGCAGAATAAAACGGCCTCAGAGAGACTAGACCTTGTCTATGCACTGCCCCTCCTCACCCACCAGCATTGCCAAGCCCCACACCATCGATGAGTAACGAAATCATTTCAATTTTTCATTAACCTTGGGAAATCTCGCAGAATTTCACACCTAGGTTTAAAGATAAAGTGACACATTTAATGAAGATTAATGGTTTAATAATGCAAAAGATTAGTCTCTTAATGAAAACCTTTTCTATAACTGATCTTTAGGGTCTAAATTCACTCAAAGGTCTTAAAGGACAAGTGGCAGAATATATTAATATGTAAATACGAGAAGCTCACAGGTTCACAGTTTGTCGCATGGGTTGGATTAGATTGGATTTCTGAACACAGAAAGAAATGGACTTTGACTATTGTGTTGGCATTTCTGATGATCCCCTTTAATGATCACATCTGTATCGTTGGAGCCTCAGCACCTGAATGGTCAGTTTTACTCTTTGAGAAGAAATCAAGGTTCTTCCTGCAGAGAGATATTATTGGTTACATGTGCCCGCAATCTGCCATAAATAGCGTGGCGTGTGACTCTAGCCTCTTAGGCATCGACAGCTTTCCGGGCTGCTTTCAGAACCCACACGTCCTTTAGCCACCCAGGAAGACATTCTTCCTTTCTCAGCATTCTTCAAGGATGATAAATTTAGATGCTTAGTAATAAATAGTATCCCACTCACTGCTGACAATGCAGTTGGGGATATTTCCATTCCAAATAAGGTTCTTTTTTATGTTTTTGTTTTCTTTTCTGATAAAAGAGGGAAGTTCTGCTAACTTCTGATGTCTATCTGATAAAGACAGAGATGAATTATATTTACCAGGGAAAGGGGTGGAAAAAAATAAATGGACAGGGTGTCTATAAAGTCTAGAAACATAACCTAATAATTGTAATCATAATAAGTATATTTCTAAACTTTCTATACATTTCCTTGACATTTAACAAATGCGCATGTATGTCCAGTGGGATCATTAGCCCTTGGCCTTTTAACACTGACAGTTTTGGTTTGGTAGTATTTTCTGTGGCAGTAGCCTTGGTTTCTTTTGCCTTCTTGGAAAGTAACATTCTTTACTGCCTCTTTATTCTTGAGAGCATGACACTGAAACAGCAAGCATTCCCCTGGATGTTTAAACCAAGAAATGTTTTGCACATTGATGTGCAGCGGTAAAAGCCCCCTCAGCCAAATGGCTGAGGTCCCGGATTGGCAACTGTTGTGAAATTCCCCATCTGGAGGGGATAGTGGGGTGGGGATCAGGAAAGGCTATACTTGAAGCCAAAGATCCCCCCCAAATAATTTTCTTTTATTGATTTGGGTATTTGTTCACTGGTACCGCATTAACACGACTCAAGTGGGTGTACAGTGAGAGTTCTCTGTTCTATCCCTTTTAGAGTCAGCTTGTTCCCTCCCCAAAGATATTTAAGGTCCTCAGTCTCTGGTGTTTCCTTTAAGTGATATTTATCCCTGCTTTTCCTACATGCATCCCTTTTTACCTCCCACTTTGTGCATTGATGGGAGCTTATAACACAATGTTCTACAACTGCTTTTTCACTTAACGTGGATCTTGCAGATTATTCTATATCAATTCATAAGGAGCTTTATCCTTTTTATAGCTGCATAGCATTCCATTGCTCGGCTACACTTTGAGTTATTGAAACAATCATCTCTGGCTGGACATTAAGATTTCTGATCTTCTGCTATTTCAATACTGAATGGACACCGCTGAAGTGAATAACCTTGGTTCCTGTCATCTTTCACATACTTGAGTATATCTATGAAATAAATTTGCAGAGGGAAGTGCTAGCCCATGCCTTTATAACTGAGGAAATTTCTGTAGCTATTATAGTGTAGAAAAAGAAAATGGTAACATTCCCTACACCACTGGCCTACTAAAGAAAAAATAGCCATTAATAGCAGCTAATTTTTTGTTGTCTGATCTTAGACTAATGGGGATATAGAATTTCCTTGGTCAAACCAAACAAACCTCACCTTAGGCATATATGTACCTGTCAATATCAGTATGGTAAGGTGACATGTATTAAATACCAAATTAACCTAATTAACCTAAATTAGGTTAATTTGGTATTTGATTTTATTGAAGAAAAATTGAAGAATTTTATTGAAGGAAAAAAATACTACTTCAATAACAATGGGTTGCTCTGCATAGTCAGTGCTAAAAAAATTAATAATAACAACATGGGAAGTAAAAGTACAAGTGGCAGTGTTCCTCCTTTACCCCACTACTAATGGATTAGAAAGCACAGAACCTCAATAGCAAAGACAGATAAAGCTTACTTCCCTTGTAATTTTTTAAAATTTGTAAATATGAAATTTTGTTTTTCTACATCTTTTTGGTTTTTCTCTGTTCCCTAAACTTCAGATTGCAATGGAAAAATTAAACCTAACTTTGCTTCACACTTTAATGCAGTAATAGAAATCTATTTTCCCTATTTAAATGCACTGAGGCATTACTTTTTAGCAGGTTCTTCTATGTTTTACATGACTCAGATGAACTATACCAGAGTTACATCCTCGTTTTAAAATTAATCTTTTGCTTTCTTTCTCCTTTGCCTCCCAAGCCTCCCAGCTTCTGCACTGACACTCTTACCCAGCCACACTCACACACACCCCCTGGAATCCACAGCCTGGAGGACATCAACACAAGCAGCCCTGTAATTTCAACACTGGGGCAGGCACTGAAGAAAATATGAGGCCATAAAAGCTTGTACTTGAAAAACATGGCATGGAGTTTTTTCAAACCAAGTGCTATATTTCCTCTCTGGTCTTCTTAGCTGTTTCCCTAAGCTTATGGCTCTGATTCTTGGCCAGATTCTATGTCTTGATTTTTGAGTGCCTGCAGTCCTCCAGTTATGTCCTCTTCTACAGAAAAAGTACAACACATGGAAGTGTAGCGTGTGCCTTTGTCAGTCCCTTCTGTCTGAGAGTCTACAGGACTCTCATCGTAGCCCTTATTGTTTTATTTCTTTGCTAAGGTCATAAAGATAATGGCATACACATTTTTACCAAATATTTTAACCGTGCCCCCGTTTTAGCATCGTTAGGGGCTTAGGAGAAGCCCATGTTTTCAAAACAGACAAATTGGCACTAATTATTCATTTTATAAAACTATTCACTGTGTAGTTCCCATGAACAGTGAGAGGGGCCCTGGTGACTATACTATAAGCCATTGGTGGTAATGTCCGCCAATCAAGCGAGATATGCCCTGCCCTGATGCTACGATAATAAGGGACATGAGAGCATCCCCTTAGGGAAAGCTTCTTATATGTTGGATACATTGGTAAATGTCTCTTGATTCTCAACAACCCTACGTATGTCCAGTCTGATTTACGAATGTCATCATCTGCCCTTACTCTGTGCAACGAAAAATTTTAGTTCAGTGGAAGACCCATGCAGATTCCTAGACATGTGTTAATAAAACGAAATGGCCATTTTCAGATCAGTGCATTTGATTTTGTTCATGTGTCCTCCATAAAAGGAAGCCCTTCTACTGGTCAAAGTATTTTTGTGAAACACTCAAATAGATGATAAATGCCTTGTTCTGGCATTCTCCTTTTTCAAAATGCATTCACTGACTTAATCTCATTGGAAGGTATATACTGAGAAATGTCAGCCCATTATATTCTAACACCATCTGTGAAATTCTAACAGATTATCCTTTATTGGGAGGCTTGTGATTTTTAAGCATTATCATAAGGTCTTTACAAAAACCTTTTATCAGATAATTTCGGGAAAGCATTATGCAGAAAAAGAAGACTCATATCCAAGTTCAAAATTTTCATTTGCCTCTATAAAAATCTTTCATTCATATTAGAAAACTCTGAGCAGTCTTTCATATCCAAGAATGATGTCATTTATTCATATTAGAGCATTTTGTCCAGAAATCAGAAAATCCCATTTATATCACTAGCCTTCCTTTGTAAGTTTCATGGCCTGAAACAAGTTACTGAGCCATAGGAGGAGTCTTGGTGTTTCTGCCCAAAGACCATAATCAACCATGCTACACGACAGTAGGACGGGGTATGCTGTGGTATGAATAATACCAGTCTCCTCCATTTCAGTCCATACGCCACCCTCGGGAATCTTCTCGTGATGCCCTTATCCAGGCCTCCTTTTGCCTCTAGCCCAAATATCCCATGCCATTCAAGGACACCCACCATTGAGTCCATTCTAACCTTTTAATCTTACCTTCACTTTCGCCTGCAGCCAGTGCTGGTCTCTGCGCTCTAGACTGTGTCCATCCACGTCTCCTACATTCCTGCCTCCTCACCGTTGCACCTTCCTTTTCCCTCTCTGCGTCTGTACAAATCCTGCTCATCCTTTTAGGCCCAGCCCAAATCCCTTGACTACTCCAGCAACTAGTAATATCTTCCTGTTCTAGATTTCTTCACAACTTTATTGTCTGTGCTACATATTCAGCTTTTAGGGAAACTATTTTTGCCTCATCTCTATTGCTTTCAAGATTTCTGAAATATTTTGTATCCTTTCTTGTCTCTTTAGTAACCTTTACACAGGTTAAGCACTCAATAAATATGTGATTGCTTGTAATTATTAATTCAGTAGAATCAGGTGCTTTAAGCTCTTTGGAAATGATGCTATGAAAACATTGTACCAAAAAGGAAGAAAACAATATTTGGAGCCAAAGGAATGTTTCTTGATTGAGTTCCTTCCGGGCCATCTTGCTGGACACTTAGAGAGATGTCCATTTTAGGCATTGAACTGTGATCTCAGTAGGAGGGATTGGTTTGCCATCCTTCTTGGATCACTGATTTATATTATTAGAAATCTCAGTCATCATAGGAATTGACTCATGTAATAGAACAATTGAGAAAAACAAAGTAGATGGATGTGTATGGCATTGCTGATAAGCAGCCTTTGGCAGAATGTAAGTTCTCGGGGGCTAATGATGGTGCCTTGTATGTACACATATGCACACACATGCACACAAACCATTAGTGATAATGTCCGCTAATCAAGTGAGATATGCCCTGCCCTGATGCCATGATAATAAGTGACGTGAGAGCATCCCCTTAGTGAAGGCTTCTTATATGTTGGATACATTGGTAAATGTCTCTTGATTCTCAACAACCCTACATATGTGCCTCCACATATCTGCGAGATCAACTGCTGTAATTCTGAAAGGTAATCGTGTTTTCTTTCACGTCCTCTAGTTTTGGCTTTTCCTGCGTATCTGCTGGGGATAAACCAGGACCGGTTGAAAGAAAAGCTAACGAGCCGGCAGATGGATAGCAAGTGGGGAGGCAAGTCAGAGTCCATCCACGTGACCCTCAACGTGGAGCAAGCCTGTTACACCAGGGACGCACTCGCCAAGGCCCTGCACGCCCGGGTCTTTGATTTCTTGGTAGATGTAAGTAAAAACACAAGTTGACATTGGTGATGCTTCCTATTTTAGCTATAAAGAGTAAAACTACGTAGATATACATATTTTTGCTCATTCCTTTTAACCATTACCATACTCTACTTTGTATCCTCTCACTCTGGAATCATTGAATCCTGCTTTGACTTCTGGATTTGTCCACCAAGACACATTAGCTAAACCTACTATAGTCACAGTTTCTTCTGGGCAAAATATTTAGTAAAGCCAGGACTAGAGACTAGAAAAAAGAGGAGACCCATAGTCATGGGCATTTCTTGACTTTCGAGCCTAAAGGTTTAAGGATATTGTATTTGTCTTATATTGCTGTGTTACAAATTAACCCAAAACTTAGTGGCTTGAAATATTAAGCATTTATTTTCTCATAGTTTCTGTGGGGCAAGTATTTTGGGTCAGCTAAGCTCGGTGAGTCTAACTCAAGGACGAGATTAAAGTCAAGATGCTGATTGAAACTGCAGTCATCTCAAGGCTTGGCTGGGGTTGGAGGATCTGGTTGAAAAATGGATCACTCCTGGGCTGTTGGCAGGAGGTCTCAGTTCTTGCTACACGGGCCTCTCCTTAGTATTGCTTGAATATCTTCATAATACGGTGGTTGGTTTTCCCCAGAGTGAGTGACCTAAAAGAGAGAATGAGCAAGAAACCACAAGTTTTATATGTCCTAATCTTGGACTCAAGTATTGTCACTCTGCCACATTCTGTTCATTAGAAGCAAGTCACTAAGTACAGTCCACCTTTAAGGGGTCAGAAATTAGGCCCCACCTTTTGAAGGGAGGAATATCAAAGACTTTTTGGATATACTTTAAAACTACCACAGATATTTTTGGTTATGGCATACGTATATGTGTGTATATATACTTACATATGCATATACATACATATTTATATATGTATATCACATATATATCTATATATGTATATCACATATATATTCAGAAAATTAGTCTTTCAGCAACACAGAGCTGCCAGTGACAATCTATGTTAATCCCTGTAGCCTCTAAATGGTAGAATAATAATAGCACACATTTATGTAGCACTAACTGTGTGCCAGATACTGTTCTAAGTATTTTAGGGAGAAAGAAAAAACCTCACTTAATTCTTACAACAACCTGTGACATCGGTATTGTTATCTGTACAGATAAATGAAGTAAGGAACAAAGAGGTTAATGAATTTGCCGAAGGTCACCCTGTTACTATATGATTGATCTAGGAGCACCTAGATCCCTAGCTATTCTGCTTTGACTTTGATTAATATGTATTCAAGCTAGAAGAAACCCTAGGGGGACTTTAGTCAAGGGACTAAAGGCCATTAGATCCAAAATGTCTGTATTTGAATCCAGATACTGACACCCTTGACGGCTTCAAATATGGTTAGGTATGGTTAGGGTAGGATCCACAGGGCAGGGTAGGGTAATTCTGGGTACTTCTTGTGGCTATTTGAAGGGTAAGATTGCTGGACAAGCTCAGGGTCACATTAAACAGTAGTCATGCAGTTAGCTTGTTCAGACCCCTAGTTTGATTGAGAAGGGAGTCTCAGGCCTGAGTATTGGTGGATTTGCCCAAGACCATTCAGCAAGAGGGTCGCACAGATCTAGAACTAGAACCCACATCTCTTGTCTCTTTGTTTAGGATACCTTCTGGCGCTGGACTTCCCAACTTCCTTCCTTCCTGTCATCTCATTTTTTTTGTAGTAAAAGTGGATGAATGCTCATGTAAGTGATACTAATTTGAGGTGGCATTTACTGAGCACTGACCATGGGCCAGGCACTGGGCTAAGTGTTGTATGTCATTAGCCATTAGCTCACAAAAGGTGATATGTCATTTTCTTTGCCTGGAAAACACATCTGGTACTTTAGAATTCGTTCAGGTATTCACAACCGCATGGAACTTTGCTCTTGTATTCCTCCCTCCCTGCATCCCTCACCACCCCCTCTACCCTACAGCTACCCTGCTGTCGTTAAGTCTGTTTCGGTGAATTGCATGGCCTTGTCTCACTGTGGTCAAGAACACAGATTTAGACATTGTACTGCTTAAATTTAATCCCAGGCCCTGCTTCTTGCACAGTGCAATTTTAGACAAGCCTCCGTGTACCCATCTAGAAAATGAGGATGATAATGGTATCCTGCCGTCATGAGAATTGCAATGAGAATTAAGAACACATTGAGAATACTTAGCAAAGCCTGGCAAAGGTGACTAAATAGATGGACGCTGCTTTTATTATCAATTTTAAGATAATTACTATTGTTATTATCTGTAGACAGTTCACCCTCTCTATGAGCAGGGGACTGCCTTGACCTTAGCATCCCTGGCATATTGCATTATGTGTTCATTAAATGACAGCTGAAGGGGGCACAATGAAAGTGATATTTAGAGATCTTGTAGTGTTGGTTCTTCACGTTTTACTTCAATCATCCAAGATGACATTTTCTTCTAAGTCTCAAGACTTCCTGGAAAAGCTAACTCTGTCAGAAATTAATGTTTTTCATCAGCAAAAAGCAAACACTTTTTTTCCGTACCTTAGTAGTTTTTTTGGATCCTGGTGGTTTTCCAAAGGACTTGATGTTTCAGGTTACTGGTCTTCATGCTGCCCTCTGTTTCCCACGGGTAGTGGTGTTTGCTGTGTGTGCTCCTGCTCCCTTTCCCCCACACATGCCCGTTTTTAATACGCATGGAAAAGAGTTCATTGTCATGCTGTGTACTTTCTCTAGTCCATCAATAAAGCCATGGAGAAGGATCATGAAGAATACAACATTGGTGTCCTGGACATTTACGGCTTTGAAATATTCCAGGTAAGGCCAGTTTGAATAATTGGGGGTTGAGGAGGATGATGTTTCATCTCGCCTGCAGGAAATAATTCTACACAATGAAAAAATACCACTCTTTTTTGCCGTTCTGAGTTCTTCGTGTACTTTACCAAATTAATTTCTCCTAAATATAAAGTTCTCTCTTTTGGTACATCCAACATTTCCGTTAAAGCTTTTCACATCAAGACAGTTCAACGAAATCACTCAAGAAATGACTTTTAAATGATTTTGCGAAACGATTCCATGGGAGTAACTTCTTTTTTCTTTCAGAAAAATGGCTTTGAACAGTTTTGTATCAATTTTGTTAATGAGAAATTGCAGCAGATTTTTATTGAACTGACGTTAAAGGCAGAACAGGTAAGCAGTCCCTCTTCCCTCATCCTATTCTATCCATAATTTATTTTGTTTTAAAGGGTATAGATTTCTCTCTTTCGATAATAGATTCAGGTTTCAGGCTTATATTAAGACATGTACCTAATAAAGTCAGGCAGAAAAACCATATGCCATTGTGGCATTTTAGTCTATGAAATATAAATAGCATCTGCTACATTTTCTTTCTCCTTTAAACAAATGATGCTGCGAAGTTGGACTTAAGACTGCTGTTTTTACTACACTGACTCACTGACCGGGTGGATAATGGGAGCGTCCTTCCAACCCAATTGTCTATGGCATGTACTGTGTTCCGAAGGAAAACCTGACTTTCTCAGAGTTGGTCCACTCTCAATCTTCCCTAAAAATATATGTATTTTTAACAAAGTTGGTATTTTAATTCTGACTTTAGGTAACATGTCTTGCTATAGTTTCTTCTGAAGTTCGGTGCATGTCCCATCATATTCCTGATACCAATTGTTTAAGATCCCTAGGGCCACCGTAATAAAGTAGCACAGACTAGGTGGCTTAAAACAGCAGAAATCTCTTTCCTCAGAGTTCTGGAGCCCAGAGTCTGAAATCAAGGCATCCTAAGGCCACACTCCCTCTATAGGCTCTAGAGGAGACTCCTTCCTAGAATCCTGCCCCTTCCAGCTTCTGGTGGCTCCTGGCATGTCTTGGCTTATGGCAGTATAGCTCCAACCTCTGCCTCTGTCTTCAGATGACCTTCTTCTGTGTCTCTATCTCCAAATCTCGCTCTCCTTTCTTTTAGAAAGATGCCATTCTTTGGATTTAAGGGTCACTGTAAATCCAGGATGAGATCCTTAATTAATTACATTTATAAAGACCCTATTTCCAAACCTCACACTCTGAGGTTCTGGGTGGACATGAAATTTGGGGGGATACTATTCAACCCACTATACATATCAAAGGCTGTTTTGGGGTCATTTAGTTATGAAAGTGTTCATCCTTTTGCTTAGGAAATGCCAATAACCAATGGGTTTCACATAAACCTCTGCCCTGGACATTTAGCCTTCCTACCCCTTGGAGTAGCTAGAGCACAACAACCAGGACAGAGCATGGCAGTGACTGAGATGGGAGAGTGTAGGCAGGGGCTGAGTCACAGAGGAACTTTGCAGGGCGTGGCTGAGACTTTGGATTTTATACCACATATGATGGGGAGCCACTGAAGAATTCAATGGGTGAATTCAGGGAGTGACATGATCGAATTTGCATTTTGTGATTTTGAAAAGGTCACTCTGGCTCTATACACTTGTAGGGTGGGGGAGGCAGGGGAAAGCAATCCAGAGTGGGCATTTAAAATCCCATTACCACAGGAGACCAGGCTAGAAATGGCCAGCTGGGACCACGATGGTAGTCGAACAGGTGGTAACGCGGCAAGAGGAAGTCAGAGTCAGAGTATATTTTCAGAGTGAGCCAGCAGGATTTGCTCAAAATAATTAGCAATAGCCAAGAAGGAAAGCATAATCGAGGGTGATTCTTAGCTTTGTGGCTTGGATAACAGGGCCAGTGGTGAGGCTGTTTACTGAAGGGTGAGATCAGAAGAGGAGTTGGTTGGAGACAGTGGGAGATGTGGGATCAGAAGTCCCCTGAACATGTTTTAAGTGTGAGAGGCCTATTGTACATCCAAGTAGAGATGCCCAGTCACGAGGTGTAGATTAGAGAAACAAATCTGGGAGTCATTAGCCTGTTGGTGTTATTTAAAGCTGTGGGATTGATTAAAATCACCTAGAGAAGAAGGGTTGAGAAAACAAGAAGGCTGAAAGGTGGGGCCCTGAGACTCCCCATCATATACAAAGGTCTGGAAAGAAGAAAGAGCTAGCAAAGGAAGCCAACAACACAAGACCAGGGAGGAAGGAGGAAAACCAGGACCGTGTGGTGGTGGTCGCCGAGTTAAATGAGCAGCTGATCTGAACAAGGAACTTTCTCTTTAAGTACCTAGATGCCCATCTGTAAATCTGGCTCCTGTCCTGTGTTAAATTCAAAGAGATTTTTTTTATAACTGGACTTAGAACTTTAAGCCGTATTAAATTGTTGGTTTTGTCAGTCAAAAACAATCGTGTGATAGCAATTTCATGTGGTTAAAACTAAACATGAAGATCACCAAGCAATAAAATGTTCCTTTCCTATCACCTCTTAGAAAAGAAGCAATTAAAGTTCCTAGGGTTTATTGAAGGGCATTCAAGTGTTTCTCTTTCATGGTGATTTACGTGCCTTCGGTATTCATCGGTGCAGAGCTCTAGCCTTGGCTGAGTACTAATGTGAGTTCCTGGTTTCTGTCATGCAGGAAGAATATGTTCAAGAGGGAATAAGATGGACACCCATTGAGTATTTTAATAACAAAATCGTGTGTGACCTCATAGAGAACAAAGTCGTAAGTATTGGTCTGGTGTGTCTCTTCACTGCTCACGGGTTTGCATTAAGTGAGTGTTCTCCGTGTCATGGTTTTAGAACAGGCAAAGTGACAACTCCGATCTGCAGAGAATTTTAGCAATGACATTAGTTTTGTGGATATGTGGATATGTGAAAATAGAACAATGGGGTTTTATTCTTATAGTAAATATGAACATGTGTATATGAGTAAAATGTCAATTTACAAATGGAAGTTGTTACTGGATTCTAAGAGAAGACAACTGTCACTTACATTGTTGGCATACCATATACAGAGCCATAAAGTTAGCCCTGTCTTCTAGTCCAATTGTACAACTTCTAGGACGTTAGCCCTCAGAAATGATTCAAAAGAAAATAAAAGCGATGTAGACCGAGCTCTCTACAGGACTGTGTTCTGGTGTTTTTGTTTATAAAAGCTAAAAACTAGAAACAGTAAAAGCATCCATAGGCAATTCAGCCATTAAATAAACTATAACTAACATATCAGAGTAGGAAAATATAGCCATTAAAATAACAAGCATGAAGAAAACATGAGGGATGTTACAAATTAGCGCTGTTCAAAAAGAAGTAATGCGTGATAGAATGTGAACAGTAAATCGCTATATAAACAGTGCCTATGTGGGCAACAGACTGAGAGAGAACATTAAGAAATGGATTAGGGTCAAAGGAAAATGTTTTATTCTCCTTTTGGATTATTAAAGTCAACTTAGTATGAATAGGAATGAGCAGATAATGATCTGTGCGTGACTTTGAATAAAACTTCAGGGAGTTAAACAGCTTTTTGGAAAATGGACTTTCCTCCATCTTTAGATCTAAGGGGTGACTCCCCATTTGCGACTATTAATTACATTCTTGCCTGAAAGGAAAGACTGACTTTCAAGATGGTATCTTAAGTCTGGGGAGCTGTTCGCTTACTTAAGAAAGGACCCAACAAGCATTGTCCATTCTGGAAAGGTCAGTGATCTGGGCCTTGCCTTCTTGGTCCCCTCAGAACCCTCCTGGGATCATGAGCATCCTGGATGATGTGTGCGCCACGATGCACGCGGTGGGCGAGGGGGCGGATCAGACACTGCTGCAGAAGCTCCAGATGCAGATCGGAAGTCACGAGCACTTCAACAGCTGGAACCAAGGCTTCATCATTCACCACTATGCTGGGAAGGTATGGCCAGTGGGCAGGCCCACCAGGAGAGGGGGAGTTATCCATTGTGATGCCTACCTGTTTTAAGCTGTTGGGTCTGATCTGTTTTCTCATGAAACGAGTGATATCTGTGTCTATATACCTCACTGTATTTTATTCATTCCAAAAATAGGACCTATAAAGTATTGGGGGAGGCAAAACAAAAGATTATGGGCTACTGCACATTTGGGAAGCATGAATCACCCTGGTACATACATTGATTGCTGAAGGAATGGATTTGTGTCTTCCTTCTTGCTGCGATCACAAACTTGCATTCCTTGTCTGCCCGTGACCGCTGGGAGCATAAATCAAGACCAAGAGCTCACTTTGCATGTTTGTTCTTATAAAACACATGTATTTTAGGCCTTGCCTTCTTGGTCCTGGGCACCAGACTGTATGGGTGTGCTAGGGATACAAAAGTAAGTGGAGGTTGTTGTGGCTCTTGGGGACATCCTGGTCCTATGGAGATAGACTGGTCTCATCCTTGATCCTTACTGATCTCCTGTGAATCAGGATCTCTGAGAATGAGTTTCTGGCCAGATTGGTGCAATTCTGATACCACGTCTGGGAGAAATTGCAAAGCCTCAGATGACGTGGCCCATTGTAAGGGATTAATGAACAGGAGGGGTTTCACTTTTATTCTGTCAAATTTAGGAAAGAATTAAGTTTATTACTTAGACACCCCTATGGATCCAGTGAGGAATAGGTATGTGATCACCCAGAGAGCCGGAGTCCTGATGGTAGATCATCTGGGCCATCTAGGCAGCCAGATACTCATCAGGATCTGCAGGCCATTCCCAGCTAAGTCAGCTAACAAGTTAAATAAAGCATGCACCGCTTCCTGTGACAGTTCATGATGAAGTCCCAAATGCCACCTGTGGAAATATACATGTTGTGGTGAGGATAGCCATGCCAGCTTGGGTTCTTTGTCCAGTGAAGTACTTAAAGGATAATATTAGATTTCTTCCCATTCTTGGCCAGGTATCCTATGACATGGATGGCTTTTGTGAAAGGAACCGTGATGTCCTTTTTATGGATCTGATCGAGCTTATGCAGAGCAGTGAGCTGTGAGTATGTTTTGTCTTATCCGACATGGGATATGGGTTTGATAAGATTTTCAATAGTAAAACAAATTTGTGGCATTTGAATGGTTAGCATTTTGCTCCCTTGAGCTATTGGGTCTGCATTATAATTAGATGATTTGGTTTCTCAAAATCACCTTCCTTTTTCCAATCTCAGTCTCTCCCTTTTGCCCCTAACACTTCATGCTCCCAAATCCCAAGTGCCATCTATACGTCCCTCAGGGCCCCAGGCTTCATCATTTTCCATACTGTTATCAGAGAGGAGTGACCATGCTCTATTTGGATTGGGATGACCATGTGGGAATGGAACATCATCCCAAGAATTCTCCATAGGCATTCAATTTTTAGCAAGACCCACATTGACCTGAGTTCCCCAAAGCACTCGGGAAATGGCTTTAGAACCCTGGGAGGTGCAACTAGACAAGATTGACTCAGAAATCCATTTTAACTCCCAAGACCCTGTCTAAGCTATAGAGGTAGAAGCAGGACGGGTATGTCCCTCACAAGCCAGGAGACCTCTCAGGACCAGCTCTCTGTCCCTTCCTCCCTGCCTGCCTGGGCAGTGGGTAAGGAGAGGTGATTTTCGTGCACAGGCCCATGCATGCCAGGCAAGTGCAGCATTGCACAGCCTTCCAGCTCTTAGAATTTTTAGAGCTGCCTCCAAGGAAGAGCTACCCTTGCGGTCTCTGTTTTCTTAAACGGTCAGAACATCAAGGTTAACTTCTCTAATCAGCAACAGCAAGGCTGATAACTCTCTAAGAAAGGCCTAACTACAGTGAAAGCTAAACAGAGTTTCCTTCTAAGGCCCTGGTCGGGGTGGTGCTGCTCCATATACCCCTCTCTCCCCCACTTCCCACCCTCGTCGCCCTCCTCTCCCCTGTTGCACTTCTTGCACTACCTCCACTGTGGAGACTTTGGATTTCTTTTCATTCAAAACACATAAAACATACTTGCTCTTCTCTGCGAGGGTCAGGTAAGCCACAAGTCCTGGCTTGTGGGTTTTATGGCAGTCAGGTGCAGACTTGCTTCCAGAGATTCTTTTCTTTTTTTAATTATTAAAATTCCTGCCAAGTTCAAGAGCTATTAATGCTTCCACATAAACTGCTGTCCTATAGACATAGCCTATTATATTATAAACACATTTGCTGCAGAAATCTATAATTGTGTCTGGTCAAGCTAAAAGTAGATTGCTGGGGAGACTTCCTGGAAAATTCAAGATGCCCAACAAGTCACTTAGGAGGAAGTGAGTTTCAGTTTGAGTGCCAGATTGCCAGTTTACATGGATCGCATCATTCAGTCAGCAAAAATGTATTATGCACCTACTGTGTACCAGGCTATGCTTCAGACACCAGGGGCACTAAGGTGACTGAGGCATTGTCGCTGCTGGTGAGGCAGGCATGTAAACATATGTGCTCAATTAGCACCACTAATGAAAATGTATTCAGCGGGCAAAACGTAAGTGATTTGTTACTGCTCCACTTAAAATTGCTCATAGTCAAAAGCAGTTTGTCAAGGTTTCCTGTGGGGGCAGTGGGGACAGCGTGCTGCTGGCATCTAGTGAGCAGAGGCCACTGATGCGGCTAAATACGCTGCATGGTGCAGGAGAAGCCCTTTCTCTGCCCCCAGCAAAGAATCGTCCAACCACAAATAGCAATTGCGTCCAGGTTCAGGAACCCTGCTCTAGAGCACAGCGGCATCGGCACTGAAGCCAGACATTTCATATAATTCCCTGACCTCTGGTCACTCTTGGTTGTCTTAACAAACCCACACCGACCTCCCTCTGTCGTATTCTGTCAACGTGTATACCTCAATTCCAGTGAGTGGGGACATTTGCAAGGCAGAGTTGTACATTTATTTTGCAGGCTTAGACTCTGAGATGCTTATGTCTTAGAATTCTTTCTCTTTATGTCTTTTGTCTGTTGTCCGTTTTCCCAAGTCACATCTTCGTGGCTCACACTGTGAGTCAGAGGGCTTTTCTGTAGCCAGGGTTATGTGCTTCTGGACAGCCCTCCACCCCATCCTCTAAGGAAGCAGGCTTTCAACCCCCAAGGTACTTACAGACTGCTAATCCATCCTTTCTCCTTTTCCAGACCTTTTATAAAGTCTTTATTTCCGGAAAATCTGCAAGCTGACAAGAAAGGGCGCCCAACGACTGCCGGAAGCAAAATAAAGGTTAGTTCTATTTTGGGAAGTTTGTGGATTCCTACAGGAGCTAGGGTTTTCTAGGAGTCAGGAGCTGCACCCCCAGGCCGGGATGAGGTCAGCAAGATATGAGGGGACGGTTACAGACGATGCCCAGAAGTAATATTGCTGCTTGTAAAAAGGCTCCGGGATGCAAGCTGAATTTGACTTGGCTGTACTGAAACCCCACATGGATATTAAGTGCCGCATAGCTTAATAGTCAGCAGATGATAATCAGCTACTTTCTAAGAGGAAATGACCTTAAACTGAATCTGGAAGAATTTATGCTAAACTCTCAGAGAAATTTTGTGGTTCGGAACCATGTTTTAGATCTCGATGACAGTTTTTTTAGGCCAGGCCCCAGAACTTGCCAATTATGGAACATTACTTGCCAAAAGTTCTACTTGGGCTTTGGGGGCAATTTATGCATCCTCCTCACTGTGTCGCAGGCCTTCCTTGCTGTGAATTGCAGACACTTCTGGCCACATGGCGTCTCAAGGTCAGAAGAGATTCTCACAGAGTTTGTCAGGAGCCCCCTTGGGCAGTGCTCTGTGCGGTCCGAGCCATTGCATAGTGAAATTCGTTGTCCCTAATCATGCTCTGAATTAAGAAGTTGTGATTAGGCACACTTCATCACGTAACTCTGAGAAATAATCACTAAACCATTTTTTAATACCATACCAGTTACAAGGCTGGGCGTGGTGGCTCACACCTATAATCCTATTGAGCTCAGGAGTTCAAGACCAGCCTGAGCAAGAGTGAGACTCCGTCTCTACTAAAAATAGAAAAATTAGCCGGGTGTGGTGGCATGTGTCTATAGTCCCAGCTAGCCAGGAGGCTAAGGTAGGAGGATCACTCGAGCCTGGGAGTTTGAGGTTGCTGTGAGCTAGCTATGATGATGCCACTGCACTCTACCCAGGGTGACAGAGTGAGACTCTGTCTCAAAAAAAAAAAAATATATCAGTTAAGAATATTTTTTTAAAAATCATACCAGATAAATACCTCCCAAAGGAATGGTCGAGTGATTAGGGCTCTGAAATTCGATTGCCTGTGTTAAAATCCCAGCTGTGGTTCTTACTAGCTATGTGCTTGCTAGTGTGTCACTGAAACTCTCAATGCCTCTTTTGTGTACCTGTAAGATGGAGATTTTACTACCTATCTTAAGGGGTTGCTGTGACGATTCAGTTCAATAATTCATCTGCAGCACTTAACACAGTGCCTTAAACATACTGAACACAAGGTGCAGGTGAGCTCCGATTACGTTCTTCCCTGTGAGTCCCCTCCCTGTACCGCCTTGCTCGTCTCTGCTTAATTCTTCAAGGGCACTTGGGCGTGCATGTGCCGGTCCCTGCCTGGACTGTCCTTCCCCCCCATTCGCTTGTGTACATCCTACACGTCCCTCTCACAGAGCCCTCCTAGGTAAGCCCAGCCTCACGGACACCAGGGTTGTTGTGTGTTCTGTTCCCTGCTTCTTTCCTCTCTGAGTACTCAGTTCCTTGCATAGAAAACTGCCTCCACAGCTCCTGGTAGGCTTCCTCGGGGCAGGAACACTGGCTGGAATAAAGGAAACAACCAGTGAAAGCTCAAACAATGAGAACATTCCAGTCAAGGGGAGCCTTCAGGTTTTGTAGAGAAAGTCAGATACAAGCTGGGTTTGAGCTGGAAGGTAAAGCCCTCTGAGTTCCAAGGACATCGTGTCCAAAGAGCTAGAGAAATTTAGGAGCCCCGGGACAGTCACTGGGTTAAGTTCACTGGAGCAGTGAGTGGAGGGCAGAAAACAGATGAAATTCTCATGAGGCCCCAGATATTCACGTCTGTGTGAAGTTTCTGACTCATGCCTTGACTTTGAGGTCCTGGATAAGGATTAGTTCTGGGCTGGAAAATCTAGTCATAAGACTGTCACATTCGGATCCAAGAGGCCTGGATCATCCAGGTTGTGATGACTCATTTTCAAGTGGTCTGGACTATTCCCTATAAAAAGAAGAGCAGGGATAGGGACACTTTTCTCCTTCTTCAGAGACTTTACCCCTTTCTTTCCTTCATTTTCTCGTCTAGTTGAATGCCCAGAGTGGCTGCATTTCTGAGCTGTACCCACGATGTTTAGGATAACACATCTCAGGCTATTGTAGGGAGGTCAGCCTGAAGTCAGCCAGCTTGTCAGCCAGATTGTACTGTATTTTCTCACTTCGAATCACGCCCTCTTTGCGGACTGTGTGACTTCTGTCTGCCTGACGGCTGACCTCCATGTCGGGGTGCAAGTCTCCCTGTTGTACATTCCCCTCCAAGGCACCTCTTAGAGATTCATAGCCGTGGTCCAATCTCTTATACCTTCCATATCCACAGTATTTTGCAGATATCACTAAGTATCACCTTAATGATATCCCTGAGGTGTAAGTATTTAAAAGGATTTCCTTAAAAAGCGTTCCTTAAAAGAAAAATTAAATTTAGGTTCAAAGTAGTTTTAGTACTGGGGATTTTAGTGTATTCTAATTATTTAAAAAGTTAAAACTGACCTATAGGATTTAATTAATAGAATACTGATTTGATGAGAACTCTCATTATCTTGATTATAAATAGAAGTATAATTATATTTAATAGCACTTGATTTTGAGGCTTTACTGAATTCTATATTGTTGTGGCTGGAAGGGACCAAGACAGGTTAAGCATCCCAAATCTGAAATCCAAAATGCTCCAAAAGTTGAAAACTTTGAGCGCCAACAAGATGCTCAAAGGAAATATTCATTGGAGGATGTCGGATTTTGAATTTTCAGAGTAGGAATGCTGATTCAGTAAGCATAAGGCAAATATTCCAAAAAATCCGATAAAACATCCCAAGTCCAAGATGATTCTGGTCCCAGGCATTTTGGATGAGGGATACTCAACCCGTATTGATGCTACAGAGGAACAGAATGAAGCTCAGAGTCGGCAAACTGGGCTGGCTACAGCTTTATGCGAGTGAGGCTGGGACTGTAGGGGCCTGACAGACAGAGCAGTTGCAGGCATTGTGTAGGTGATTGGATTTGTTGATCTTTTTATTTTTTTATTTTTAATTATTTGGACTGGTTGATTTTTTTTTTTTTTTTTTTTTTTAAGACAGAGTCTTGCTCTGTCACCCTGGCTGGAGTGTAGTGGTGTCATCATAGCTCACAGCAAGCTCAAACTGCTGGACTCAAGCGATCCTCCTGCCTCAGCCCCCTGGGTAGCTGGGATTACAGAAGTGTACCACCTTGCCTGGCTAATTTTTTCCATTTTTAGTAGAGACAGGGTCTTGCTCTTGCTCAGGCGGGTCTCAAACTCCTGACCTCAAGTGATCCTCTCACCTCAGCCTCCCAGAGTGCTAGGATTATAGGTATGAGCCAAAATGCCCAGCCTTGGACTGGTTGATTTTTAACATCAATTCCAACCTTTAGATTAAATTAGAGGTCTCCTAGTTCGACCCACTTAGCTTACAGATGGAGAAACTGAGGCTCAGAGAAATTTAGCGATTTGTCATAGAGCTTGGAAATAACAGAGGCAGGACCCCCCGTCAGGCCTGCTAGTAATCTGTGTTGAAGGTAGAACCTGGAACTTTCCCCTAAGCCCTGTCTTGCTGTCCTGTCTGCACATTTTAACCCCTGCTTCTATTGAACAGGTGCTGTTGAGCTTTTCTGTCCTAACTCATGGACTCTTTTTGGCTAGAATCAGGGTTAAATCCAGTTACTGCTTCACAACCACCTCGGAGGACATGTAAAGTTGACCCATAGCTATTAAAATTCAGGATAATTTTGACAGTTGAGATGTATTCCTATTCGCTGAAATTAATTATTCCACAACCTGGCAGCTTCTGTCTAATCCTAGCTCACCCAGTGAATTCCTTTTATGTCACACTAAATTATCCTATCTCTTTGTCAGGAAGGCAGGATAACATTGCGGTTAAGGAACAGACTTGGTAGCACATGGACATGGGTTCAAGCCTCACCTCTGTTGCTGGCTAATTGTGTCATCCACTGTTTTATTGAGCTAGAGAAAACTGTGGCAAGTGACGCATAAACTAAGTCCCACTCGCCTCTCTATGTTTTCTTATGCTAAGGTGAAAAGAAAGTACATTGTTAAATGCTTAAGATAGAAGAGTCTGCAAAGTTATTCTTGGAAATTAAATATTTAAAGTAAATAAAAAACTAAAATTAAAAAATTAAGAATTTGGAGACTTTAAAAAAACCTTTATTCTAAGCAGCTCTACAGTCCCTTTCCAGCTTTACCTGATGGGTTGCAAAGATCATCGGATTTGTTCCCAAGTGCAATCTATGTCATCAAAGGAGCTAAGAGGCAATTTACTGTTTCATCATAGGACACTGGTTTGATCGTGCAACCTCTGCAGCTGTCTGTCCTCAATTCGAGCATCGCAAAGAATGCTGTTTTCTGCACATCTAAACAGAGAACTTAATTCACCAACGAACTTCTTGCTTTGAATATGTCTAATAGTTTTTCCCAAGGGTTTCAAATTTCCCACACCCGTGAAAACAGCAAAGCCCTAACTGAGCGAGGGTTGTCTCTTGCAGGCGAATGCCTTCTGCTGACTTTGTAATGGTTTTCTGGCTTTGGAGATCCATTCTCGCTATTTGCTTTTGGAGGTTTTCTCTCTTCACGCTGATTTGCTTGGAAGCAGGGTTTGCATGAGTGCCACATCCGTGGACCCACAGGGTGTGCTCGGCTGTGTGGTGGGAATGCTGATGCGAGCTCTGCTCCCATTTCTTCAAACAACGTTCGAGATTCTCATGAGTTGACATCCTTCATAAGCAACTCCAGCTTTATTTAAATGGCTTTTTCAGCTTAAACCCACTTTGGGTACACAGTGCATAGGCAGTAATAGACGGTTTTATACAGAATATTCTAGCTTTCTGAAGAGGTTATCTGCCACACGATAAGTGTTCAGAGTCTACATGTTTGTAAGAGGACATGTTGAGGAAGAAGTTGAATGAAATGGCATATGAGAAGTTTATAAATCATGAGACTTTCATGATTTCCCAGGCTTTAACTATAAATTTCCATTACTTTAATAAAATGATTCTTCATTAGTTGGACTGCCAGGAAAGAGAGTGTAGGGAATTTTGATGATTTTATCTTTGCAAATAATTTGGGGGAAAAAAGTTAATGAGAACAGTGTATTTGCAAAGATCCTCAATCAGTATAAAATGAACCTAATTTGTTAATAATTCACATGCTTTCTTGTACCACATGAAGAGAATCGTATGTGAAGATTTATTGGGTTTTAGTTTTTTTTCTTGTTGTTTTATTTTATTAACTGTACTAAAAATGCCTACTTGCTTTCCAAGATTGAATTTCAGACCCATTTAAGAGTGATAAAATCATCATGAAAGTCAGCAGAGCTTGAAGAAAGTTCAGTAGACCTGACTTAAGCTTAATGAACAAATTGTCATGAACATTAATTCCTAGCTGTATATTTCTACATTAGAGTTTCACAAATCTCCTTTGAAATTTGGTCTGCTACAGGGAAAAGTTACATGTTTCTGATACTCTTCTTCCTTTCTAGAAACAAGCCAATGACCTTGTGAGCACCTTGATGAAATGCACACCCCACTACATTCGCTGCATAAAACCAAACGAAACCAAGAAGCCCAGAGACTGGGAGGAAAGCAGGTACGGTGAAGCAGCAGGTGGGGGGGCCAAAGCCGGCGTAGGTGGCCCCGCTATGTTCTTCCCTCTGCTCAAGATGAGCCATCCTAGGCCACAAGCAGGAGCGGTTTAAATTGCCCACACATGTGTCCGTCCTGTCCCGTGTCTTCCCTTTTTCAGGAAGAAGGCTATATATTTTTTCCTGTCCTCTTCTTTTCCTAAAATGTTAGCAGTGCCATTCAGCTCAGAACTCAGAATTAGCAACTTATAATGTTGATCTTGGCTAGTCTTGGGGCCCATGGAAAAAAAAACAAAACAAAACCTTCATCTCACGGAGTCATGATGGTTTTAAAATTAGTTTGAGGCTCTGTGTAGACATTCTTAGCACACTCAGCCCCTGATTGGCACCCACAGGATGTGGCCTAGAATGCTTAGCTTGGGGTTGAGAGTGAAGGGCCCAACAGCTGGTTGAAACACAGTCTGTCATTTACTGCATCTCACGAGGACACTGGGGACACGCTGGAGGCTCTGTAATTCCCCCTAAGCTCTGTGTCAGTGAGCAGAGCGACCATCTGGGAGGGCAGATGCTGAAGGAAGCGTGGAGGACAAGAATACAGTGAGCCCTTTCGTCCCTGACTTCTGGGGAAGCCTGCGTCACTGTTCCTCCTACAGCTGGCATTTAGGGACGTGGCCTGGGCAGGGTGAAAGGGGGGTGTCGAGCAGGAAAATGTTAAGGTGATGCCTAGAGGGTATAGCTTTTTTGTCCAGCTGGAGGGCGCAGACACACATTGCTAAGAGGCCTGGTCTCACTGTCCTGAGGAACATGGGCAGCGGGGCTGGGGACAGACAAACTGCAGAGAGGACTCTGGCCATCGTCACCAGATAACCACAGCCCAGGATGTCAGCCTACTAGAATCGCTACCTCTTGTCTTCTCTCCTGGAAAAAAGAAGATAGACTCTTAGGGGTCAAGTGACTAAATCAAGGTTTAACTTCAACGGCAAGACCAGGATTAAAATTCATAGCTGCTGTTTACCTCCTCTGAGAGACAAATTCAGGTCCACTTCTCATCCTGCTGGCAAGATCCTTTCTAAACCATGCAGACAGATAATACTGGATCCCTTATAGGAGGGAAAAGATAAAAGAGTGAGGAAGAACCCCAGGTCAAACATCCACTGTCTGCAGGTTCTTTCTAGTTAATGCTTCGTGGTGTGGTCTGCTCTCTCCCGTCGCGAGGCCCTGCTGCTTGGGCGCAGGAGCCTTCCGTCTCGCCGATCCGCAATCTTCCTGAGTCATGTCATCAGTAGATGCCTTTTCCTAAGGCATCTTTTCTACTGAATATCTGAAATATTTCAATTTAATTGTAATCTGGGTTTCCTCCTACAAAATTCTCCATCAGTGATATTCAGGGCCTGACGTGGAACTCACGCCTCCTAAGGTGAGCAGTCCGTCTTTGGGCGATTCTTACTGTTAGGGGCTGTACAGTCCTTCTCTAGGTCACTTTTATGCTAATCCTGGCTCTCCAATCTGCCATAAGAATGGCTCTCATTGCTTTTCCACTTGAAAGCTCTTCTGTTGGCTCAAGGCAGCCGTCCTGTTTCCCCTGCATCTTCTCTTCCACGGGCTCGTCCCCTCACTTCCCTCGGCAATTGCTCTGGGACGGACAGTGTGACCGTCCCCCTTCTTGGTCATTCTCCTGGATGTGCTTAAACTGGCCTCTGCTTTTCGGAATGTCGGTTTCTCCATTGAGGCCAAGAGCACGGCAGCATTGTCACCTCTTCCCGCCTGAAGAGAAAAAAATCCCTTTTTTCCCCTCCTACACTGGCTCCCAGACTTGAACGTGCCTCAGAATCCCCTGTGGGCTTGTTAGATCTCAGATTGCTGGGCCCCACTCCAGGGTTTCTGATTCAGTGAGTCTGAGGTGGGGCCCGAATATGTGCATTTAAAAAATCTTGCAGAAAAAAAAAAACAAAAAAAAACCTTGCAGGTGATGCCGGTGATGACAGCCCAGGCGTTGCACCTTGAGAGCCACTGATCTAGAGCAAAGGGCTGGACCGGGATTTGGAAGAACCGTCCCCTGTGCTAGCCCTTCAATAAGTAGCTAGAACAAGACACTTTATCTCCTTGGCCCTCAGTCTCTTCCTCTTTACACTGAGAGTGTCAGTCTAGAATAGGGTCTCCTTCCGCGTGGCAGAATGGAGGCTTCCAGACCTTCTCCCCCATGGCTGTCAGTCTGCCTCTGTCTCTGTCACTTTTGTACTCCCCCTCACACATACCCACCCGTGCACACCCCAGCCATGCACGTGTGCACAAGTTCACAAACAGTGCAAAAGTGGTGTCACAGGCAACCTCAGCAATAAATCTTGGAAGCAGAGGTATTGCAAAGGGGTGTCTTAGCCCACCCTGCCCCATTTCAAACTCTTCCCCCTCCCCTTCCCCAGCCCTTCCCAGCAAATAATCTTAAATGAAGACACCCTGCTTGCCCTACAAATGCAGTACCTCCCCAGCACGTCCTCCTCTACCCCAAGTCGGTTGCTCCGCTCAAAGCTCCTCTAATACAGAAATTTGCCAGTAGCCGAATTCTGCTTGGAAGTTCCCCAACCCCGATGCTACCTTCTCGTAAAATCCAAACTGATTCATTGGAATATCAGAAAGTGGAGAAATTTAAAATAGTGGTACATTTTATGTGGTAAGTCCTCACAGGAAGATAGGGTTTCCTTTTTTTGTTTTTTTAATGACTTTTCTTATTTGAATTGCAGCAAAGAACTTATGACATGCATTCGGGTAAACTGGTTTGAAAAAGTTCAAGGTGTTAGCCGGTCAAGTGTCGATTTTTCTTTCCAGTAGGATCGCTTTCTGGGATTCCACCCTTGATCTTGGTTCAGGTTTATTGTGCGACAGATGGTTTCACTCCATCGTGAGCGTGGAGCGTTGGGGTCCGTGGAAGGGCAGCGTGCTTCGCTGGCAGGGATTACACGCTCCATTGAAGTTCTTGGTGGAGAGGGTTACTCATTCCACAAGTGTAAAGGGTGTGGGTTTTTTTCTTTTCCTGTTGCAAATGTGTTTTTGTTTGGTTGCTGGCAAAGTTGCTTGCCCTGGATTCTGAGTTGCTGCCCTCACAGAGTTCTCGAGCCTTGACCTACTTGAGTTAATGGCCGAGGACAGACTTGGAGAGGGCTCCTCCCGAGAGGTGGAGTTGGCACAGCTGAGGGAACAACTGGGCATTGTGTGGCCAATGGCTACTGAGGAGGGGACGGTGCTCCAGGAAAAAGCAAAAACCAACCTGGGTCCCTTTGACGACATGAAATTTTAAATATTTTTAACAGGATTTGCTAGACTGATTGTTATAAGGAATGAAACAGTGTTTTAACATGAGGAATATTCTTCCCTATGTGATTCATGGGAAAGGAACTTTTCTGATTGAATTAGTGGGTGATGCATTCCCTACCTCAAAAGCTTGGAGTGAAGCCAGTGTTTATGAAAAGTACTTTAAAATAAGCAAATACCTGAAATGGGCAACCTCATGTGTATTTTTCTTACTAGAGAAAAGGCCAGTGATGGGTTTTAGATTTGGAGGAAAATTAACTATTTTCCTGAATGATACTCTCTCTCTCTCTCTCTCTCTCTCTCTGGCTTTTCCTGGCAAATGTGGATATTTCTCTCATATAAAGGGTTTTTAAGAGGTAATTATCTTGAAGGTTGAAGGAATCACCATTTCTGGATGTTGGCTCTAGTAAGACCCATCAAACTGGAGACTTTCAAACAGCCCTCACTGTGTGACCTCACCCCTCCCATCACAGTCAAGCCTGCACCCCTCTTCGAGCTTCCTTTGTCACCCTGCCACCCTGCTACCCTGGCCTTTCCCATCCTTGTGCCTTTGCTTTCGTGGGGCCCTCTGCTTCTCCTCCATTGCACCTACTGGATTCAACTCATCCTTCCAGGCCCAGGCACATAGCACTGCTTCTGAGAATCCTCCTGCTGTGAAAATCCATTTTCTTTACTATTCCCCTGCCTTGGTTTACTTATTGTAACTGGGAATATATTAGAATAATAACATGTTTATATCACTCATGCCGGGAACTAAGTGCTTTATTTAGAAGGTACCCACCTAGAAATTTAGAATTCATGTCACCATCCCCATTTTATAGGAAAGGAAACTGAGGCACAGGGAAATTGCATAATGGCAGAGCCAGGGGTATGCCATGCACCTGGCACTGGAACCCTTGTGTTGTCTGCGTGGGCTCCAGGAGGAATTGTAGCACTGTCCTTTTTTGGTTTCCCCAGCACCTTGCGTAGAGACCATGTATGACTGGCACGTAGACATCAGCAAGTATGAGGCTTAGTTGGAAATGATGGTTTTCAGGAGAGCCTTGCTGGGCAGACAGCTGTCGAGACCCTGGACGAAACTGTAACGTGGATGCTACTAATTGCCTTTCAGCACAGCAGATCAGGAAAAGCCCATTCTTTGGAACCCATCATTAGCGCAGATAACCCCAAACATACCGAATGGGGAGCATGAGGGGCTTCCTTCCTACTGCAGAACAATTCTGACATCTCGTCTTCAAGTGAGAGAGAGAGTTTACTTTTTATTTCTAATTTTCCACAACTATCATGTCTCTAAGTGTCTTTGTTCAGCCTGCCGGTACAGTACCCAGCCCAGGCCCTGTTTATCTCCCCAGAGTGGACGATCAGAGTCGAGTGTCCAGAATCTGTCTCTCAGCGTCCGGGACCCTGTGCTTCTCAGCAAGGGGTGGGTCTTCACAGAGCACGTTTCCCTGCTCTGCCCCAGCCCTGCCAGACCTACCAAACCAGTGTCTCTAAGGTGTGGGGCAGGGGCCTTTTTTCCTGATATGAAAATCTTTATGTGCGAGAACATCAATCTAATAGTTCTCTGTAACCATTCTCCAAAATACTTCACTAGATGTTTACTATTATTCAAAAACCAACTAAAACTATCGTGGAGATATATTTTTAGACCATTTTTAGCATAGGCATTTAAAATTAATAGTTTTCTACACCCTTTCTTAACTTGTATTAGAAAAGCCTAGAAGTGTGGTCCCATTAAGTCTAGAATCAATATTAAATTGAAGTTCAATAACAAAAGCAGCTCTAGTATCATTTAAGTCAAAAGTTAAAACTTCTTTCCTTTAGCCTTTTGAAAAACCAATATTTTCGTTCATAATCTGGGTGATAGGTATATGGGTTTTTGTTTTGCTGTTACGCTTTGAAAGAGATATGTGATGCCCTGTTGTGTAATTGCTGTGTTTCAATAAAATATTTTTAAATTAGTATTATATAATCTGAGAGGTTAGCTCACTGTGCGAACATTAGAAATTGTAGTCTTTTTCACATGTTTCCCTGCAGCCTGGAATGGAGGGTTCGGGAGGGGAGGAATTGTTGGTAAGAATTTTAGGCAAAAGGATTACCCAGTAATGTCCGGGCCCCATTCTCTCCTTTGCAGGGTAAAGCATCAAGTAGAGTATCTGGGTCTGAAGGAAAACATTCGCGTGAGAAGAGCTGGCTATGCCTATCGGCGTGTCTTCCAAAAATTCCTGCAGAGGTAATGACATGGTGATTCTGGACCTTTTTTTATTAAACAGATTTATTGAGCTATAATCCACACACTATGCAATTCACCCCCTTCAAGTCTACAATTCAGTGGCTTTTCACATATTCGCAGAGTTGTGTGTCCATCGCAATTAATTTTAGAACATTTTCTTACTCTGAAATAAGCCTTGGTCCTCTTTGCTGTCAGCCCCCAATTCTCCCCAGCCCCCTGCAGTCACTAATCCACTTTCCGTCTGTATAGATTTGCCTGTGCTGGGCTTTTCATGCAAATAGAGTCGTATGTGTGTCCTTTGTGACTGGCTTTTCACTGAACGTAAGATTCACTCATGTTGTTACGTGTCTGCTCTGCGTCCCTACTTGTCGCACAATACTATTCCACGGTGTGCATATACCACACTTTACTTGTTCATTCACCCGTTGATAGGCATCAGTTGTTTCCACTCTTTGGATGTTGGGAATAGTGCTGCTCTGAAAATTTGTGTACAAGTTTTGTGTGTTCATATGGTTTCATTTCTTGCGGGTATATACCTAAAAATGGAATTGCTGGATCATGTGGTAACTCTATGTTTAACCTTTTTGAGGAGCTGCCAGATGGTTTTCTGAAGTGGCTGCTCCATCTTCCATTCCCATCAGCAGCATCTGAGGGTTCTACTTTATCCAAATCCTTGCCAACATAAGCTATTGTCTAACCGTCCTAGTGGATGTGAAGCAGTGTCTCATTGTGATTTTGATCTGCATTTCCCAGATGGCAGCTGATATTGAGCATCTGATATTAGCCATTTGTATTTCCTCTTTGGAGAAATGTCTGCTCAGGTCCTTTGCCCATTTTTTTATTGGACATTTTATCTTTTCGTTATTGAGTTGTAGTAGAATTCACTTTGCTATGATTTATTGTGTAATAAATCAGTAGCCACAAGTGTTCAGTAGGCTGTCTGTTTAGTGCAACATGTAAGTTCAAGAATTTATGATAACTGTGACACAGGAAGGGCTGAGGTTAAACTTGACTGAGTAAATTAACAATATGAAGACAATTTCAGAAAAATATTTGACCCACTTAAGAAAATAAGCTTAAAATATTTAACCTCAGAATTTTTTATACAACCCATGTATAAATTTAAACTGATTTTTATATTTCCTGTAAAATGTATTTGGCAGGACCTATACTTAAATTGTTCTCATTTTGTGTTGTTTTTGAAAAGGATAAAATTTAGTGTCCTTAAAATATTACATCACTCTAACTTCTCTAATGATTCCATGGAGTTCCACTGTATTTTCTAGTTAATTTCCTTTTAAGAAGAGGAAAGCTGAAAAATTAAAAAGAAGAAGAAAAAGAAGGAGGAAGCTAAATTTAGCATTTTAATCAGAAAACAATTATGTCTTCCTGGTGTGTGACATCCTGGCAGGATGTAAGGATTTTTTTTAATTCAAATTTTCTGAAACAAAGAACTAGCAAAGTGAGGAGGTTAATTACTGTCTTTGAAATCTAGTGCATTTTTTTAGATACTGGGGTCTCACTCAGTCTGTTGCCCAGGCTGGAATACAGTGGCGTGATCCTAGCTCACTGCAGCCTTCAACTCCTGCACTCAAGTGATCCTCCCACTTCAGCCTCCCCAGTACAGGTGTGAGCCACTGTGCCCAGCTGAAATTCAAAACTTGTAATAAGAGTTTTTCCTTTAGGGCTGCTGTTTCTTGTGCCATGAGGTTAGGACAGCTGACCCACCATTTACAGGTTTTTAAAAAGGGCCAATCATTCCATACAATAAAGCCTCGTTAACTCAGTCCCCACCCATTCAAGTTTCCCAGTACTTTTGCAGGTGAGTTAGACTAGGAATCAAATTCACCCTCATTCTTCTCTGAATCAAAGGGGCCAATACAACTTTAGTGTAAGCAAGACTATATGAAAGAAGTATTTAGGAAGTTGACAAAATGAATTTGTAGAGCTTTTGCATCACTATAGCATCATCCATTTGCGGACAAACTGAGATGTTAGTTATAAGATTTTGATCTTCCTTAAACAGATCGGTGTAACACTAGCTTAGAACAGGGTTTCTCACACTCAGCTATTGATATTACAGGCTGGATGACCCTTTGCTGTGAGGGGCTGTCCTGTGTGTTGTAGGGTACTTAGCAGCCTTCTTGGCCTCCACCCACTAAATGCCAGCAGTGCGCCCTCCCCCCCAAGTTGTGACAACCAACAGTATATCCAGACATTGCCTAATGTTCCCTGGGAGGCACAGTCAGCTGAGAAGCACTGGCTTAAAGTTTTTTTTTTGCAAAACTGACTTTTTTTGGAGAGGGGAGAAATATCCTTTTTTAATTAAGAGGAAAAAAGTCAAATATAAAAAATAGTGAATGAAAAAGTATTTCCTCTATATTTCTCTAATTTAGTAAGGCTTGCCCTCAACAGTTCCAAAGCATTTGTAATTTTATCCTCCTTCACTATCTTTCATGTACTTAAAGTCTCTCTATTTAATATTCGCAAATTCTCTCTGATAGGCATTACTATTAAAAACTGTGGCTGAGTGTGGTGGCACACACCTGTATAGTCCTAGCATTTTGGGCGGTTTAGGCCAGGAGTTTGATACCGGCCTGGTCAACATAGTAAGAGCCTGTGTCTACAAAAAATAAGAAAAACTAGCAGGAATGGTGGTGGCACACCTGTAGTCCCAGCCACTGGGGAGGCTGAGGCAAGAGGATCACTTGAACCCAGGAGTTCAAGGTTATAGTGAGCTGTGATCATACCACTGCACTCCAGCCTGGGTAAGAGTGAGACCCTGTCTCCAAAAAAAGAAAAAGAAAATAAGAATTGATCAGACCTTTTTAAATTTAATCTTTTTTTTTTTTTTTTTTTTTTTAAGAAACTAATTCTGAAAGACCTCCTTCCTTCCTACACTATTTAAAAAACCAACCAGACTTGCATCTGCAATGCTGTGAGTTGTGCAGTCCTGGGAGAGCAGGAAGGTCATGCACTCCTTTTAGGGTCTAAGGGACCCCGAGCAGGCTGTGATGCTTGTTTGCAGCAGCTCCTTCAAGGAGCTGTGAAATGACCTTGTTGATTATTCAGATCTTTCCAAGTGCCATGCCAGCTCACAGTACTTCATGCTGTGTTTCACACTGAGTAGACAGTTAGTGAAATCTGTTATGCCCCTTATGCCCCTTTCATTGAAGTGATTCTGTCCTTGAGTGCCTCCCTTCTTAGCTCTCCCACTGTGGACTTTTCCTTTCAGAAAAGACAAATAGCCTTATCGTATAAAAAAGTGGGCTTTTTTTATTGTCATATATCTCTTGGTTTGAGAATACTGGGAGGAGACTCAAAATAAAGTTTGGAAGGAAATTTATTTTTCAATAGAAAGTACATTTTCAGTCCCCCACACTGTATTTCAAACTGTTATTGAAGCAGTCCACTCAAAAGTGGCTTGAAGTCCAGATATGTCCATCAGTAGGGAATATTTCTCCAGAGACAACACCATTTTCCATAAGGTTTTTGAGTCTGGGATCCTGGTTGGGCAGAATTCATCCAGAGTCTGCCGCTGACTATCTCATCCTGTATTGCCCTGTAAGTAATTGAACCATCTCATTCATACCTCTAGTCTCTCCAAGGCTGAGAGGAAAGACTTTGTTTATAAATTTTCTTTCTAGGTGTCCACCCAGAGGCTGCCAAGTGGGAAAGAGAAAGTAAAAGCCTGAAAGGAAAGGATATATTAATACCCAGCACAACTATCCACATATGCATGTATTATACACCCTCCCTAGAAAGGAAGCTCACAGGCCTAAACAGAGCAATGACTCAGACACTCCTAGAGCACAGTGGTGGCTTAGAAAATAGTTTATGTGTTTAGTGTGTGTTCATTTCCTCTCTGGAAAATCCTTTATATTTATCAAAACCATCCCTCTTGACTATTTATTAGAGGGCAAAAATCAAAAAGATGCCTTAATTCCTCCACCGCTGGGCCATGTGCTCTCGAAGTAAATCCTGCACTACTTTAAGCAGTAGTAGGAAGAACCGTTTTTCACCATCTTCCCACTACAACTTTCATGCCTTCAAAAAGTGTTAAAAAACTGTTAGAAATGGCAGCCACGTTGAATCTTGGAAACTATCTTTCAATTCTCCAGAAAACACCTCTCTGGGCTAGGCAATGTGTGTTTCTTACTGTAGTTGGGAGAAATAAACCCAAGTATGGATTCTGATCCTCAGGAAGAAAAGTGGGGTGGAAACATAAGAGATTTGCAAAGTTTATCTTGTGGCACAATTCGAACTTCCTCACAAGCATTCTCTTCCTATGACCTTGACTCAGCCTCCCAGAATGTGGGTGTGGCGAAGGGGTGCCTTGCCAGGAAAGGCATTTCACACCACAGCCGAGAGAGAAGAGAGAACAGGAAGCCCAGGGAAGTGGAGTGGGTAGAGTGTCCCACTGGCTGCCAGGGTCTTTATGTGCTTGGAGGTCAGAAACATACTTAACCCCATGTGACAGCAGCTGCGAGTCACTGGGGTCTGAGCTGCATTTCCTCGGAGAAGGAAATATTGGATCAGCAATCAAGAGATAAACAAGGAACCTACGAGTCTAAGGGCAGGGAAGAGAATTCCAGGCAGAAGAGAACAGCCAGCACATAGGCTTTGAGAGGAAATATTGGCATATTTGAGTTTTAAACTGAAAATACCTGATGAAAGGAGTATTAGCTATTGTCACTGCCTCCAAAGTTATCACGGGCACCAATTAGGCAGGGGCACCGTTGCCTTGTGCAACCTGTTCCCGCCGGGATATTCTAGAGAAAGATAGAGTGAATGGGTTGGACTTACTGGGAGAGCATTGAGCTGGAATTGTGCCCCAGCCTCTCCAGTGGGATCCCAAAGGGTGGGGTGAGGATGCATCAGGCTTCGTGGGAGCAAAGGAAGCACCCGGCAATGCCCGTGTGTTCCCTCACTGCTGCAGGCCCTGGCAGGATAAGGGAGAGAAAGTCTGCAAAGTTCCTTACTATAAAAAAAAAAAATCAAATGAGAGAAATGCAGCATGATTTTTATAGGGAAAAAATGTGAATTACAATAGAGACCTATCTGCGGGTGCACAATAAAGGTATTTGGGTTGATAATTTTGGTTAGATCAAGCCAGGCAAAATTGCACTTTTAGAAACCTGTCACCTTGAAGATCTAGTCTTTCTTTCTCACTCCTACCCTCCATGAACTTTTCTCCCTTGTCCAGTTAGAGGACCAGTACCTTCCTATGTGTTCACCAACTCCCCCAATCACATCTAGAAAGGCTCTGCTGTCAGTCATTTACAAGTGACTTAATTTGTTTAATTAACTTCATTTATACCACATGTGAAATTTATTCATGCTAACATGTGGCTTCAGGTAGGCATTTTTATTTTTAAGCTTTTTATCTCTAATTAGGATTTACTTCTCCAGGAAATTTATGATGTTACTAGGCAAGATTTGTGGATTTGGGGGGTGTCGGGGAGCACGGAGGGCTCCTAGAATCACCTGAGTCCCAGCCAGCTGGCCGGGTGGGAGTCCTGTATCCTGAAGGCAGGGCCACTCAAGGTTGCCTTCTCCCTGGGCCGCCATAAACCAGTCTAATCCTGATAGTAGTTCTGGAAACAAAGTAGGGTCCTGGCTTCTCTCAAGGCCTGGGCCCCTATTCCCTGTGCCCTAGCTGCGCGGGCACACGGGCCACGCCCTCCAACTCACACCCACACACTCCTTCTCTGATGTTTCTTCCCTATTTGACAACTGCAATGTACTTCTGTCTCCTCCATTATATCGGCCTCTGACTTAATAATGTTTCTAACATAGGCATGTGCAATAGACTATATAATCTTTAAAGGAATTATTTATTAATACATATAAGTCAGTTCATAGCTTATGAAACAGTGCCATGATTACAGAGACAGATAGGGGTTCAAATCCCAGCTCTGACACTTACTAGCTACACAGCCTTGGGCAAATCTCTATTTGCCTCTGCTTCCTACTCTGAAAACTGGAAAGCTAACCTGATCGAGTCGTCGTAAGAGTAAAATGGGATCCTATATATCTAAAGCAGCAATCGTAGCACCAGCTGCAGAGAGCACTCCACAAATGTTGGCCATGAATATTAGTTATTGCAGCTGTGTGCCTGGCATCGTTTAAGTGCTGAATGTACAGTATGAACCATGCGGATGTGGCGTCCACTCTCTTGGAGCTCTTGTCCTCGTGGGGGAGGCATAAATTAACTAAACACAAACATGAATATAGTTACAAATTGTGGTACATGCTCTGAAGGAAAAATATTACTTGCTATAAGAGAAGATAACAGGGGAGCAGTGTTTGATTGGGTGGTCCAAGAAGGTCCATCTGGAAGTGTCACTGAAGGTGAATCACCACTGAGGAGAAGCCAGCCAAGCGAAGAGATCGGAGAACAGCACACCAGGTAGAGGGAACAGTGTGAGCAAAGGCTCTGAGGAGGGAAGGAGGTTAGTGTGCATGGAGAAGAGGCCATCCCCTAAAGAGCACAGCAAGCCAGGGGAGAGCAGAAGAGATGAGGTAGGAGAACCACCAGGGAGCAGACCACAAGGGCCATGTGACTCAAGATGCACAGAATTTCAAAGATGAAAGTAGATGCATAGTCGTAATAACAGCTGCTTATAGGAAGCTTTGTGAAACTCTGCATTCATTGTTAAATGCTCCAAAGAAATCAGGGGAGAGTATGATTGAGAAAAGACCATCGGATTTTGCCTGAAGAGCGTCACTGGTGACCTTCCGCAATGCTATTTTTAGATGATGCTAGGAAGGGAAAACAGATTTTCACCAGGGCATTAACATGGAAATGGCACGAAAGGGAGGGAGCGGGAGGCCCCTCCGGGTGGGCATCGTGGACTTGGAGGATTGTTCCAGTCCTCGAGGTCCACGCCTAAGCCTTTGAACAGTGTAAAGGGACAGGCAGCACCCCAGCAAGAGCCCAGCAGGACCCCAGCAGAAAGTCCAGGGGGTGCACAGAGGAAGTAAAAAGCATTGGAAAACAGCTGGAGGGGCGGGGAGAGATGGGGAGGGGAATAAACCAACCTAATGGGTACCGTGAGCACTATTTGGGTGACGGGCACACCTATAGCCAGGACTCAAGCATTCAGAAACGATCCATGTAACCTAAAACACTTGTACCCCTTAATATTTTGAGATAAAAAGAAAACATATATATACCTGTACCAAAAAAAAAGAAAGCCCAGTTGGTCCATCTGAGTCTGACCTTCCTCTCCCCTGTGTGCTCACAGGTATGCCATCCTGACCAAGGCCACCTGGCCCTCGTGGCAAGGCGACGAGAAGCAAGGCGTCCTGCACCTGCTGCAGTCCGTCAACATGGACAGCGACCAGTTCCAGCTGGGCAGGAGCAAAGTGTTCATCAAAGCCCCCGAATCTGTGAGTGCTCGGCAGGCTTCTCCCCTCTGTCCCCTCCCTGCCGTGCCCCACCTCCCAGCTGGCTTCTTTTCTCATCCTTTGCTTCTTGCCTTCAATGTCGTCTCCTCGACGAAGCCTTCCCTTGCCTCCCAGTCCAAATAGGACTGCCCCACACCCCTGTTCCTCGTAGCCCCACGACCCTGTGCCCTCGTAGCCTGTCACCACCCGCTCTCCCTTTCCTGCAGGTGTGAAACAGGTCATCACAGGGTGGTTTCTTTTCTCACTTGCTGTCTCTCTCCCTCTTCCACATGGGGGTCTTTCTGAGGGCTGGAACTCTCTGTTTTGTCTGCCTTTATATACCCAGAGCCTGGTACAGAGAGTGCTCAACATTTATTTAGAGTGTCTAAGCTAAAAAGGGACTCCTTTGTCACACAGAGGAGGCTTGGGTAAATCTATATCCTCATCTAGGTGACACTAAACCTGTTACGCACAGCTCAGGTCTCCTCCTTGAAGAGGGAGCAGAGTCCCCGGGTGGGAATTCCCAGGATCGTACCTTGAAGACCACGAGGGCGCCTGGAAAGGACTCTGAGGGTGAGAGTAGGAGGGAGGAGAAGTCTCTGGGCTTATAGAACACAGTAAGGCATTCACGAGCGGGTTTTACAATTCACAGACTTCTTAGACCTCCACAGATTAGTTCGGAGAAACTTCCTTATCTCTGCTGGCGAGGGCGTGGTCATGGTGAGTGGAGCGAGTGCCTGTAGAAAGTTGTGCATTTGAGCAAGAATTCAGCTAAGCCCTCCTGCTCCTCTGCCCAGGTAACCCCAGGGCTGTGGGATAAAGATGTTACTTTTTAAGCTGGAGAAATTGCTGGAGCTGAGGTTCAGCACCGTCATTTCGTGAGGTTCCCGTAACCATCACAGGGTTCCATTTCAGGAGTCAGTGGTGAACTCTGCAAAATTAGTCACCAGACCAAGGGGAAATTATATGGGAACTCACAGCGTCAATAAAATTGGAAACACTTGACTTCGGGCAAACCTGGTTTCCAAGTTAGTTTCTTGTCCTCTAAGACCGGCCCACAGTGACTGCCCTCTGCCTCGTAGGATCAGCCTGGGACTGCAGATAGTGGCTGTCGCTGAATGGCTTTGTGAACCATAACGATTGTTAAATAAATAAGCAGCACACATAGAACCCATTTATGAAAAGTTTGTGGTAGCGTTTTTCCACTGTGAGTTATTTGTAGCTTCACAGGAATTTCATTTCCAAATATAAAATGAAAATGTTGTGTCATTCGCCATTAAGCAACCCACAGAACAGTTCCTGTTCTTTCTAAAACGGGATGGAGTGATTTATCACTACAGTGCAGAACCCCCTCGGTTGTTTTATACCCGCTTTTACTTTTCGACTTGCTAAGTTTTCATATATAATCAAAACAGCCTCAATAATTTTAATACTTTTTTTTCTGATTCAGTTGAGCTTTGGGGGGTTATATCTAAAACCAAGATTTATTTTTGGTTTTTCTTTTCCTTGCCTTCCTCTCAGTTGCTTTATTACCATCATCTGACTCTGTTTCCCCCCATCTTTCTACACACGTACACACGTGCACACGTGAACAGGTGAACACATGCAAACACATACATGCACACACACGCACACCATCACCTCCATGCTCTCCCCTGCCCCCCAACCTCATCCATCCACATCGAGCCCTGATATACAAATACCTTTACAAAAGTTGATTTTTAAAATCTACCTTGTGATTTTGCCTTAACTTTTATAGTAAATATGTTGAGTATACGAAATCACCTATTTGCTTTAAGAACCCACATCAGACATCGCACACCAAGGGGTTTATTTTGTTTTGTGTTATATGTGTCCATGTTTTTTGGCTTTTCGTTCTTTTCTCTTGAACCTCCCTGATTTCTAACCCTCTGGGCTTTTGGAAAGACATCTAAAGCCCAACAAATCTTTGGAATTATCCATAGGAAGCTGGGAACTGTTTGCCTCTTCGTCCTTTCTCTGAGTCACGGTATATTTTCTGTGACACTCCCAAAATAGTTCTGGGAAAGAAGAAGGAAACAAGACTTACTCAGAAGCCCAACACACAAGATAAGAAACATCAATGAACATTCTTACAACAGGAGACCACAGGGCTCAGATTTGATTTTATTTATTCGTTTTTAGAGAGGGTCTCGCTCTGTCATCCAGGCTGGAGTGCAATGGTGCGATCACAGCTCACAGCAGCCTCAAACTCTAGGGCTCTAGCAATCCTCCCTACTCAGCCTCCCGAGTAGCTGGGACTACAGGCATGCACCACCACACCTGGCTAATTTATCGTTTTATTTTCCTGTAGAGACAGGGTCTCGCTATGTTGCCCAGGCTGGTCTCAAACTCCTGGCCTCAGGTGATCCTCCCACGTCAGCCTCCCAAAGTGCTGGGATTACAGGCACGAGCCATCCTGCCTGGCTCAGATTTTAAACATTCTGTCCAGTTGCTAAACCTTGTATTCCATTTTGGGGTTAGAGATCTGCTCCTTATGCCTATTGCATATGGCACCAAAGGCTGGGGAATTAAGGGGCCCCTCCCTTGGTATTTGGAGTTTGAGGTGTTGTTTCTGCACAGCTGGGGCTGTGAGGAGGAGGAGAGTTGGGTGGCAGGAGGGGCCAGGTCTGGCTCCTAAGCATACACTCCGACAAACAGAGACAATAAATCAAGCCCAGCTGTCTTCAAACCACATTTGCTCGTTTACTTCTGCAACATTTTTGCAGTGACTATTCATCATCTTTACTTTGGGTTTTTATTGGTCCATTTTATTTTTTTTCCTAGAGAGTCATGTAAACCACTTCCAAGGTGGATGGGAAAGTTTCTTACCATTTTACAAGTTGATCAAATGCAGATTACAGGAAAGATTTGTGTGTCAAAACGAGGAGGAGCCTGGCCGAGCCTGAAAGACCTGGGTTCACTTCCAGGGCACCCAGGCTTAGCGCCAGTATTCTCATCTGTAAAATGGAGATAACAGACGTATGTGGCTCGTGTCGTTGTTGAGGTGTTGCATGAAATAGTGTATGGACATCATCTGGAATGGCCGCTGACCCGCAGCGGGCACTCAGTACGCTGCAGCTACCCGCCGTCGTCCTCATTATTCCAAAGCCTGGCTGTGTGAGGTGCAGCAATCAGCATTCACGGTTAAAATTGCCTCCCCACCCTTCGCAGTGAATTGAGTCCCTCACTAGCGCATCTCAAGTCCCGCTGCAGTCGCTGCGGTTGTTACCCTGTGCTCTGGGACTCCTTGGAGAATCCCACGAGGCAGGAAGTCTATCCTTCCGTGGAACTGAAAGTAGGACAGCCCTCTTTCCACAGCAGAACAAGCTCTGCTTCTGCAGAAGCTGGAAAATTCCACGAAGAGGCTGCATGCTGCAGGGCCACCCCTTCACCACGGCAGCAGCCTCCCCGGCTCCTTGACCCAGCCACCTACTGTCCTCTTTGCAGCAAGGGGTGGGAACTAAGTGGACAAATGCTGAATCACTCGTTTGATTCTCACAGAGACTGTGAGCAAGGCAGGGCAGAGACCACGATTAAGGCCCAACTCAATACACTCAGATCCAGCTATTTCCCATTGGTTTTCATTAAAAGAAAAAATGTACAGATGCAAATTATGTAGTGATAATAAACAGCATGCCATAGGGATCCTTCTGCCTATGTGTTCATGAACCTGAGAAGCTGCTTCTCTGTGTGTCCTTGACTAAACTGAGCAGCCTTAAAAGAACAACAGAAAAAGCGATGTTCGGGTTGCGTGGATTGGCTCACGCTTGTCTTCTCCACATGCACAGCTATTTCTTCTAGAAGAGATGAGAGAGAGGAAGTATGATGGGTACGCTCGAGTGATACAGAAATCATGGAGGAAATTCGTGGCCCGGAAGAAATACGTGCAAATGAGAGAAGAAGGTATTTAAGTAATTTTGATTCATTCGTTTAGCAAATCTCTAGAGTAAGTTTGAGCTTAAATGAAGTCACGAGTTCCATTTTATTTTGCATAAAATGTCATATGCTAAAAGTCTTGCATCATTTAGAGTTTCTTAATGTGTTTCCGCACTAAGTATTTTCCTCCTTTTTTTGGGTGACTGATCCTTCTTCCATCGCTACCTTCTTGGGAATAATAGCCTCAGACCTCTTGTTGAACAAGAAGGAGAGAAGGAGAAACAGCATTAACAGGAACTTCATTGGGGATTACATTGGGATGGAGGAGCACCCGGAACTCCAGCAGTTTGTGGGCAAGAGGGAGAAGATCGACTTTGCAGACACGGTCATCAAGTACGACAGGAGGTTCAAGGTACACGCTGACTGCTGGCCTCTGAGAGTCAACACATAGATTCCTTAGTTTTATTTTTTATTTATTGGAGACAGGGTCTTGCTCTGTTGCCCAGTCTGGAGTTTAGTGGCAGCCATCATCATAGCTCACTGCAACCTCCAGCTCCTGGGCTCAAGTTTGCCTCCTGCCTCAGCCTCCCTAGTAGCTGGGGCTATGGATACAGGCCACCACGCCTGGCTAATTTTTCTATTTTTTGTAAAGACAAGGTCTCAGTCTTGCTAAGGCTGGTCTCAAACTCCTGGCCTCAAGCAATCCTCCTGCCTCAGCCTCCCGGAGTGCTAGGATTATAGGCGTGAGCCACCGCGCCTGGCCCTTGTTTTTTTTAAAAAAAAAAAAACTTGTAATTTGGCTTTTGTTGTTATCAAAGCAGAACATGTTCATTGTCAAAAAATTTAGAAAATACAGATAAGCCAAAAGAAAAATAGCCACTTATGCCCAGAAACAATCATTGTTAACATTCTGTGTATATCCTTCAGAACTTTTTTATATGGACATATATTTACATATTTAGTTTTATAAAAAGTAAGATATATATTACATGCCATTTTATGTACTGAATTTTATTTTTTTAAAATAATGCTAAGGAGAACTTTACATATTAATAGATGTATCGATATAAATTTTGTATAGCTGCATAGTATTGCATTCAACACATGCTTTTTTTAAACCAATTTCTCATTAATCAATTCTTAATGAGTTTCTATTTTTCTTCATTTTTCTATCATAACTGCAGTGAGCATCTTTTCACATATCTTTATGCATTTGTCTCCTGATAGTGTCAGAATAAATTGATGGAAGTGGATTGTTGAGTCAAAGGATTCAGAATATCAAGTAAAATTGCCAAGTATTCTCACCCATTTGCCCTAAGCGAATGACTATGTGTCATATTGCCGCCACTGGAAGAACAGCTGATTTTTTTTTTTTATCTCCTCCCTTAGACACTTGCTTTTGTCTGATATAATCTTGACCCTAATAGGGAAAGTTGAAACCTCAGAAGCTCATGGAACCATTAAGAGCTTTTTTTGTTTTGCTTTGGTCAGGAAAAAAAATTAATGAAATAAGTAACAGTAATTTACCAAGAAGGGTGATGTTGTTTTGCTTAAACCAAAGCACTCCTTGCAACCTGAATATAGCACCAACTGCTATGGTGGCAGTTTTGAATGCAAACATGGGTGCTTAGGTCTCACAGCAGTGCTTGGTTATAGTGTGGTTGTCCATACATTCCAAAGTACGTTTATATTAGATTATTAAGAAGTGTCATTAAAATAAAAATATATCAATTTTTATTTCGATATATATAATTGATATATTTTTATTTTAAATTCCATGGACTCCCATGAAAACATATGCTGACACATAAGGGACCCCTGTTTGAGAAATGTGGTCCAACGGATCACTGATAAGGTCACCCTATGTGTTGGTGACTATCCCTTTGTTATCCTGACCCCTCAGGTGGATCCATATGAGTTTGCCGTTTTGTAAGTCAAAAAAGAGTCAAGCATCAGCATTTTCATATATGTCCACCTAACGATCAGTAACAGCGCCCTCTTTCGCTCTCACGGGGCCTGGTGAGATGATACGTGGAATGGTAGTGAAGGTCTGCGGCTTCCGTGTGTCCTGGTAACAGTGGCCCTTGAGTGGACACTTGTCCCTTTGACCAGGTCTGTCCACCTTCTTAAAGCTCCTCTCCTTGCAGGGTGTAAAGCGAGACCTGCTTCTTACCCCCAAGTGCCTGTACTTAATCGGACGGGAAAAGGTCAAACAGGGCCCCGACAAAGGCCTTGTGAAAGAAGTCCTGAAGCGGAGAATCGAGATGGAGCGGATCTTGTCCGTGTCCCTCAGGTGAGTGGCAAAGGGGCAGGGGCAGGACTGCCTCGTCTCTCCTGGACGTCACCATCCTCTCTTCCAAACACAGCCCGGGGAAGGCCGGGTGGGGCTCTCTAGCCGTCAAAATCGTGATGAAGAGAATCCTTCTTCCCTAAGGAGACCTGAACTCTGGTCTCGGGGAGGCCTGACACGACAGGAGTAAGACACCAAGGAGAAGTGGCCTTCTGGACAGCTCCCCTAATCCAGGGATATTGAGCTCTATTGTCTCCATAAAATTTTAGAAATAAACCTAGTCTATGGAACACATCAGAGAATAATTTCTCCTATTGAAGTGGAGCCAAGGGTTCAGAGCCCCGTGTCCCTGCCCGCCTCACCCAGTTTGAAAACCTGACCCATCTCAGCAGTGCAAGTTAGTCAGAGGTGTCCTAGCAGGGAAGTTTCTCTGGGTCCTCCTTAGGACTTGTTTGGGGAGTACAATTTGGTCTCCGTCATCGGTGGTGCCAGAGTCATCACTAAATGCTCCTGCAGCTCCGGGTTCACGGGCAGCTGGCGTTGGCCGCACCTGCCCGTCCTCAGCAGGGCCCTGCCCTCCCTGGTGGCACTCCGGCCTCCTTTTCGCAGAGGGGCTCCTGTGCATGAGGAGACCTCCCAAAGACCTCGTGCTAAGAGCTCCTAGACTAAGTTCCTCTGCTGAGAGCAAATCCTCCCCATCCACGGAAGACTGAGAACAGAGGAAGAAAGGCCCCCCTGGGCCGGGTAGCCGACCTGGGCCTCTCTGGGGCTAATGCTGCCTTTGTCAGAGAAGCATCGGCTGCCTTCGCATTAAGGTAGAGATGTTCCGATCACATGTGAACATGGAACTGGGGCATCTCTCTAAATTCGTATTCTGCACAGAGGACAAAACTGCTGCACTCAGGAAAAAGCAGGGGATTTATGTGCTCAGGCGTCCGACCTGCCAGGCTGGAAATCCCGGCTCCAGGGTGATAATCCAAAGCAGATTTCTAGTTGTGTCCATTCTTGCCTGTGCCTCTGTGGTTTCTGATTCTATCTGTTCCTAATTTTCCTGGATAAAGGGCCAGGCAGTGCAGTGAGGTTAAGTGTTTGAAACATGCCAGCCCAGGATGTGGTGACATTTCTAAGCAAATGAGTCCCCTGGTATCCTTTTTGCAGCCCCACCTCAGGGAGGTCTCAGCGCCCCGGGTTCCAAGGAAAAGCTCTAGGCGCCGACTGGTTTTCAGAAGGTCTTCTTAAACATCCAGCTTCCTGGCTGGGTCACAACCTGAGCTGGGCCCTTGGGGGTTACAAGGAGCCCAACAGGAAGCCTCTTTTTGTTTTGTCCTTGCCTGGACACCTGCTGGACCTGGGCGACGCGGGGTTGGGTGGAACGTGCTGTGGACACTTGACTGACAGTAGCTGTGGCTGACGGCCAGGGAATCGCGGCTCTAGGGCACGCGTGGTCATTGTTCTGAGAGTGATGATCGTTCTTTCTGTTGTTACGGCCCAGGTCTGTCTGCAGTTCCTCAGCCCGCCAGGGGAGTGCTCGTGGGGCCATAACAAATAATCCTAACCCAGCTTCATTCGTAGCGAGCACCGACACTTACTGTCTTGTTGCTAAGTCCTTGGGCTTTTCGAACATGGACTGTTCACACTCACATTGCTTCTCCTGTTCCTTTTATTTTCCTTCTCTGACAGCCTCTGGGGATACAAAGTCTTGTGGTAAAATCGGCTTCTTTTTCTTCTTCTTTAGCATTCATGGTCTGGAAGTTTGCTTCCTTGTGGCCTTCCCTTTTTGGAGGATGTAATAAAATGGTTTTTTCTGACTCCAAAGAAACAGAGAGAGACTCTGAGTCATTTAACTTGTGATGTCTGCATATGGCAGTTGCTGAGCCTTGTACTTACCAAGATGAATGTTGTTCTCTCGTTTCCTTTATACGCTGAGGGAGGCCAGAAATCGGAAACCACGTTAGGAAAGCAACCAGAGGGCTGATGGTGTCTGCAGAATGGAACCCAGAGTGGAAATTAGTGGTACCAGACTACTGAGTGTGTGTGTGTGTGTGTGTGTGTGTGTGTGTGTGTTCGCAAAGCCCTTCAACACCGGCACACGGAAAGATTTTAACTGTTGTCTTTTACTTCAACATCTGTATGTGTTCCTAAGGATTTATGAGACCTACTAGTTGGCTATTGGCTGAAATGATATCACCAGATGCCTCCTCTAGTTAAGACTTATCAGAGTCCTGTTAGCTTGATCTTTCAGCTCATCTCTAACTCTTTTAACTTAACTAATGTCCATACATGCAGCTGCCTATCCAAACAAAGCAACCATTTGAAAACACAAGACAACATGGGAAAGGTGAGCATGACTAAATATTGGACGTGAAGGATTTATTGTTCATTTCTTTAGGTGTGATAATGGCACTGTGGTTAATGTTATAGAACGAGACTTTACCTTTTAATGATACACACTGAACTATCTAAGGATAAAATAATATCA